>NC_045434.1:195965925-195994948 GCF_002776525.5 Piliocolobus tephrosceles | reverse complement strand
TTTTTTTTTTTTTTTTTTTTTGAGATGGAGTCTTGTTCTGTCACCCGGGCTGGAGTACAGTGGCATGATCTCAGCTCACTGCAACCTCCGTCTCCCAGGTTCAAGTGATTCTCCCGCCACAGCCTCCCAAGTTGCTGGGACTATAGGCACCTTCCACCGTGCCTGGCTGATTTTTGTATTTTTAGTAGAGGTGGGGTTTCACCATCTTGGCCAGGCTGGTCTCAAACTCCTGACCTCGTGATTGATCCACCTGCCTCGCCCTCCCAGAGTGCTGGAATTACACGCATAAGCCACCACGCCTGGCCTAATTTTTGTATTTTTAGTAGCGATGGGGTTTTACCATGTTGGCCAGGCTGGTCTCGAACTCCTGACCTCAGGTGATCCGCTGGCCTTGGCCTCCTGAAGTGCTGGGATTACAGGTGTGAGCCACTGTGACTGGCATGGATCCTGACTTTCAAATGATGGCTGCCATGCATTTGAGCACTTATTATGTGCTAAGCACTATGCTTAGTCTTTTTGATGAATTTCCTAATTTAATCTTCAAAACTGTATAGGAGGTGGGTTCTATTATTAATCTTCCTACTTTACAATTGAGGAAATAGAGTAAGATAAGAAATTTGTCCTAGGGAAAATAGCTGGTAAAAGGTAGAGTTGGGTTTGTCTGACTCTTCAGAGGTATTACACTCTAAAATACTAATTTTGCTTCTCCAAAATAAATTACTCAGGCACCAAGATTGTTTAGGACATTATTTTTGCAATAGTCTGAAACTCTTAAATGAGTTGAAAGACTGAAAAGCCATTAGTTACAATTTGACATTGTGCCTAGAGCTCTGTCCTGTCAGTCCCTTCCATCCCTTCCATTTAGGGTTTTATTGTTTTGGATTTCTGATGGATGGCTATGGCATTTGGTTTACAGCTACCTTGTGATTCCATTGGTGAGAACTGGCAGCATCTGGTCCTCTAGTTCCCGGTCCTCTCCTTCTCAATAGGGATCTTTGGGGTTGGGAGTGAGATTCAGGCTTTAAGATAGAGTCTTTCACCTTTTTTTGTTTTCTTTGAGACGAGTCTTTCACCTTTTTTTTTTCTTTGAGACGGAGTCTCGCTCTGTTGTCCAAGCTGGAGTGCAGTGGCACATCTCCGCTCAATGCGAGCTCCGCCTCCTGGGTTCACGCCATTCTCCTGCCTCCGCCTCCCGCATAGCTGGGACTACAGGCGCCCGCCACCACGCCTGGCTAATTAATTTTTGTGCTTTTTTTTAGTAGAGACGGGGTTTCACCATGTTAGCCAGGATGGTCTCGATCTCCTGACCTCGTGATCTACCCGCTTCGGCCTCCCAAAGTGCTGGGATTACAGGTATGAGCCACCGCGCCTGGCCACTTTTTTTTTTTTTTTTTTTTGAGACAGAGTCTTGCAGTGTCACCCAGGCTGGATTGCAGTGGCGTGGTCTCGGCTCACTGTAACCTCTGCCTCCTGGGTTCAAGCGTTTCTTCTGCCTCAGCCTCCTGAATAGCTGGGATTATAGGCGCCCGCCACCACGCCAAGGTAATTTTTTTGTATTTTTAGTAGAGATGGGGTTTCACTACGTTGGCCAGGCCGGTCTTGAACCCCTGATCTTGTGATCCACCCGCCTTGGCCTCCCAAAGTGCTGGGATTACAGGTGCGAGCCACCGCACCCAGCCAGAGTCTTTCACTTTGATCTGAGTGAAGTGACTTGAATTATGAAAATATGTGCAGAGTGATATTACTTTTCCAGAAACTTGGAGCACTTGCTGAAGAGGCTGAGATTATTGTCTTTTTTTTTTTTTTTTTTTTGAGACATAGTCTTGCTCTGTCGCCCAGGCTGGAGTGCAGTAGCGTGATCTTGGCGGCTCACTGCAAGCTCTGCCTCCCGGGTTCACGCCATGCTCCTGCCTCAGCCTCCCTAGTAGTTGGGACTATAGGCGCCTGCCACCACGCCCAGCTAATTTTTTTGTATTTTTAGTAGAGACGGGGTTTTACCATGTTAGCCAGGATGGTCTCAATCTCTTGACCTCGTGATCCCCCCACCTCAGCCTCCCAAAGTGCTGGGATTACAGGCGTGAGCCACCGCGCGAAGCGGATTATCGTCTTAATTTGCTACTTGGGGGAAATGAACACGTAAAGTTTAGTGCCACATACAAAGTTTCATAGCAGAGTTATCTCTAAAACCTAAGTTTAAAGTTCTCTTATGGCAGTATGACGTTAGGCAAATCACTTAACTTCTCTGAATCTGTATTCTCAACTGTATAATGAGGAAAAATATCTACGTTGAAGCTGTAGTAAATATTAGATATGTGAAAGTACTATTCGTTTATCAAATACAATTCTAACATGATTCCTGATTGGTCAGTCCCACAACTATCTCTCCCACTCTCCAACTGTCCTTTTCAGAAGCAAGCCTCCAGGAGAGTTGACACCACTACTCCCACCTTCCTCCTATGCATCCACCAGTCTACCTCACATTCTCCTTCCCTGCACCCAGCTCCCCTGGAATGCTACCACCCTGTTCCAGCCAGGAGGCCAGAAGGGTGACATAGGAAGATTGCAGCACTACCATGGAAGTTCTTGACAGTGCCCCCTCACCCAGGACCCCAGGTTCCCACTGGGCCCTGCTTCTCAATTCAGGAGAGAGAATTGAGTGGTTAAAGCTAGCATTGATCTTTACCGAATTCAAAATTATCACTAGTTTTTAGCTATATCTGAGTTATTGTAATGCTTTTTTTTTTTTAAATTAAAATTTGTGTAGAGACAGGGTCTTGCTGTGTTTCCCAGGGTGGAGGTCAGTGGCTATCCACAGGCACAATCATAGCCCACTCTCAAACTCCTGGTCTCAAGCAGTCTTCCTTCCTCAGCCTCCCAAGTAGCTGAGCTACAAGCACGTATCACTATGCCAGCTATCAGGGCTAGCTTGCTTGCTTTTTTTTTTTTTTTTTTTTGAGACGGAGTCTCGCTCTGTCGCCCAGGCTGGAGTGCAGTGGCCGGATCTCAGCTCACTGCAAGCTCTGCCCCGCCGGGTTCACGCCATGCTCCTGCCTCAGCCTCCCGAGTAGCTGGGACTACAGGCGCCCGCCACCTCGCCCGGCTAGTTTTTTGTATGTTTTAGTAGAGACGGGGTTTCACCGTGTTAGCCAGGATGGTCTTGATCTCCTGACCTCAGGTAATCCATCCACCTTAGCCTCCCAAATGCTGGGATTACAGGCGTGAGCACCTGGCTTATCAGTGCTTTAAAACACAAACACAGGCCGGGTGCAGTGACTCATGCCTGTAATCCCAGCACTTTGGGAGGCCAAGGCGGGCGGATCACAAGGCCAAGAGATTGAGACCATCCTGGCCAACATGGTGAAACCCCGTCTCTATTAAACATATAAAAATTAGGTAGGCGTGGTGGCAGACACCTGTAGTCCCAGCTACTTGGGAGGCTGAGGCAGGAGAATCGCTTGAACCCTGGAGGCGGAGGTTGCAATGAGCCAAGATCACGCCATTGCACTCCAGCCTGGGCGACAGAGTGAGATGCCGTCTCAAAAAATAAAAAAATAAAACACACACACAGCACCTGTTGTTCTGGCTTGAGAAGTGGATTAGTGCAGTGGTTCTCAGTGTGGTCCCTAGCCACCAGCATCAGCATTACCAGGTCCTGTTTAGAAGTGCAAACCCTTGGCCAGACCTACTGAATCCAAAACTGTGGCATTATGTTCTAACAAGTCCTCTAGGCCATTCGGATGAACACTGAAGTTTGAGAACTACTGGATTTATACATTTACACTCAACCGGGCTGCCAGAGTATATCCAAATTACCTGAGGGGCTGCTTCTAAATTATACCATAGACTGATGTTTTATGTATATGTGCCCCCCTATGAAAAAAGTGTTACTGAATGGAGAAAAGGTTAAAGTGCTTGAGGCTAGGGGAGTATGTTTGCTTGGACTGCTTCACAAAATACCATAGAGGAGGTGGCTTAAACAATAAACATTTACTTCTTGAAGTCCTGGAGGATGAGAAGTCCAAGATCAAAATGCTAGCAGATCTGGTTCTTGGTGACAGTCATCTTCCTGGCTTGTAGGCAGCTGTCTTACTGTCTTATGTCCTCTTGCCAGTCTGCCACCCCTATTAGAGCCCTCTTATCCTCTTAAGTCTCTTGCTCCTCTTCTTTCTTTTTTTTTGAGACAGTCTCGCTTTGTCGCCCAAGCTGGAGTGCAGTGGCGCAATCTCAGCTTGTTGCAACCTCCATCTCCTGGGTTCAAGCGATTCTCCTGCCTCAGCCTCTCGAGTAGCTGGGATTACAGGTCCATGCCACCATGCCTGGCTAATTATATTTATTTATTTATTATTTTTTTTTTTTTAGTAGAGACGAGATTTCACCATATTGGCCAGGCAAATCTCAAACTCCTGACCTCAAGCCTTTTGTCCACCTCATCCTCCCAGAGTGTTGGTGAGCCAGTGCCCCGTCTCTTGCTCTTATAAGGGCACTAACTAAGCCCATCATGGGGGCACACCCTCATGAGTTAATCTAATCCTAATTACCTCCCAAAGACCCCACCTCCTATTAATAATACTGTAACGTTGGAGGTTAGGGTTTCAACATATTAATTTCAGGGTTACATAAACATTCAGATGGTAACAGAAGAAAGAAAACACTTTTCAGATGGATCTTTACTATGCAGTGATGGTAAGTTCTAGTCACAAAACATGTCTGCCTGTTTATAGGACTTGGGGGCTCCCTGCCTTCCATTTCTCTTTCTCTTAGTTATTTGGCAATATGGCGTGAAGATAATCTGGCCCTGTGGTCCTGGGATTTTGATGAAGGTGGGAAAGGTATTTTAAGATCTTGACTGGCAGGGCACAGTAGCTCATGCCTGTAATCCAAGCACTTTGGGATGCTGAGCTTGGCAGGTTGCGTGACCCCAGGAGTTCGAGACCAGCCTAAGCAACTTGGCAAAACCCTATCTCTACAAAAAAAAAATGTAGCCCGGCATGGTGATGCACGCCTGTAGTCCCAGCTACTTGGGGGCTGAGATGGGAGGATCACTTGAGCAAGGAAGGCTGAGGCTGCAGTGAGCCATGATGGCACCACTGTACTTCAGCCTAGGTGACACAGCAAGACCCTGTCTATATATAGAAAAAAAAAAAAGGATCTTGACTGTGGTGGTCTCCAAGTATGACCAATACAGTACACTTTTCCAAGAAAGTGATTCTTGAAAATGCCATTTACAGATCAGTGTTGGAGCACTAATTAAATGCCATGATGTTCCTTTTGCCTGTGATGGCTGTCTGATCTGAGAATAGAGCCGTGGGTGATTTGGTGGTCTCACAGTAGGCCTTTATTGACCTCTTTCCCTCACCCCCTACTGCTCAGTGGCCAGTCTGAGTTTTGCTGTGAATTCCTTTCCTTGTGTCTCTTATGAAGTTTTAGTAAATAAACCCTCTAAGTAGGCCGAGAGCAGTGGCTCACACTTGTAATCCCCGTACTTTGTGAGGTTGAGATGAGAAGATTGCTTGAATCCAGGGGTTCAAGACCAGCCTCGGCAACATAGCAAGACCTTGTCTCTGCTAAAAAGTTTTTTAAAAAATTAGCTGGACCTGGTGGCATGCACCTATTGTCCCAGCTACTTGGGAGGCTGAGGCAGGAGGATCACTTGAGCCCAGGAGTTAATTGGAGGCTGCAGTGAGACCTGATTGTGCTATTGGACTGTATGGACTGGGCAACAGAGCAAGACCCTGTCTCAAAAAAATAAGTAAACAAAAATAAACCTCTAAGTAGATTCCTGAACAGTCACCTCATTTCTGCAGTGAATGAGGACTCTCTGAGGGGTGGACATTTGAGCCAAGACCTGTCTCTGGTTGTATAACTTAATGAATAAGGATTGTGCTTGGCACAGATGTGGGAGTTACAGAAGTGGTCAGGTGATAAGTATTAACAGTTTGAAGACCAAATGAAGAACCAGTGTTCTAATTCATTTGGACTTTCTGAACACCTTATGTGATTTCTCTGTCCTTCCCATTAAAAACAAGTATTCTGCTACCAGGCCTCTTTTCCCTCCTGCCTGAGAAGCGTAGCTGTGATCACTGTGACCCAGCTGCGATGAAGGCAGTAGTTTCCAGGAGGAAACTACAGTTTGATCTGTGATTTCATATTTCTATGTACAGATGAATACTTTAGTAGGGAATCTTATGTTTGTGTGTTTGTGCATGTGTGTTTTAAACTTTATCACTTTTAAGCTTTTATTTTCTCTTTTCTTGGCTTTTTTTTTCCTTTTTCATTTTCTCCTTTGATGTCTAACTCTGCGTTAGTAGAATGCGGAGCACATGGAAACGCCGGTAACTTTACCACACCAGAGCTGGTAAAATGTCTTCAAAAACACTGGAGATGCAACATACACCAGTTTCAGACTAACATCATTTTGGTGAAGATTCTTAGTATCTGCTTTCCTCTCTTGAAAAAGCCTGGCTAACTAGAGGCAGGAAGTGTCTATGTGTGATTAATAAGTTCTTAAATCGTCTCTACCTCTTCTCATTTCCCACTTTATTGCCTTTGGTCTGGAGAAAGATTCCTTAATCTGTTTTTGGGGTTCTGTTGGCCTAGGACAGATTTGTAACATTGTTTTTCTTTACAGTTTGTGATTTCAATCCTCTGCTTTCCCAGTGCCACTTTGAATTGGCTTCTTTAAAACTCCAACATAAAACCTCAAGTGACCAATATGTGGTCTCATTATGGTATTTTGGGTTAAAATGAAATTAAGATAGCTGAGCTCACCCAGCCAAACACATTCACCAAAGGGAAATTTCGAGGCATCATAGACTGTGAAGGGGGTAGGGAAAAAGAGAATTAAATGTTGGCTAGTTTAGAATGCCAACTGTCCATCCCAACTTGGTTATACTGGCCAGAGATGGCAAAGAATAGAGACAATAAGCTTCTGAAAAGACAGCTGCTAACTGGTATGGTCCTATACACTCCTGGGATAAATCATGAAGCCAGGGTCTCCTGTACATACTTGTATAGACAGTGGTGTAGATGAGGTTGCTGTGTACCAGCATACTTTTGGAACATTGAAAGGAACTAGAGAATGTAGTATTCTGGTTTTCCAGCCAGGGAATTGCTGACCTTAAAACCTGAGGATTTGGATGCATCTATAATCTTTTTTTTTTTTGAGATGGAGTCTCATTCTGTTGCCCAGGCTGCAGTGTAGTGGCGCAATCTCGGCTCACCGCAACCTCCGCTTCCTGCGTTCAAGCAATTCTCCTGCCTCAGCCCAGCCTCCCAAGTAGCTGGGACTACAGGCGTGTGTCACCATGCCCGGCTAATTTTTGTCCTTTTAGTAGAGGTGGGGTTTCACTATGTCGGCCAGGCTGGTCTGGAACTCCTGACCTCATGATCCACCTGCCTCTGCCTCTCAAAGTGCTGGGATGACAGGCATGAGACACCGTACCGCGTCTATAATCTTAATAAGGTTGACTATGCCCTGGGCCGTTCTTTAACTTATTTAATGTGCCTACTATAGTTCAGAGTAGACTTGGCGGAACCTAGTGAAAGACTGGTATTTTGGGGAAGTAGTCCAAGGCAGCCCTAGAAATTAATGAAATAAACACTGTGGCAATTGCTGCTGCTTCTTGGTATTTTTATCGAAATACAGTACTTGATTGGATTGATGTAGAAGCATGATGATAAACAGAATCCAAGATTGCATGTAAATTAAGTTCCTACAGCTCAGTGATATGTCACAGATATCTTCTTTGGCAGGATAGCAGGATATAGAATTATGTATTAGAGAAATTTAGGATCTTTTTTGTGCAACTGAAAGACCAGCCCAAGTTTGCAGTTGTAGATAAAATGAAAAGAATGGGAGAAATTAGAGAAAGAAAATGAGGCTTTGAAGTTTTGTGGCTAGGGGCAGTTTTTACCTTTATTTACTTTGTGTTTGTATTCAGCACTTACCTGCAAATCAGTTTAACATGGAAGAGGGAGGAGTATTTTAGAAACTAGATCAGAAGATGCATATAGAACAAAAGTTGGAATGTGCACTCCTGGGTAAAGCTCTGTAAGATTACTCTTGCCCCTCCCTTAAGTGTACCATGTCACTTAATGGTAGGTAATAAGTAAGGCAGAAAACATCAAAAGGACAGCAATATTCAGTTGGGCATGTGATCCGTCCGTGCCAAGGTCCTTTTCCTAGTAGAAGCACCAGAGGATGGTCTGTGGGAGGAAGTACCTTTATCTGATTTCAATCTTTATCACCTCACATGGGGAACAAGTTTCTAATTTTTGAGCATATACTGGGATGCAGTATACCAATGTGTCTTTGAGTACCATCAAGATTTCCTAGACTTTGATGATATTTTCCATTTCTCAGGAATTTTTAGGATAAGAACTTTTTAAAGTTCACTTAATTGCGCAGTCCTGTTGTTGAAATGTTGTTTAATCTAAAGCATAAAATCTGCTGGTGACAGTGGCACACGCCTCTAATCTTAGCTGCTCCAGAGGCTGAGGCAGGAAGATCACATGAGCCTTGGAGTTCCAAGCCAGCCTGGGCAATGTAGGGAGACCCGTCTTTTAAAAAACCATAAAATAGTTGGGCCTTGCCAATGTAAGAAGTCATATGGCAGAGATCTTTTTTGAAAAACCTGTGAGTATCAGGCTGGGCGCGGTGACTCACGCCTATAATCCCAGTACTTGGGGAGACTTAGGTGGGCGGATCATTGAGGTCAGGAGTTTGAGACCAGCCTGACCAACGTGGTAAAACCCTATCTCTACCAAAAATACAGAAATTAGCCGGGAGTGGTGGCGCGTGTCTGTAATCCCAGCTACTCAGGAGGCTGAGGCAGGAGAATCCCTTGAACCTGGGAGGCAAAGGTTGCAGTGAGCTGAGATCGTGCCACTGCACTCCAACCTGGGTGACAGAGTGAGACTCCGTCTCAAAAAAAAAAAAAAACAGAAAAAAACCTGCGAGTATCTGCCACAAGCTAGTTGCTTACATTAATGCAAAAACAACACTTATTGAGCTTCTACAGTGGATCAAGTAGTATGTTATGAACATAGGATTCATAATTCCTGCCTCCATGGAGTACTTTCTAGTGGGGAAAAATATGTAAGCAGATGAGTACAAATAACTATATAGTTACAGTTGTAATAAATGCATTGGAGAACAACACAACTGTTTTTTAAAATTTTTACTTACAGTCACCTTGTCTGATGGGTGGCTTTATACTCTTGAGGTCTTAGGATGGGTACTGGTCAGTTCTGAGTCCCTTTCCCTCTAGGGTCAAGTTTTATAGGAAGTTATCCATTGAGGCATACTGGGTTAGAGTCCATTGTTCCTCAGCAAGCCTCTTCTGTATTTTTTTGTTTTTGTTTTTGTTTTTGGTGAGGGGGAGATGGAGTCTCACTCTGTCACCCAGGGTGAGGTGCATTTGTGATCTCAGCTCACTGCAGCCACTGCCTCCCAGGTTCAAACCATTCTCTTGCCTCAGCCTCCTGAGTAGCTGAGATTATAGGCGTGTGCCACCACACCTAACTAATTTTTGTATTTTTAGTAGAGACAGGGTTTTCCCATGTTGGCCAGGCTGGTCTCGAACTCCTGACCTCAGGTGATCTGCTTGTCTGGCCCTCCCAAAGTGCTGAGATTACAGGGTGAGCCACTATGCCCAGCCAGCAAGGCTCTTCTTTTCGTGGTGCTATATTGCAGGACATTGGCATCTTACTCCCCAGATAATAAATGCCAGTAGCACTATAGAGTTGCTGTGACAACCAAAAAAGGCACTTCCATACATTTATTTCCAAATGTATGAAATTCTCAGTGGTTGGTATTGCCCCGGTTGAATACTACTGGCTGTACTGTCAGGATTCTTGGAAGGAGCTTTGAACAAAATCCTCTGGGAGAACAGACTGAAAGTAGGTGGTGCTTGAAACTTGGACTGGCCAACCCTGTTGGTGTCTGACTTGTGTGTTCATGTTTTTTAAGTAGGTATTTTGAAACTGCTCTCAACCCCATTTTGCCATTTCTCCTATTGAGGGTGAAGAGAGAGAAGTAATATCCATTGTGTGTGTACTTTATGAACTGGCACTGTAACAAGCATTTCACATACTTATCATTTGAACTGTTTTGTATCTTTGTTAAACAGTTTTTAATCCCTGTTTACAGATGGTTCTGGTGCCAAGAGATGAAGTGACTTGCTCAAAGTGGTGTGAAACTATACTTTTTTTTTCTTTTTAAAAAAATAACAACCTAAATTTATTTGATTGTCAGTTAACCTCCAGTTGATGACTTTGGGCTTCTAAAGTGTATGGGACAGACCTTGATTATTAGCACTTGTGTAGGATTATGATGGCTGACATTCTGGGTGCTAGAGGATACAGCAGTGAATTAAACACACACAGGACACATAGATTAAACAAGATAAATAAGTGAACCATATAGTATGTTAGTGATACATGCTTGGGAGAAAAAGTTAATCAGGGACCAAGTATAGGAATGTGCAGGGTTAAAATCTTAGATGAGTTCACCAGGGAAGGCCACACTCAAGTGATGTTTGACATAAAAGTGAGCTATACTAATATCTGGGTGAAGAAAGTATTCCAAGTGGAAGGATCTGTGAGTACAAAGGCTTTGAGGCTAGAGGATGCCCAGCTGATTTGAGGAACATTTTTTTTTTTTTTTTCTGAGACAGTTTGCTCTGTTGCTCAGGTTGGAGTGCAATGGCACAATCTTGAACTCAACGCAACCTCCGCCTCCCAGGTTCAAGCAATTCTCCTGCCTCAGCCTCCCAAGTAGCTGGGATTACAAGCATGCACCACCACACCTGGCTAATTTTTACATTTTTAGTAGAGACGGGGTTTCTCCATGTTGGCCAGGCTGGTCTCAAACTCCTGACCTCAGGCGATCCGCCCGCCTCCGCCTCCCAAAGTGTTGGGATTACAGGCATGAGCCACTGCAGTTGACTGTTTTTTTTGTTGTTGTTCTTTATTACTTTATTTGACCCTGAAGTGTGGTACTACTATCTGTTCTGTTGATAAGGAAACTGAGAGACAAAAGTTGAAGGCACTGTAGGGGCAGAGCTCTTAAGCCACTGCGTAGAACTGGCCATGTACAGTAGTCCTCCTTTATCTGTGTGGGGATATCTTCCAAGACCCCCAGTGGATGCCTGAGAGTACCAGACCCTGTATGTGCAGATCCCCCTCAGTATCCGTAGGGGGTTGGTTCCAGGACCCCCTGAGGATACTGAAATCTGGGGAATATATAAAATTGCGTGACATTTGCATATAAACTATTAATATGTACATTCTCCTGTATATGTTAAATCATCTCTAGATTACTTATAATACCTCATACAATGTAGATATTATGTAAGTAGTTGTTATGCTGTATTATTTAGGGAATAATGACAAGAAAAAAAGTGTACACATTCAGTACAGGCACAACCATCATAGGCTTAATTACATTTTTGATCTGAGGCTGGCTGAATCCGTAGATGCAGAACCCATGGATACAAAGGTTTGATTGTACTTTTGTTTTTTTCTGTACATGCATACCTATGATAAAGTTTGATATATTAAGTGCAGTAAGAGATTAACAATAACTAATGATAAAATACAACAATTATGTGATTGTGGTCTCTCTCTTTCAAAATATCTTATTGTATGTAATGTTTTCAGATTGTGGTTGACTATGGGTAACCGAAACCTTGGAAAGCAAAATCAAGGATAATGGGGGGACTCCTGTAGATCCAGAGCATTTCAGTTCAGCATTAAAGCGGATAGGAATTGCCAGGCCACTAGAGTTTCACTTTTTCTTCTACATTCCCCTTTCCTTTCCTGCTTTTGGGCATAGGGAAGCATGTTTGTTTTGTACACATATCTTTCTCTCTGCCTACCTGAAATTTATATTCTAGTCAAGGATACAGATAGCAAACAAGATAAATAAGTAAAGCATTAGTATGTTAGTGATACTTGCCCAGGTGAACCAGACAATCTGAGACTGAGTATAGAAATTTGGGAAAGCTTGATTTTGACTGAAAGTGCTGCTCATTTGGGAATCTGAGGTGCATTTCTGGCTTTTCTCTGCTGGCCAGGCACTGCCCTCTTCAGACCATTGTTTGGCTAAGGAAAATGAATGTACATCTGAATTCTAGAGATACTCTGCTGGAGATGGATTGGCACTATAACAAGCATTTCACATACTTACCATTTGAACTGTCTCATATTTTTGTTAAAGTTTTTAATCCCTGTTTACAGATAGTTCTGGTGCCAAGAAATGAAGTGACTTGCTCAAAGTAGTGTGAAGCTCTATACTTTTTTTTTTCTTTTCAGAAAGGTACAACTGGGCTGGGAGTGGTGGCTCACACCTGTAATCCCGGCTCTTTGGGAGGCTGAGGCAGGTGGATCACGAGGTCAGGTGGATCACGAGGTCAGGTGTTTGAGACCAGCCTGACCAACATAGTGAAAACCCGTCTCTACTAAAAATACAAATATTAGCCGGGCGTGGTGGTGCGCGCCTGTAATCCCAGCTACTCAGGAGGTTGAGGTAGGAGAATTGCTTGAACCTGGGAGGCAGAAGTTGCAGTGAGCTGAGGTCGCGCACTGCACTCCAGCCTGGTGACAATGAGACTCCGTCTCAAAAAACAAAAGTACAACTTTCCAGCTTGGCCAACATGATGAAATCCTGTCTTCACCAAAAATACAAAAATTAGCTGGACGTGGTGGCAGAGGCCTATAATCCCAGCTACTAGGGTGACCGTGGCAGGAGAATCACTTGAACCAGGTGGAGGTTGCAGTGAGCTGAGATGGCATCACTGCACTCCAGCATGGGCGATAGAGCAAACAAGACTCTGTCTCAAAAAAAAAAAAAAAAAAATACAATCTTAATTTATTTGATTGTCAGTTAACCTTTGGCCCTGTAGCCCAAATGCTCCCAGACTGGACACGAGAATCTCTTAAGATTGAAAATACAGATTCCTGGCCGGGCACAGTGGCTCATGCCTGTAATCCCAGCACTTTGGGAGGCTGAAGCTGGCAGATCACTTGAGCTTAGGAGTTCAAGAACAGCCTGCGAACATGGTGAAACCCCATCTCTACAAAAACTGGGTATGATGGCATGTGCTTATAGTCCCAGTTGCTCAGGAGGCTGAGGTGGGAGGATCACTTGAACCCAGGATAGGAGGTTGAGCCCGCAGTGGGCTATGATTGCATCACTGCACTCCAGCTGGGTTGATAGATTGAGACACCCTGTCTCAAAAAAAAAAAAAGATTCCTGGCCTGGCCCCCATCCCAGACCTGCTAATTAAGAATCTGGAGGGTAGAATTGGATTGAGGAGCTGAGGAGGTTGAGGTTCAGGTTCCTGGTTGATCATCTTGACCACTCCCTCAGGAAGTTGGTTTGAGAACTGGCATTGGACCCCAGATGTGCTTACTGCCTCTCAGCTTATCTGCTCTTTGCACCTGGTTGTACTGCTGTCTTTTGAGATAAAAAGTTGTAAAGAAGGGGACGTTTAATTTTATGAGATGACATTTTTGTTCTTGTTTGATAGTTTTCTTGGGGCCTTACTGTTGTTTTTATAACTCTGGTTTGTTTTTGTTTTTGTTTTTTGAGACGGAGTCTTACTCTGTCACCCAGGCTGGAGTGCAGGGGCGCGATCTTGGCTTACTGAGACCTCTGCCTCCCAGGTTCAAGCGATTCTCCTGCCTCAGCCTCCTGAGTAGCTGGGACTATAAGGCGCGTGCCACCACGTCCAGTTAATACTTGTATTTTTAGTAGAGACCAGGTTTCACCATATTGGCCAGGCTGGTCTCGAACTGCTGACCTCATGATCCTCTGTCCTCAGCCTCCCAAAGATTACAGGTGTGAGCCACTGTGCCTGGCCTAACCCTGGGTTTTAAGCAGTACCTGAAAGGATTTTTTTTCCAGAGAAGTTACTTGGTTTCTTTAGTGGCTTTTGTAATTTGTTTGAAATAGGGAGAAATTGGTTAGTTAAGTTTGGTCTTAGAAAAAAGTGATCTTCATTTTAGGAAGAGCATTGTCTCTGGAAATGATGATAGCTACCTGTTCTGGAAAAGGTGGCTGATGAAAGTGCTCTGGATGAAGAGAGAAGTACTTACCATTTGTTGGAATTCATTAGTTTGATGCTCTAGCGGCTTTATTTTAAGGGCTCTTTCTGGCACCAAAGAAGTGAAGAAGTATCAGTCACCTGGTTGTGGTTTTTCTGGCATGCCTCTTTTTGGTAGACAGCCATGAGGTGGTTATGGTTGGTTCTCATAATCTGATGGGAGTTTTGCTATATGATTCAATGACTCCCTTTTGGTCTCCTTTTTCTAACCTTAGTAAGTTTTCTCTTATCTTCTGGTCTGGAAGGATAGAGATGGTAGCCTATATATCGCTAAGCCCAGAAGATAATGAGGCCTTTGTCTTGTTTTACATCACGTTCTAGATGTTCTTGGTTTGACATCTGGTCGCAAGCCCCTTCCTGGAGGTTTGATCAGGCTGGTGCTTCAGGGGATATCATTGGAATGGGCTACGTCTGCAAAAGGGAATGTGTCTGATCTTCTAGAATGGTTTCTGTAAGCAGAATGAGGTAGATAGAAATTTTCACTGATTTTTTGTGGTGGTTTTTTGTTTTTTTTTGTTTTTGTTTTTGAAATAGAGCCTTGCTCTGTTGCCCAGGCTGGAGTGCAGTGGTGGGATCTCAGCTAACTACAGCCTCTGCCTCCCAGGTTCAAGCGATTCTCCTGCCTCAGCCTCTTGAGTAGCTGGGATTACAGGCACGTGCCACCATGCTGGGCTAATTTTTGTACTTTTAGTAGAGACGGGGTTTCGCCATGTTGGCCAGCCTGGTCTCAAACTCCTGACATCAGGCGATCTGCCCCCTTGGCCACCCAAAGTGTTGGGATTACATGCATGAGTCACTGCACTTGGCCAATTTTTATTCCACTTGGAAATTTATGGAAGCTTGAAAGAATTTTTAAAAAACAAAACTTTTTTGGGGAGTGGTAGTTCAAACTAGTTGTTGATGATTCCTCTCTCACCAAAGGCAGATGGTCAGTTTGTTTAGAACTTGAATGAACTAGAATGAATTGTGAAGTAGAAAACTGAGGTATGGTTCAGGTTATGAATGAAGAGAATCCTAGACTGAGTGGGTTTGATTCCCTGCATCAGGTGTGGGTATAATCTGATGAGATTTTTTTATTTTCCTGTCATCAGCTTGGCTTCAGGAAATCTTTAGTGTTGTCTCTGTTGAAACTATATAGGAGGTTAGAAATCTCTTATTGTCCTAGGTCATATAAACAGTCATATTTCCCCACTATTTAAAACAAGATGAAGGTAGTCTCCTTATTTTAGGAGGCAGGGTCTTAGGTGTAAAACTAAGACAAACAGGTTTCTGGACAATTTCTCCTCAGTTGGGGGCTCGGGGTTCTTGACTAGTCTTCAAAGAAGGCCTGAAGTACTAGGTGATAGAGAAAAGACAGGATAAGGGGCATTAGATACAGATGTCTGTGGCTGGGGAGAGAAGGGACAATGAGAATGATTTATGCTGGTCATTTTATGTGCTGGGGTACATAGGGTTTTTTTTTTTTTTTTTTTTTTTTTGGTGGAAGCCTAGTCTGTCCTGAGATATTACTCCTGAGATCTAAGTGAGCCACATGCAGCTGGCAGGAAGCTGAAAGCTGTTGGTTGGGAGAGGCCTTAATTTTTACACTTGTCCCTGTCTGGAATGCCCTATCACAGGGGAGGGTCCCATGCTGGAACTGGATCAACAGCTGCCGCCTGTCCCTGGAATCACAGGAAGCGGAGGACGGGGTGTCTTTGTATAGGGAGCTCTGAAGCCAGACAATAGTTTGTGCTGGCGGGGCCATGTGGCGAGTCATGTGACCTGGGGCTGTTTTCTGCTGGGGTCCTTACCCATCTGTTCTCTCGGCTCTTTCTGGGTTATCAGGCGCCAGTCCAAGTCCTCCCAGGCAGCCAGCTTCATGGCCAGAGATTACGAGCACTAACCTTCCTGGCAGGGGCGGTGTGGCTTCGAGTTTATGCAGATTAGCCATGTGTTTCTCACTTCAAGGCGTTCCACAGGAAAAGCCTTTTCCTGTGTTTGGCTCTCAGTGGGCGGTTCCCAGCTTACTGTACTGGGACTCAGCAAGCAGCAGGCATGCACCAGAGGGATCACAGTACACTGGCCCCCCTCTCCATTCCACCTCCAATGCTACGTCACCACAACACAACCACTCGCGCTCTCATACTGTTGGTGTCATTCATTCGGTGCCAAGATTGCTTTAAAAAATTCCCTTGGCCCCAGTTCAAACAGGAGTACAGCTGGGATGTGTTAGATTTTAGGCAGTCTGCCCTCAATTTGAGATGAGTTATAAATAGCAGTGCCGACTTCCTTAACTACCGCTCTCTGAGGTAAAATGCAGGTTAATTACTGTGGGAATCAATTAGGGGGGGTTCTTTTGGTTAAAGAGCCAGGGATGCATTTTTTTTATTGTTATTATTAAAAGTCATATAACAAATCTAGCCAGGAATAAATTGAAAGCACAAGGAGTAATAATATTTAAATATCCAAAAGTCAAGGTTATAGCTCTAGGTTTACACTGGACCCAACTAGTTAGCATTTAGGATGACAAAATGAGTGGTGGTCAAGACTTCTCTCTGATGGACACCTTTTTGGCAGCCCCTGGCCCAGCCCTCTCTGTTCTTATTTTTGCTAGCCCTTGGCACTGTTGAGTACTAAATTTAGCTCCTTAGGGTTGCTGCCTGGTCACTTCTTTCTATATCCTTGGATTGGAACTGGAGCTTTCCTCAGTTGTACTTTTATTTAAATAAAATTATGAAGTTTCTCTTTCCTGGTGCCATTGCCACGTGGTGTGGTACATTTTTGTAAATGGTGTATCTCTGCTTAGAAGTTTTGAGTTCTTGGCTCTGTCTTCTCTGCTGTCTCCTCGGTCATGGTCAGATGGAGAATTTGAAGCGTATTTTAATCTGTGAATTTCACAAAGTGGTTACTTTGGGTTATAAGACATTTAGCCCAGGTCCACCTTAAAAGTCTAGTCTGTTAATTTCAGCAGTTTTTGAGGGTCATTTTGGTTTTCCTTGATGCAATAAGAAGTTGTAAGAGGTCTCAAGCCTGTAATCCCAGCACTTTGGGAGGCCGAGACGGGCGGATCACGAGGTCAGGAGATCGAGACCATCCTGGCTAACACGGTGAAACCCCGTCTCTACTAAAAAAATTCAAAAAACTAGCTGGGCGAGGTGGCGGGCGCCTGTAGTCCCAGGTACTCGGGAGGCTGAGGCAGGAGAATGGTGTAAACCTGGGAGGCGGAGCTTGCAGTGAGCTGAGATCCGCCCACTGCACTCCAGCCTGGGTGACAGAGCGAGACTCCGTCTCAAAAAAAAAAAAAAAAAAAGTTGTAAGAGGTTCCAGTAGCCCATTAGTATGGAGGGTCTTGTAATTCTGTTGGCTTGGAGCAGGGGAACTCCCTATGTAAGGGGTCTGTCTGCTAGCTGTTTATTCTCAATATATTCAGAAGGACAAGCTGCTAGGTGTCCTTGCCTTTGATGCCCCTAAACTGCATCTTTTGATACATTTCATTTGGCAGGCAGTTTATAACATGGCCAGTGATCTGGAAGGAGATAAGTGGTGGATGGAGATGAGGAGTTTTCTTATGGCTCTTTCCTCCTTTTTTATTTTTATTTTTTATGAATTCAGGAGCGTATATAGCAGGGGGCCTGACTTTGCTGATCAAGGGGCAGCATTTTCCTCTCAATTATGTGTTTCCGTGGCAGAGCCTTTGCTTTTGAAGTGTAATCACAGTAATCTACTCCTGTGGTTTCCCATTGAAAGGATTTCCTCTGTCTTTCCCAGAGTGGAATCTCTGGCTTTTTGCAGCTAGGGTTTGGTGTTTCCATCCCCTACCTTGTGCCTGCAGACTGCTGATACTGGCTTTTGTATCTTGCATCTAGGGATTTTTCTGGTGTGAAATTGCTGCTTTCCAATAAAACTGATCAGTGAAGATTTAAGGCCCCTTCTCTGTTACGAGAGATTGGTAGATGGCATTTCATCTGTAACTGCAAATCACAAATCTTTCACGATGGTTTTAAATGTCATAAGTGTGAGTTAGGTCCCTGCCGACCTCCCCTTCTGATTCAAGCAGATGTCTAACTTTTACATGAGACCAGAATAATCTGATTGTTTGAACTGAATATATATTTAGTTTGCCAAATAAGCTACATATTCTGTTGATCATAAGCCTTTTGTGATGGGAGGGAGTCAGAAATCTAATGACCAGAAAAAGGAAGCATACTGATTTTATTTTTAGAATAAAAATTTCTTTGATGTACATTTATTTTTTGGTCTACAAAGATTTCCTAAAGTTGAGGTGGGACATTCGTTGAACCCTTTATAGCCCTCATGTAAACAGCTGTACTCAATTAGGAGTGCAGGCCTCCGTGTGAGAGAGGAAAACGTGACTTGTCCTTAGCCTTTTGTTTTTAAGCAGTGTATATGAGGATACCCCTGCAGTTCTGAAATTCTCCCTGGTATCAACTTTTTTTTTTGAGACAGAGTCCCGCTCTGTTGCCCAGGCTGGAGTGCAGTGGCATGATCTCCGCTCGCTGCAGCTTCTGCCTCCTGGGTTTAGGTGGTTCACCTGCCTCAGCTTGCTGAGTAGCTGGGATTAACAAGCACGTGCCATCACGCCCGGCTAATTTTTGTATTTTAGTAGAGATGGGGTTTCACCATGTTGGCCAGGCTGGTCTGGAACTCCTGACCTCAAGTGATTCACCCACCTCAGTGCTGCGAATACAGGACTGAGTCACCGCCCCTGGCCTTGGAGGTTTTTTGTTTGTTTGTTTGTTTTTGAGACAGTCTTGCTCTGCTACCCAGGCTGGAGTGCAGTGGTGTGATCTCAGCTCGCTTCAGTTCTCCGCCTCCCAGGTTCAAGTGATTCTCATACCTCAGCCTCCCGAGTAGCTGAGACTACAGGCATGTGCCGCCACACCCAGCTAATTTTTGTATTTTTAGTAGAGGTGAGATTTCACTATGTTAGCCAGGTTTGTCTCCCAACTCCTGGTCTCAAGTGATCCACCTGCCTTGGTCTCCCAAAGTGCTGGGATTACAGATGTGAGACACTGCGCCCAGCCAGGTTACTCTTAAAGTGTGCCTGTTCTCCCTTGAGTATTGTTATCCTTCTGTCTCCTCTTTCACTTCAGTCCAACTTTTTTTCTACCTTCAAAGTCATAACCTGTGTTAAGAGTTAGATTTAGGGTATGACCCTGGCTTTATGGCTAGTTAGTTTGATTTGGGCTTTGTCCCCATAGTGTCTCCTACCCTTTTTTGGAAGAGGACAGTGTTGCACATTGAACAGTCACTGAGCCCAAGCTCTGTACTTTGGTATTTGGGAGAGCTTTGAAGATAAAACACCTGATATCTGGCTTCCCAGAAGCTAGTCTTGAGAAATGCAATCAGTTAGTTGGAATAGTTAGCTGCAACTAAGGGTTAAATCTTAGGATGCTAACTGGATTTACAATAGGGCATTTAGAAATGTGAGAGATCAAAGTGTGCTGAAGTGGCTTCATTTTGAAAGGTCAAGTTTCTGTTACTAGAAGCCACTGTGGACAGGAGGGCAGGAGGGCAGGGCAGGATGCCATTGCATAGAGCTGGGTGTGGACAGTATGTGGGGAATCTTGGAGTGAGACTGAAAAAATGTGGAAAACCGGGTCACATTGTAGAGGGCTTTAGAGCCAGGTAGAAGCACTGTTTTATCATTACTGATAATCGCTACCATTTATTGGACATTTAAATACCAGGTACTGTGTGAAGTATGTTATGTGCATTTAAAGAACTGATGTGTTCAAGGTAGGATGGTGAGAGAGGTAGGATTTGAACCCAAGTCTATCAAATTACTACACTGTGCTCTATGTAATAATACTGTGCAGGATTTAGTAGTTAGGAAGTTTGAAACTATTATTGACCAGGGAGTGGTGGAAGTGATTTGGGAACAGCATTGTCCTAGAACTGATCTAACATAATAAGCCACTAGCCACGTGTAGTTACGTGAATTTAAATTAATTAAATGTAAATAAAAATAAAAATTTAGTTCCTGAGTCATATTTGATAATTTAAGTGTTTAATAGTTATCCATCACAGAAAATGTTATTGGCCAGTGCTTCTCTAGATCACTGGTTCTTAGCTAATAGTATATACCAGACTCATTCAAAGATCTTTAAGGAGGTTGGAGAAGAGCACAAGCCCTTCCAGACCCAGTAAATTGGAATCTCTAGAAAAAGGCCTAGCCATTTATGAAGCTTCACAGAAAATTCTAATCTGCATCCCTGGTTAATAGCTACTGCTCTAAAAGCTCTATAGTAACCATGGTAATGACTGCCCCTCATGTTGTGGGGAGACCTAGACTGACAGAGATACCCAGAGCAGGCTCATCTCTTTGTTCAACAAAATAGTCTCTGCAGTTGGAGGCCACATGGACAGCAGCTGCAGTCTGGGATGAGATGAGGACCTCAGTGTGATATGTGGCATGATGTGGCCATGTAAGCCCCCAAGCTCTTTACAGGAGAGAATGGTGATGTTTTGGCTCCATTGCCAGGTGTATTGGGGAGGACCATATGCTATTTCTTAATTGTTGTTAAATTTGAACTTCCTAAGTAACTCTAAAATCCATGTAGCTCTGAAATTATGATTGGGAACGTTATTGGAGCTTCTAATATGGATGAAAGACTTGGGCAAAAATTGTTTAGTTAGGATTGTGGGAAACAGTACTTTAATAATATTGACATGTAGGGTTGTTGGAAACAGTACTTTAATAATATTGACATGTAGTAGTGATTTGGGACACAGTTTTAGTATGATTTTATACAGTTCAGAAACATGGGAGAGGAGTATTCCCATCATCACTCACCAGGTTAGTTGAGATTTCAGATATAGCCTAAGAAATAACTGCCTTTCTTTTTTCCTTTTGATATTAAGAAGAACAGCCTCTGTGGCTTATTGTCTTACCTGTTTTCTTTCATGAAAGCTCACTTCCTCTACTATAAAACACTTAATAGCATTATTGAAAAATAAGTACAGAGAACCAATTGTTTGGATGTCCCCTTCCTTTATTTTGGAGGTTTTGTTGTTGTTTAAGGCCTTAATATCTTAAATTATAGGATAGCTTATTAATTTTGAATAATAGAACTGGAAGGAACCCTAGGGATAACCTAGACCAGTCCTTGGAGGTGGGTTCTAGCGGTCTGTTTTAACAAGCCTTTCAAGTGATTCTGATGCATGCTAAAATCAGTGAACCACTGAACTCCTTCATTTGACAGTTAATGATAGGCCTAGATTATCAGTATCTACTTTACCCCCAATGTAAGAGCCAGTTTTTAAGTTTTATATCAGACTCATGCCTACTCTGCATCTTGTGTGTATCTAAAAGATGCTTAGAGAAACTTCCCCCTCCCTCCACACCACCAACAGATATAGGTAGATATTTCTGGCAGGGGAAAGTGTGCTCTGGAGCGCCAGTAGGATAAAGGCATATCAAAAAGTGAATGAGCTGATTGAACCTGTTGCTCCACAAAGAGCTGGAAAGAAAGCAACATCCATGATAGTCTACCATTGAATTTTCTTGTCTCTCAGAGAAACAAAAGTTCTGTCCTCCTTATATCTTCAAACTCTTGAATATTAAAGGAAATGAGCTTTTCAGTTGAGATACACAAGGCTCTTAATTCAGAGTTACTGTTCCCTCAACTGTCACTTAGCTTCTTTGCTTATTTGGAAGAAAGCATAAATTTAACTGTGCCGTAGTGCAGATAGGCTATAGGTGTTTAAGGGGAGTTTTCACTATTGGAAAAATAGAAACATCTAGATGTTTGTGTATATGAATTCCCCGTCATAGTATTGAAGCATCAATTTTGGTGTTAACAAGGTGATGGCAGTGCATAGCAGCACCGTCCTCTAACCAACTGAAGGGCCTTTGTTTACACCTGGCCTGTCCCTTGGATCTCAAGCAGTACCACAGTTACAAATTAGTTTTTAGCTTACAAGATGTTTTCACAAATAGGTGGTATTTTCATTTTTCAAATGACAAAATTAGGGTTCTGAGGCGGGGCAGTTGACTTAAAGGTTACTAGGTTAGTCTCATTGCTTTTTCAAAGTAACTGGATTTCTTTGTAGCATACAGACTGAAAAAACTTGTATACTTGGGTTGTATATTCAGTGGCCAGAGACCATCAAAGCTCAGGTTAATGAAATGCTTTTTATTTTGTAGCCATCCAGTCCAATGGATCAGATGGGCAAGATGAGACCTCAGCCATATGGCGGGACTAACCCATACTCGCAGCAACAGGGACCTCCGTCAGGACCGCAGCAAGGACATGGGTACCCAGGGCAGCCATATGGGTCCCAGACCCCGCAGCGGTACCCGATGACCATGCAGGGCCGGGCGCAGAGTGCCATGGGCGGCCTCTCTTATACACAGCAGGTAGATGGTGATTCTGATTACCTTGACCCTTGTTGCTGTCTAAAATCTGATCTGTGAGCTATAGAATCAGAATGTATCCTTGGCTTCCAAGCCTCTTGACAAGACTGTAGACCTGTTGGCTCAGTTAATTACAGAGTGCTACTAGCAAAGCCAAAGCTATAGGCACCGTCCCATGTGTGTTCCAAGGAAAACTACTCCCTGGTCACAGGTACATATCTCTTTTTCTCTTGACCTGACAGGCCAGCTTATACCTAGTGAGTGGTGATCTCTGAATGAGGTGGGATGAAAGACAGTGACTGAACACCTAGGCACTGCTACTACTAAGAAAACCATTCATATCATGTGCCCTGGGGACAGAAAAGGCCCTTTATGCTTCTGAATGCCTTTACCATATCTGCCATCTGGTTCAAAATGAATGTTACTGGGAGTAGAAGAAAAGGGGAAGATTGAACAGAAAAGATGTTAACAGCATTGTTACAAATGTTAAGATTTCCCCTTATCCATCTCCTTTTGTGAAACCATTCACATCATTATCTCTTTATTATCATGTTTATGTTGACAAAGTTTTCTATCACTTATATTTGATACTCATACTGAAAATAGGGAGAGAATATAAAACAAATTTTACTTCTAAGACTTTAAAGCAAAGTATGCCTTTAATATAGAAAATTGTCTCTTTTTTTCAATAGAGGAAAGATGAGGTAATTTATTTGTTTATTTACTTATTTTATTTTATTTTTTTGCCTGCTTACTAAATATATACCCAGTGACTAAAATAGTGCCTGGTACAAGTAATTGAGTAGGCTCTCAAATATTTTTTTTGAATAAAAACTAAATTAAAGAACCAAAGTAGCTTAGTGATTTGCACACTATCTGAATTACTAAACCCTAGGGTTTCAGTTGGCTGAGCCAGGCTGCTATTGACTATTCATTGTGGTTAGGGTACAGATTCCTAACACTTACAAAAACAGTCTAGGCCGTGATAAAAAGAGTAGGCTCATTGGTAGAAACAGCTGCTCTTAAACTCGTGTTAGTTGCCTCAATAGTAAATAGTGTAAATTTTCAGTGGATAAATGTTCACTTGGAAACAAACCACCTAAAAACCCAGCTTGGCTGTCCTTCCTGGCTCAGTTTAGGCAGGGATAAGAGAAAAACCCTGGGCCTCCTAAGTATGAGGCCTTGCATGCTTGCTTTCTTTACTCATCCTCAGTGCATAGCTTCTGACAAAACACTTCATCTTTCCTCATTCAGGAGAGTCAGTGCTAAAAGTATATTTTCGTTTCCTACAGATTCCTCCTTATGGACAACAAGGCCCCAGCGGGTATGGTCAACAGGGCCAGACTCCATATTACAACCAGCAAAGTCCTCACCCTCAGCAGCAGCAGCCACCCTACTCCCAGCAGCCACCGTCCCAGACCCCTCATGCCCAACCTTCGTATCAGCAGCAACCACAGTCTCAGCCACCACAGCTCCAGTCCTCTCAGACTCCATACTCCCAGCAGCCATCCCAACCTCCACATCAGCAGTCCCCAACTCCATACCCCTCCCAGCAGTCCACGACACAGCAGCACCCCCAGAGCCAGCCCTCCTACTCACAGCCACAGGCTCAGTCTCCCTACCAGCAGCAGCAACCTCAGCAGCCAGCACCCTCGACGCTCTCCCAGCAGGCTGCGTATCCTCAGCCCCAGTCTCAGCAGTCCCAGCAAACTGCCTATTCCCAACAGCGCTTCCCTCCACCGCAGGTAAGATATCCTTGCCCTCCTGCCCTTCCCTGTGTGTGACCACAGACAGCTTGGGGGTTAGTGTCATGAGAACTTTACTGTACAGAGTGGTTCTCTAATGTGCACTTAAAGACCAATTAAACTCTGGGTAAACATGATAACTGGATTGATTGAACTAATAAAGACATAACCTCCTTAACTACATAAAGATCTATAGCTCTCCTTAATGATGAAGAAATAGGGCAATGGAAAGTTGTATAGATGGATAAGAAATTAAAGATAATGGGACTTAGTTTTGTTTTTTTTTTTGTTTTTTTGTTTTTTTTTGGTAAATCAACATCAGAACTTGAGCATCCAAATGAGTTGGTCTTTTTTCAAAACAGTCACTTTGAGAGGTGGTACCGTACATTCATTCCAACTGCCATTCCATTCTGCTGTCACTCAAAATATTTGGATCCCTTCCTTTGGAATTGCCACCAGAGCTGATACCACATTCTTTAGAATACTCTCAGTGGTGGTAAATGTTATTTTTTGTGGGTGGATTTTGTTTGGGGAAATAGCAAAAATTCATTTGGAGTTATGTCTGGTGAACAAGATATAGGTAATAGAGCCTAAAATAGCATTTGGGGCTTTATTC
Source organism: Piliocolobus tephrosceles (assembly GCF_002776525.5). Lineage (NCBI taxonomy): Eukaryota > Metazoa > Chordata > Mammalia > Primates > Cercopithecidae > Piliocolobus > Piliocolobus tephrosceles. The sequence continues at coordinate 195,970,120 of NC_045434.1, read as the reverse complement.
TTTGTAGAGCCCAAAGAAGAGAGATGACTGAGTGATGACAGGTCCCCTAAAAAGTTTATGTATTGGTGGCACTGTTGGAATAAATATCTCATCCCAAGGTGATGTCTTTGAAGGAAGCAGTACTCATTTTAATGCAGAGGATCTAGCATGATTTTCGTGGTTTCATTGGTCTCATTCCTTGATAGATTTAACTTGAAGTTGGCCATACATTTGCATTTAACCCCAAGAAATAGCCCTCTGTAGGTAGCAATGAATGGGTGACAGTTCTGCCAGAAAGAGTCCACTGCTGACATTCTTGCAAGTCACGGCTTGGATTTTTCTGGCCTTTAGATAATACTGTTCGCAACTGGGCTTTCTCTCACACTCATGAGAGACAGTCCCATAACCCTTTCACCATGAAGTAAGCTTGCCTGGTTTATCAATACCAGGCCATCACAGCTTTTGTTTTTCTTGTTGTAGGAGCTATCTCAAGATTCATTTGGGTCTCAGGCATCCTCAGCCCCCTCAATGACCTCCAGTAAGGGAGGGCAAGAAGATATGAACCTGAGCCTTCAGTCAAGACCCTCCAGCTTGCCTGTGAGTATTTCTGCACCTTCTGAAAGGTGATGGGGCAGAGAGGAAACCAAAGCAAACTAGTTTCTGGTTGGAAGTTTTGGTAATTTTGATCTAAATGAATAAGTTATTTCTTGAATTCAAGGAACTTAAAGGTTGACTTATAGATGTCTATTCTGTCTCCCTGCCCAGGGAATAGGTTTATGATCTGTTTGGTTTGTTTTTGTTTTTTTAAATATCGTGCTTTTAGACATTGACCCACATGAGGGGCAGAGAAGATGGAGATATCAGAAGCACTGTCTGCTCTCCATCAAAGTTGAGAAAAGTATCAGTTTCTTGACTTTACTCTTAAGGGCTTAATTTTTAGGCTTTTGGCTTAATGTTTAACCACGAGGTAGGATCCTGGGGCAATTCAGCATGCATTGTCACATTGAGCATTGCTGGAGCAAAAGCAGTTTTTCTGGTGGTGATTTTGTGTGACTACTGTTTTTTTTTTTTTTTTTTTTTTTTGGTAGAGTACTTGATGCCCAGATGCTTAATTATGGAATCAGGTACTTATTTATGGAATGGACTGACCATATCCTGAGAAAGGCAGTATAGTCTAGTGATTAAGAGCTTGGGCTCTAGAGCCAGAGTTCCTGGCTGTTCAGGCTTCTGAGGCCAGAATGCAGATAGGACGTCTGAGACTGTTTCTCAACAGAGTTCCTGGCTCTAGATTCTGCCACCAACTCTGTTTCGTGGGGCTGGTGGTGAACATTAAATAGGTTACTAGAGAGAGCACACGAGCACTGCACATTGTAGGCACTCCATAAATGTCAGCCTTTGTAATCATCGCCTCAGAGGGCATTGGGACTGTACTTTATACCTGAAAGGCAGTTAACACCAACTAGGTGGTTGTAGGAACCTTTACTGTTAGTCTTAGCTCTGTGGGCAAGTTACTCAGCCTCTGAAAGTTAATCTGCTGGGCACAGAGATAAAATAGGCTACTCTGAAATCTAGTCATCTGGTAAGATGGTGGGTAACAAACCCACCATGACAAATCCTGCTTCAGATAGGAAATGAAAATTCAGCCACATATCCAGACAAGAATCTTTTGGAATTTTGACTCTACTTGGATTTAAAGCCTGTGTCTTCATATATTCTGACCTGAGAGAAATGGTTTCAGGATCTCTAAGAAATAGGCAGAAGGCGGGAACTCTCTTCATCATGAAGCGCCTCCCATGGATTCCCCTGAAGGTCTCTGAGACACCTCAGTAGGGCAAGGTCTGCAGAATCCCTTAGTACCTGGTGTTCAAGCTTCTGAGGCCAGAATGCAGATAGGACGTCTGAGACTGTTGACTTTCTCAACTGAGGAATTGGGGGAAGGAAGTGCCTTAATAAAGTGATCACTCTTTGTTCCCTTCTCATTAGTGTCTGTTGCAATCCTTTTCTGCATCCTGAACTTCATTGGAATGTGCTTTTTAACCTGATTCAGTCAGAATGTGTAACCACTCCCTCATCATCTGTGGTCTGTGGCTAAATCTGGGTGAGGTGCTATTGTGTCAAGAACCCAAATCGGTGGATTTCTGTCAGTGCTGTAAGTTGCTTCGTTCCGATAAGTTTTTGCTTGCTTCTGGTGACCTTTTGATAGATCTGTATTTGGCTTTTTTTCTTTTTTCTTTTTTTTTTTTTGGTCCTGAGAAGCCTTGTATCCAGAGATGCCACAGGTCTTGTAAGGGTTGGGAATCTTAAAAACTTCTTATCTGACCCACTGAAGTGAAGGTGAAGGTTTTGGCAGCCTTTTAGGCCCAGGGGATGTTGTTCCTGGGAAGCCTATCACAAGGAACATTCCCAAGTTCTGACTTTTTCTAAAGATTCGTCCAAATGGGTCATTTGCTCAGTGGTAGAAGCTCCATGTGGGAGGTAAGCTGGCTGGGTTATTGGCATCTTGTTTTTTGAATTGCTTTTTATCCCTTTGCTACTTGGACAGGCATCAAAAAGTGGTTATTCTTTGAAATTTTGGTTTAATGCCAGATTTGCCTACGCAGGCTAGGAAGCAGCCCCATCTGAAGAAATGAGAAGTTGGATTCCCCTACAAGAGCCCTCTCCTTTCTTAACCAGTTGTGTTAAAGAATCCCTAGGTTTGCCAGTGCATCCCTTCACTAAACAAATGTTTGTGAGGTACCTATTGGCACCAGAGCAGATTGCAGGCTGGCCGGAGAGCAGTGCCTCGGATTTCACATTGCCCTCCTTACTCATTCACGTTACCTCCCTGGCCCTAAAGGCATGATTGTGACCCTTGAATATTACAAATATTAAATTTTGAGGAGTCTGTGCTCAGCTATTGATGCCAAGCCATTTAGGTGCTATTATCCTGATCATGTTATCCCTATGTTTAAACCTCTCAATTATTTTTTCATTAATCTTAGAATAAAATCCAGATTTTTTTTTTTTTTGAGAGTTTCATTCTTGTTGCCCAGGCTGGAGTGCAGTGGCACGATCTTGGCTTACTGCAACCTCCGCCTCCTGGGTTCAAGTGATTCTCCTGCCTCAGTCTCCGGAGTAGCTGGGTTTACAGGTGCTCGCCACCACACCCAGCTAATTAATTAATTAATTAATTAATTTGATATGGAGTCTCACTCTGTCCCCTAGGCTAGAGTGCAATGGCACGATCTTGACTCACTGCAACCTCCGCCTCCTGGGTTGAAGGGATTCTCCTGCCTCAGCCTCCCTAGTAGCTGAGATAACAGGTGCCCCCCTACCACGCCCACCTAATGTTTGTACTTTTAGTAGAGACGGGGTTTCACCAGGTTGGCCAGGCTGGTCTCAAACTTCTGAACTTAGGCTATCCACCTGCCTTAGCCTCCCATGGTGCTGGGATTATAGGCGTGAGCCACCTTGCCCAACCTAAAATCCAGAATCTTTAATGTTAGACATCAGAAACACAGGTTGCTGTTCCCTCTCAGATCCCGTCCCTTGCGTCTTTCTCATTCAGTAGGTCTGGAGTGGGGCCTGAAAATGTGCATTTCTGACAAGTTTCTCTGTGATTCTGTTGGTGCTAGACCGGGGTGGTACTTTGAGAACCTCTACTTTATTCTTTTTTCTCTGCCTTGCTCTTGGCTTTCTTTCAGTTTCTCTAAGGCATCACATGCTATTTTTTGCTTTCAGACCTTTGCACACACCCTTCCCTTTGCCTCATACTTTTCCCCTCAATTCCTCCTGTTCATCTTTCAGACTATATCTTAAAGATCGTTCCTTCAGAAAACTACTACCTAATCAAGCTTCAAGACACAGCTTAAATAACTTCTATGATGATTTCATTGACTAAAGGCCATTGTTAGTTTACCTTAAAAAAAAAAAAACAGGCCGGGCACGGTGGCTCAAGCCTGTAATCCCAGCACTTTGGGAGGCCGAGACGGGCGGATCACGAGGTCAGGAGATCGAGACCATCCTGGCTAACACGGTGAAACCCCGTCTCTACTAAAAATACAAAAACTAGCTGGGCGAGGTGGCGGGCGCCTGTAGTCCCAGGTACTCGGGAGGCTGAGGCAGGAGAATGGCGGTAAACCCGGGAGGCTGAGCTTGCAGTGAGCTGGGATCCGGCCACTGCACTCCAGTCTGAGCCACAGAGCAAGACTCCGCCTCAAAAAAAAAAAAAAAAAAA
>NC_045434.1:195952844-195965525 GCF_002776525.5 Piliocolobus tephrosceles | reverse complement strand
AAAACAAAAAAGGGCTGGGCATGGTGGTTCACGCCTGTAATCCCAGCACTTTGGGAGGCCAAGGCGGGTGGATCACGAGGTCAGGAGATCGAGACCAGCCTGGCTAACATGGTGAAATCCCATCTCTACTAAAAATATAAAAAGTTAGCCAGGGGTACCTGTAGTCCCAGCTATTCGGGAGGCAGAGGCAGGAGAATCGCTTCAGAACCTTAGAGGCGGAGGTTGCATTGAGCCGAGATCGCGCCACTGCACTCCCAGCCTTGGCGACAGAGTGAACTCCATCTCAAAAAAAAAAAAAAAAAAAAAAGGTGCAGCTGGTTGCGGCGGCTCACGCCTGTAATCCCAATACTTTGGGAGGTCGAGGCGGGCGAATCATGAGGTCAGGAGTTTGAAACAAGCCTGGCCAACATGGTGAAACCCCGTCTCTACTAAAAATACAAAAGTTAGCTGGGCGTGGTGGTGGGTGCCTGTAGTCCCAGCTACGCAGGAGGCTGAGGCAGGAGAATTGCTTGAACTTGGGAGGCGGAGGTTGCAGTGAGCCGAGATCGTGCCATTACACTCCAGCCTGGGCTACAAAAGCGAAACTCGGTCTCAGAAAAAAGAAAAAAAAATTAGTTAATGCCCAGGGTTCACAGAGTTCTGATTTGTTTGATTTGGGATTTGGGCATTGGTGTGGTTAGCGGCTGTCCCAGGTGAATCCTGATTTGCAGGTAGAGCTCTATTCTAGATTGTATCAGGTTCCTTTGCTATAGTAAACTTTTTTTTTTTTTTTTTTTGTGATGGAGTCTCTCTCTCTTGCCCAGGCTGGAGGGCAATGGCACAATTGCAGCTCACCACAACCTCTGCCTCCCGGGTTCAAGCGATTCTCCTGCCTCGGCCTCCCAAGTAGCTGGAATTACAGGTGCCCGCTAACACACCCGGCTAATTTTTGCATTTTTAGTAGAGACGAGGTTTCACTATGTTGGCCAGGCTAGTCTTGATCTTCTGACCTAGGTGATCCACCCACCTCGGCCTCCCAAGGTGCTGGGATTACAGGTATGAGCCATGGCACCCAGCCTATAGTAAACTCTTAGCACCCATACTTCTTGTCAGTGCTTAAGTATAATTTAAATTACTTATTTATTGCAAGTTCAGTGAGGGCTGACTTGCTCTCTTACTTATTGTCATAGTGCCTGGCATGTAGTAGGCTCCAACTTACTGAACAGATGAACCTGAGCAGCGTTCATTATAATGCTCATTCAGGAACTATACATCTGACAGGAGCAGCTTGACTATATTACCAGATTGTTGTTTCCACTGCTAGGGCAAAGCAGGTATCACAGACTGTCATGGGGAGACACAAACTCCATTTTAAAGAATGGATTAATTTATTTGTGCCTCCTGACAGTGGCCTTAAGAAGTGAGGTTAGGCTGGGCGCCTTTGGCTCACGCCTGTAATCCCAGCACTTTGGGAGGCCGAGGTGGGCAGGTCACGAGGTCAGAAGATGGAGAGGCCATCCTGGCTAACATGGTGAAACCCCATCTCTACTAAAAATACAATAAGTTAGCCAGGCGTGGTGGCACGCGCTTGTATTCCCAGCTACTCGGGAGGCTGAGGCAGGGGAATCGCTTGAACCCGGGAGGCGGAGGTTGCAGTGAGCCGAGATGACACCGCTGCACTCTAGCCTGGGTGACAGAGCAAAACTCCATGTCAAAAAAGAATAATAAATAGAAGAAGTGAGGTTAGGGTGTGTCATCTATCTTGTAAAATGTCTACCACTTCACCTTATGTTAATAAGGTTGCCGGAAGTGGTGGCTCATGCCTGTAATCACATTTTGGGAGACCAACACGGGAGGATCTCTTGAGCTTAGGAATTTGTGACCAGCCTGGGCAACATGGTGAAACCCTGTTTCTAAAAAAAAAAAAAATACCAAAAAATTGCCAGGTGTGGTGGAGCATGCCTGTAGTCACAGCTACTTGGGGAGGCTAAGGTGGGAGAATCATTTGAGCCTGCCGTGAACTGTGGTTGCGATTGCACTCCAGCCTGGGTAAAACGAATGAGACCCTGTCTCAAAAAAAGGCGGGTTGGAGGTGATTCTTGTAAGGGATATGTGAGCAAATCTAGGTGTTTCATTAAGGTCTTTATATATATTCTTTGTATAAAAAAAAGACGAAGTTTCACTATGTTGCCCAGGCTGGTCTCAAACTCCTGAGTTCAAGTGATCCTCCTACTTTGGCCTCCCAGAGTGGTAGGATTGTAGGCATGAGCCACTGTGTCCAACCCAGGTCTTTAATTTCTTCATTTTGGGATAAAATCTTTAAAGGACTCATCTGGAAATTGGTATCTACCTTTTGATAATAGTCATTTTTGAGAGCATATGGAGTTTTATCTTAAAGCTTCTGTTTAAATGATTCTTCCAAGTGTATGCCGTTTCCCTAGAATAATGAATGCTTGCTTTTTTTTTTTTTTGGAGACAGAGTCTTGCTTTGTTACCCAGGCTGGGGTGCAGTGGCACGATCTTGGCTCACTACAACCTCTGCCTCCCGGGTTCCAGCGATTCTCCTACCTCAGCCTCTTGAGTAGCCGGGATTACAGATGTGTGCCACCACTCCCGGCTAATTTTTGTATTTTTAGTAGAGATAGGGTTTCACCACGTTGGCCAGGCTGGTTTCAAACTCCTGACCTCAAGTGATCCACCCACCTCAGCCTCCCGAAGTGCTGGGATTATAGGATCAGCCACTGCACCCAGCTTCTGTAACTTTCCTTACTGAGACACATTTGTGAATTTACATTTTGGTCTCGAAAGTATACCTAGGATAGAGTAATGGAAAATGGATACGGGATTGAAAGCTGTGATCTGAAGAGGTTAGCTAGTGCTTCACAAACTTTAGCATGTGTTAAGAATCACCTGAATTACTGCTGCTACCTGAGAAATTCTGATTCATTGGGTGTGGGCTGGGACCTAAGAATTTGCATTTCTAACAAGCTCTGAAGTGATACAGATGCTGCCAGTTTGGAAGACCACAATTGGAATGAGACTGAGGTAGGTAGTAACCTTCTGAAAAGGGAAGGAAAAAAAATTACTAGACTAGGAAGCCATAGCGGTAACTAGAATAATAGTGGTGATTTACACTATAGTTTGACTCTTGATGATTTGGAAGGCACACTGTAGGTTAAGAATGGTAGAAAGAAGAGACTTGAAAGAAACTAGACCTCCTGTAACTGTGGCCTCAGTGCAGTTTATTCCTGCGTAGCGGAACCCTTGCCCTGCCAGTACCACCCTGGGAGCTCCACTGCTCTATGGTGCTCATCACTGTATCCCTTCCTTTAGTGGGGCCACACTTAGTTGGTCACCAAATCTTAGTCTACCACAGAAATGGTTTTTGCTTTTGAGTCTGGTTTCCCCTCTCTCCACTGCCTTTTGTTTTTTCGGGTCCCTGTTATCTCTCACCTGGTGTCTTGCCACAAACTTCTGACTGTTCTGTTTCTTTTCTTCCCCTTTTCCTTTCAAGTCTGTCCTCAACATAATCACCAGAGTGATCATCTTTAAACAAACAAACAAACAAACCTGGCCAAGTTACATTAATGCTTTAAAACCTGGCTACCTGTTGTCTGTAGATTTAAGTCCAAGTGTGACATACAAGTAAGTTCCTTTGGGATCTGGAGGATGAGGAGGGATGTAGGTAAGTTTCCTGTCCCTGGAGTAAAACCAGGCACACTTTTTGCTGTGGGTGTTATGTAGAAGACAAGTAGACATTTGACAAGGGTTGAACTTGCATGACTTCTGAGGTCATTCGAACTCGGGTCCATGATTCTGAATATGATACGGTTGCTATCCTGAAGGATCCTCCTGTGTTTCGTTAGTAAAATAGACATGAAACAGAAGACCATGTGCCTGTATATTATAATGAGTGCTGTCAGAGTTCGGCAAAGTCACTGATCCATTTATGTCTCAATAGTTGAAGAAAGAAGTCTTGTTGAAGTTCAGTCAGTATGAGCTAGATGTGAATGTATTTAAGTGGTTACAAAAGGAAGGAAAGTCCAGCTTGAGCAGAAGCCATGCAGGAATGGGGATGAGGTGAAGTATAGACACTTGGGGGCTGGTCAGCTTCCTGGGGTGGGAAGTAAAAGGAAGGAAAGCTAGATCACAGGGATCCTGCTGAGCTTCAGCCATTTAGATCTGATCTATGGGCTTACAGATAGGTAACTGGTGCAATCATGTGATAAAACTAATATTTTACCAAAATGATCCATTAGTTTGTAGTATGCTTTGAAAAGGGGAGAGTCTTAAAGCAGTGGAATAAGTTAAACTGTAGAACTACTTCTGGCAAGAGGTATGGAGTTCTGTTCCTTCTGTCTCATTTGCATAGCCACCTGCTCCCACATGTGGAACATGCAGGAAAGAATATAGGACGGAGAATAAGTGGGTTCTACGGGGTGGAATATTTAAAGATTTTGATTGACTGGTGGGCAGGGGGAGTCTCATTTTTGAGGAGAAGTTAAATTCCGTATTTATTTTGTGGAATATAATAAGATTTCTGGAAACAAATGTCCAGTTTCTAGTTGGAGATAGGAGACTGAAACTTAGGTAAGACCTGAGTCTGGATACGAGTTTGAGAGTTAACTGTGTGGTAGTTAATAGTTAAACCATGGAATGAAACAGGTCTCCCAAACTATGGAGTTTAGAGATAGAAGCCAGATGGAGCTCTGGACGATGCCAGAGGCCATCAGGTAGAAGCAGCCAACAGAGAGTTGGAGAGATCGGAGAAGGACCAGGATTGTGTAATATTTCTGGAAGCTAAGGGAGGAGGGAAGATGTCAAATTTGTATTTCAAAGAAAATAGGCAGTTGGATTTGTCATAAAGCAGTTTATTGGGATCCTTTTTAGATAAGGAAAAGGCCTGATTTCTGAGGGCTTGAGAAAAGGAAATGAACAAGGGAAAGGGAAAGAGCACTCTTGAAAGGCACTGAGAAAAGGGAGAGTCTGGCTGAATCATTCCAGTTCCTCTGCTTCATCCCAAAGACCTGCATATGTATAAGGCAGATGGAAGAGGGAAAGGTGAAAGTGCTAGCAGAATATTAGGAGGGTATAAACAGGCACGTCTTTCTGGAATTGTGAGAAAAAGGAATCAAAGACATCCACTGGGTAAATTTCTAAGGGACACTATACCCTTGGCTGAAAAAAAGGTTATCTTAAAGCCTGTTGTTGAAGATTTGGGTCATACTCATTTCCTCAGGTTAGGTAGGACTGGATGTTATTGATATCGGGAGGGAGGTGGAGAATAGAATTAGGATTTGTAATGTCTATCAAATTATCCCTTGAGTTTCTGAGCCATTCTTTCGATTTCACTTAACATCTTAGCTATTACCATTCATGTTTTTACTTCTGTAATGCTTTCAGACACTGAGATCTTGGTCTAGAAAGAGGAAATGGGAGGGAGCTATGCTGTCCCTGTAGAATCCAAATTTTAGAGGGCAGGATTAAGGCTAGGCAAGGAGCTACAGTCAACATCAGTTGTTCTGAAAAGATAGGAATTAGAATGTACAGAATACCCACTCCTGTTTTACATATGAAAAACCAAGGGTCAGAATCAAGATTGGAATCTAGCTCTGATATTTCAGGTGAAATATTTCCTCCAGCATCCCACCCAGTAAAGGAAAGGCATGGACAATCTGATCCTCTCTTCATTTTTAGGCAAAAGACTCAGCTCTTTGCCATTTAGCATTTACTAGACTTGTCCTAAAAGAAGGAAAGTCAATGGATTTCCATTTTACTTCTGTTTTCCCAGACATCCCTATGATGGAGGCACAGATGAGTTGCGGAAAGGGCGGGTGGTAGGAAAGATAGCCAGACATATGGGACCTGCTTGGAGGAACTAGCCAACTAGGGAATCACCTCAAACAGTGAACCGTTGACTAGAGTTTGGTTCCTGTGTTGGATGAGAGCAAGCCTTGTTCTGTCTCTGTCTTCTTAGAACATACTGTCCTGGTCAATGCTAACTTTAGTCAGTTAGATCCTTGTGACTCAGTGTGGTCCATCGTCTAGAAGCACCAGCATCACCTGGAAGCTTGCTAGAAATACAGATTTTCAGGCCCCATCCCAGATTTATTGGATCTAACTCTGTTAATAAGATCTCTAAGTGATTCATATGTCTAAAGGTTTAGAAGCACAGAGACCCTGACAGCTGAGAATAAAATTTTCAAATGAAATATCAAGCTGGTAGGCCAGACACGGTGGCTCACACCTGTAATCCCAGCACTTTAAGAGGCTGAGGTGGGTGGATCATGAAGCTACTAAAAATACAAAAATTTGGCCAGACATGGTGGCACACACCTGTGATCCCAGCTACTCAGGAGGCTGAGGCAGGAGGATCGCTCGAACCCGGGAGGCGGAGGTTGCAGTGAGCCGAGGTCGCACCACTGCACTCCAGCCTATGTGACAGAGTGAGACTCTGTCAGTGTGAGAGACCACCACCAGTTGTTTCGTGCATGTTTTGGGGACCCTGGCTCCCGGTGGCTTACCCAGTTCAGAACCCGTAGTGGAGCCATCCACAGCCCCCAGCATACCTCTGCAACTTCCTCTCCAGCCACCCATTTGTACCTTAAGCTCCTCACAATTCCTGGTCCTCTTGATTAGGATATACATCTGTTTCTCTCTCTTTCTGTCATGCTCAGCAAACTTCTACTTTGGCTTCAAAACCTAGCTGAAATTCCCCTCTGGGACTTCTTCCCCATTTTCATATTGGCATAGCCTTGTGCTAGTACCTCTGCTTGAACTGTATCTGACATCTGTCCTGTGCCCAGCACATGGAGATATTCATAAACCTTTGTTGAATACCCCCCAGATTCTCGCTACCTAGCTGAGCTTTGGGAGCTAACGTTTTGTTGTTTAGGTTTATTGAGAGGAGTGACAAATCTTCTCAATAAATGCTTTAAAAATTAGAACGTTTGGCTGGGCACAGTGGCTCACGCCTGTAATCCCAGCACTTTGGGAGGCTGAGGCGGGTGGATCATGAGGTCAAGAGTTCAAGACCAATCTGGCCAACATGGCGAAACCCTGTCTCTACTAAAAATATGAAAATAGCCAGGTGTGGTGGCGGGGGCCTGTAGTCCCAGCTACTCAGGAGGCTGAGGCAAGAGAATCGCTTGAACCCAGGAGGCAGACGTTGCAGTGCTCCATCTCAAAAAAAAAAAAAAAGATAAGAAAATTAGAACGTCTGAAGGATTTTAATCTCACACTGTTTCTGTTCCCTTTTGTTATTTCATGATAGAAGGAGAGAGGGCCCACCGTCCTTACCTAGGTTTTTGATGGTTTATTTTCAAAGGGATAACAGAAATGTCACTAGCAATTTTGGTAACCAGAGAAGCAGGGTCTTTCTGAGGTTGGTGACCTGTTTTCTTTATAGCTGACCATCTATCTATCTGTGCCTGCTCCTCTTGAATTATAGCCCAGGTGCTCTCTCAGAGTCTCGAAAAGGAAATCCCCACCCCCTCCGTCATATCTGCCCAGACTGCTAAGAGCAGCATGTACCCTGTGCATGTAGCCATCCCTTCTCTAGAACGGTGGTTCTCTGGGCTGGACTGGCCAATCCGCTTCTCTGTCTTAGTCACACTGCTCAAACCTCGATACTGCCTGCTGCCTGCTTGAGCCTGTGCTGCTTGCAGCAGATTACTGTATGCTTGTTCCTGGGCCCATTTCCTGTTTCTATTCTAGTCACTGGTGGCTCAGCTCTGCTTCCTGCCTGTGTGTCTCACACAGATTCCTCTTGCTGGAACCTTTTGTTTCCTTCAGAACAGCCTCAATCTTTGAAAAGCAACTGAGCCTTACCTCTAGTATGATGGCTCTTGAGTCACTTAGTCCTACAGAGGACTGGGTGGAAGTACCTCCTCCCCCATTAAGCACACCATTTGAATTTTACCTTGTTTTTCAGTTTGTCCTCAGCCCTGCTGTAGGAAGCTAAGTTGGGCCAAACTTGTCCTCACTTATTAGTATACAGGGCTATCGGGACTGGTATGTCCTGATTCTTTTGTACCTGGAGCTTATAAACGTATTTCCTACTACTGAGGAAGATACTTGGTATTCTCTCTGGCCCAAGCGTCCCTGAAGCCCAGGTGATACTTATTGAGTTGGACAGGTTATGCTATCCTCAGCAGAATAACTGGCTGCAGAAAACATGGGGATGGAGAAGAAAGCGTGTGCTGACTCAACCCTCCATCCTGTGTGAGCAATTCAAACCCCCCCCCCCCCCCCCCTCAGAGCTTAAGGTGAGAGAAAGTACAGTGAGGTTGTAAAAAGGGAAGAAGTGAAGGAGGGTGTCCTAGACAAATGTATTTAAAGTCCTAAGGCTCCCTGCTCTTGCCCATTTCCTCCAAAAAATACGCTTTGTGAATAAATCTTTTCTTTCTTCCTTTACAGCTACTCTTTTGGGATCATTTAATAATACTGAGTCAGAGGATTTCTGTACTAGACCCTAGGTCTAGCTATGTTTAATAGAGATTTAATACAGGGAATTTGGGCTTACAACTGGAAAGAGTGAGGGAGCTTGCTCTAGGCTTGGCCTCTGAGAAACTGGACCCAGATTTAACCTAGATTTGACCTACCAGGGGAACTTTGACCTCAGAGCTACTATTGGATTGATTGCTCTTGAATCATATCCCTAAACCTATGATCCATGATCAGTAAGCTGGAATCAAGAAGCAGTAGCTGCTGCTGCCAGAACCAGCACCCAGTTAAGTGGAGGATGGAACCAAAATGCTCCTGCAGAAACAAGTGAAGGAGACAGAAATATGGTCTCTGCTTACTTTGATCTAATCTTATGAGTCAGCTTCTCATTAGCAGAAGCTGAATTGTATGCAAAACCAAGGGATTCTTGGAAATTTCATTTTTAAGCTTTTTAACCTTTACAATTAGAGAAAGAATAGAATGGAGGCAGCATGAACCAGCGCGACAGAATATTTACAATACTGACACCCCCATTCCTGTCTTCGCTCCCACCTCCACTTTACATATGACGAACCTAAGGCCCAGAAAGGGCAAGACACTTGTCCAAGGTCATTCAGTAAACGAGAACATTGGATTCTTTGACTTCTAGTCCACTGGTTCTACTGTTGCTTTTACTGTTAGGACCAACTCCTATACAAGATCAGAAAAAAGATCCTTTAAGAAAAGGAAGGTCCCGGGCGCGGTGGCTCACTCCTGTAATCCCAGCACTTTGGGAGGCTGAGGCAGTGAGATCACCTGAGGTCGGGAGTTCGAGATCAGCCTGACCAACATTAAGAAACACCGTCTCTACTAAAAATACAAAATTAGCCAGGCGTGGTGGCGTGTGCTTATAGTCCCAGCTACTTGGGAGGCTGAGGCAGGAGAATCACTTGAACCCGGGAGGCGGAGGTTGAGGTGAGCCAAGATCGTGCCACTGCACTCCAGTCTGGTCAACGAGCAAAATTCCATCTCAAAAAAATAAAAAAGAAGAGGAAAAATGCCATATTCAGAAAATGGACTTTGCCTTCCATATTCTCTTTGGAGAAAGGGAAGGAGTTATGAACAGATATGATGTTTAGATTTCTAGGCAAAGTTAATGATATTACAGCTTTTGGATTTAGTTCTGTTCTCCAGAAGAATGTAAGAAGCATTTACTCTGAAAGGAAGAATTCTCAGAAACTGAAATGTCCTGATATTCCTTAGTCATCATGGATGAACTAGTTGTCGTAGTGACAGTGGCTCACCTTCACCCATTCCCCCTTGCATTTTCTTTTGCTATTGTTGCTTTTCTGTCCAAAAAAATCAACCAAAATCAGAAAACCAGCTCCCAGATGTTTGGTTGCCCAGCTGTTTCATGTCTGTCCTTGGGCGGACTTGGGCCTTTCGAACAGGAAATAAGCCAAGTCCACCTAGAAATATTATCTTTGTAGAAACCAGTAGGGTCCTTTAAGCCAAGGTGAGAATCTGTTTCTTGAAACTTGGCCCAGAGGAGAGGACCTGTAGGTGTGGAGCTATGTTAACATACCTGGCCAGGCGCAATGGCTCACGCCTGTAATCCTAGCACTTTGGGAGGCTGAGGCGGGCAGATTATGAGGTGAGGAGATCGAGACCATCCTTGGACAACATGGTGAAACCCTGTCTCTAGTAAAATGCAAAAAATTAGCTGGGTGTGGGCTAGACGCGGTGGCTCACAGCTGTAATCCCAGCACTTTGGGAGGCCAAGGTGGGCGAATCACCTGAGGTCGGGAGTTCAAAACCAGCCTGGCCAATACGGTAAAACCCTGTCTCTACTAAATAATACAAAAATGAGCTGGGCGTGGTAGCAGGCACCTGTAATCCCAGCTACTTGGGAGGCTGAGGCAGGGAGAATTGCATGAACCCAGGAGGCGGAGGTTGCAGTGAGCCGAGATTGCACCACTGCACTTACACAGCCTTGACTACAGAACAAGACTCCGTTTCAAAAAAAAAAAAAAAAACACCTGGGTGTGGTGGTACGCGCCTGTAGTCCCAGCTACTAGCAGCTACTAGGGAGGCTGAGGCAGGGGAATTGCTTGAACCCGAGAGGCGGAGGTTGCAGTAAGCCGAGATCGAGCCACTGCACTCCAGCTGGGTGACAGAGCAAGACTCCGTCTCAAAAAACAAACAAAAAAACACCATACCTGATAAGTCAAGTATAGAATTAGCCCTATTGTTTTTTTCTCTTGTGTCTAAGACATACTAGAAAGCTGTGATGACATCGGTATGTATTCTGTTGCCATCCCTCTGGGGACCTGTGCTTGGTCTCCTGAAACCCCTACTTTATGGCCTGAAATTGTTTCATCTTCCCTGCCTGTTATCAGCATAGAATTGGTTGGTATTGTGACATAATCTGATTGCCTTGAGGCAGAATTTACCTCCAAGCTGCTAGCTTCCTTGCCATTTGACCTTTCCCAAGGAAGCTAAGGATCCATGCCTTGTTGAAGGTGCGAACTAGGGGTTGGAGGCTTAATCTTGAGAGTCAGTGAACCTGTTCCTTACGGCTAGCTTTGATGTGGGAAGAATATTGAATATTGTTTACTGAGATGGGGATGGGTGAAAGTAATTTTTCCTGACATTTTGGGGAAGGTAAGAGAGAAAACAGATATAAACTACAAGGGATCAGTGGCCAGATGTGGTGGCTTACACCTGTAATCCCAGCAGTGTGGGAGGCTAAGGCAGGAGGATTGCTTGAGCCCAGGAGGTTGAGGCTGTAGTGAGCTATGCTTGCACGACTGCACTCCAGTCTGGGTCTATGAGCAAGACCATGTCTGAAAAACGAACAAAATAGGTCAATGTTCAGAGGAACCATTATCAAGACTATTTGGATTTTTATCCCCTGTTATCTTCTGGAACTTGATTATAGCTCCCCTGTGTTCAGAGTTGTTCTTTTCAAAGTCCTTTGAGGTTGTATTCTGGTTTAAGATTCTATCCATTTCTCACTCTCAAATCTGTTTATTCCACCTTCTTCTCCCCCTAAATATTTGGATTTTATATATAGACCAGTAGGCTAAGGTAGGGAAGATCACTGACAAGTATAAATTTAAGAGTTTACAAAACCAAGGAGGCCATCCAGCCCCCTAGTTCTAAGCCGTGTTCAGCACAGTGCCAACTTTGCCTTCCCTGGTTGTCCTTGCTTGCTTTCTGGTTGGTATAATTCTGAGGGGCAACCAGGCTTGCTGTAGAGAGGAGAGCCAGATGATGTGGAAGCCTAAGGCAACACCCCCTCCTTGTTACACTTCTCATACCCAGAACTCTGCTTGCTTTCTGTGTTCCTTTCCTTTCACTCCCCTTTCCTGCCCTCTTTACTCAAGTTCTAAGATTATAGCTGATGATCTTCATAATAGAACAAACTCCGTTTGGTTAACTTTCCTAACAGGGAATGCTTGGCTTTGAGAAAGTAGGGGCTTCCTAACTTCTTTGCCTTCTCTAGCTTTACAGAGCTCTTCTTTCCTGCTGGGATTAGAACAGCCCTATTCCATAAATATGCACTGCTCTTGGCTGCTCTAACTCAGGCCCAGCTCTGACCCAGATTCTTTTTTTTTTTTTTTTTTTTTTTTTCCAGATTTGAGTCTATTAACTAGTGACTCTCAAAACATTTCATACATTTTTGGCCAAAAAGTGGTTACTAACTGGGTAAGACAGTGAGAAGCCTTTGCGGGGCAGGGTGACTGGTCAGGCAGATAACATGGTATTATACAGGCCTGATGAGACTGTGAAAAACTGAAAAGCAGGGTTTCAACCAGTTCGTGGCTTAGGGGAGTTCCAGAATCATCATCATTATCTTTTTTTTTTTTTCTTTTGGTAGAAGTTAGATGCCTGGATTTTTATGTAAAATCTCCCAGTTTTTAGATGGGGTCTATATGAGGGTGTTAGGCAATGAATTAAAAATTCTCGACCGGGCGCAGTGGGTCATGCCTGTAATCCCAGCACTTTGGGAGGCTGAGGCAGGCAGATCACGAGGTCAGGAGATGGAGACCATCCTGGCTAATATGGTGAAACCCCGTCTCTACTAAAAAATACAAAAAATTAGCCAGACATGGTGGTGGGCGCTTGTGGTCCCAGCTACTCGGGAGGCTGAGGCAGGAGAATGGCGTGAACCCGGGAGGCAGAGCTTGCAGTGAGCCAAAATCGCGCCACTGCACTCCAGCCTGGGTGACAGAGTAAGACTCCGTCTCAAAAAAAAAAAAAAAAAAAAAAAAA
>NC_045434.1:195916535-195952744 GCF_002776525.5 Piliocolobus tephrosceles | reverse complement strand
AAAAAAAAAAAAAAAAAAAAAAAAATTTTTTTCTGGGGCCCGTGGGTCTGTCCCTGCAGTGTCTTGTGGACTGCCCCGTGTAGTGTTGGCTCTCTCTTGCATTTACTCCCTTTGAGCTGGTACCTAGAGTTTCTCCGGGGGTGGGGGACAGCTGTGAGGAGCACCTTCTCATCTATCCTTTGCCAGTTCTCATTGTGTTTGGTGTTTGTTTTATTGGTTTGTTGCAGGGGGTGGGGGGAACAATGGGGGAAATGTTGAGCAGAAGCACTCGATGTGATTAAACCTCCAGCTGAGCATGTCTGTGGGTGTAGAATATCGACCCCTGGAAAATCAATGGCTGCCGCAGTGACCCAGCCGCTGTTTGCAGGGGCTTCCACCACAGGAATGCAAGCAGCCCAGCAGTCTTTCTTCTCCCCACCTTTTTACCTCAGCAGTGCCCTAAGCCTCCACCCAAAGGGTCAGGCCTGCCTCAAGAGATTTTGCAGAGGTGGGTTAGAACAGCACGTTCTCGTATTTTCACAATTAGATTGAAATTTCTCCAGTGACACAGAGCCCTGCCTCTGACAGCCTCCTTTCCAGACACTCCTTTTCTGCACTGCTGCAGAAGTTGTCAAGACCCATTCGGGGTTGTACTTCTGAGTTTTAAACAGGAGAATCGAGTTCTTTTGATACCAGCACCCAAGAGCCCGTCTCTTGTGGAGGTTTAGAATTCAGGTACAGGGGTTTAGGATGGGGGAATGGAGATTAGGGAAAAGAAAGAGGACTAATAGAGATTGTGTCTAAAGAGGATGCTTTTGAGTAGATAATTCATTGAGCAACATTTATCAAGCATCTTGTTGTTTGTGTGTCTGGCATCTTTCTGGTCACTAAATAGCCTGATCTTGCTCTGGTCCCACAGGCTAGTAGAGATAGAGCACAGTGCCATCAGTCCTGTAACTGCATCCAGAGGAGCCTCAGAGGAACTCTGGGCCCTGCCTATAGGGTGAGAGTAGGGAACTAGTCCTCTGACTTGGGTCAAAGTAGATAGTTTAATAGAATGGCTAGCAGATCTCTTCTTGGAGCGTGGAGGCTTCTGATTCCTCACTGCCTCCACAAAACTGTTTTCATCTTGGAAGTTCCCAAGGCTAAAAAAAAAAACAATTTTAGCCTGTAGTTGTTGTACCTATAAAGCATCTTCAAGCAATTTATCCTCCCACCCAATTCTACTCTGGTGGTTGGGAAATCAGTCAGCCTGATGTGTATGAAAGGAGAGTTCAGTTGCCCTATTGTTGGAGCACCTCTGTGGCCAGAGGGTTGAAGCTTGCTTGGCTTTTAAAGCCTCTAGAAAGGAGTCTTCCCATCTTGTAGCTTGGGAAGTGGGGTACCTAAACAAAACCCAAACATCCTGCAGTTCGGAAGGGTGGTTGCAGTGCTGGGTGAGGAGGAAAGTGTGAGGGTTTCAGGAGGCCATCTAGAGGCCAGGAATACCTTGATTTTTTTTTTAAATCTGTGAGCCACGCCCTTGTGATTGATGAAAGGATTCGAACACATTCAGTTTGAATACCCAGCAGAGGCCAGGCTTCTACTTTCATGGGACTTCTGCCTTAATGGGACTTCTGCTTGTTTCTCTACATTAAAAGTCACCCTCCCCACAGCCCTCTGTCCTCTTATACATTAAGTACCCTACAGAAAACCCAGGGGTGAGAATAAGTACTGTACCCTTTAATTTAGCATAGAAAAAGTAGGTTTAAGTTGAAGGTTATCGGTGAAAGCGCTGATTTGAAATAAATGCTGCAAGTTATAGCAGGAGTAATTAGAAAAGAGGGGGGTTGGGCACCGTGGCTCACACCTGTAATCCCAGCACTTTGGGAGGCCGAGGCGGGTGGATCACCTGAGGTCAGGAGTTCGAGACCAACCTGACCAACATGGTGAAACCCTGTCTCTACTAAAAATACAGAAATTAGCCGGGCTTGTAATCCCAGCTACTCAGCAGGCTGAGGCAGGAGAATCGCTAGAACCTGGGAAGCAGAGGTTGCAGTGAGCTGAGATTGCGCCACTGCACTCCAGCCTGGAGGACAGGGCGAAACTCCGTCTGAAAAAAAAAAAAGGAAAGAGGGGAACACATAGCATCATAGATTTGTAGAGTTTGATTTATCTAGTATCAGTCTTTCCTTCAATAAAGTAGTTAAGTATAGAGCCTCATGAGGTTAGCCAGTTGAGTCAAGTAGCTAATCACTCAGCTTGTCTGGTGATATAGGTTGTTGGCCTTACCTCTATTGGAGCATGGAACCCAGCCTTTGATCATGTCAAGCTTCTATTAATACCTTATGGAAAGAGTGTAAAGTAATGGATTTGAACCTCAGGTTTATTTAATAGTTGTCTCTCCTTGGGCAAGTCACTTCTGAACTTGCTTCTTTGTTAAAATGGGGGTAATACCTATATCAGAAGATGATTGTGAAAATTAAATGAAAGCCACTCACCTTAGGGTTGAATATGTGATAGTCACATATTTGTGTCAATTCTGCTTCCTTTCAAAAGGAAGATACAAGGAAACTTCATTAACTTTTTCCAACATCCTTTGTATTTGGAGATTTGGTCTCCAGAGCTTTCTTTATGAATTCTGATGTGTATATAGGGGGTTTCCTCTTGGAGATGGGCCCCTGAAAAGCATTCTGGAGACAAGAAGAGTATAACCCTTCTCTTCTATGCCTTCCCCATCAGGTGGCCAAAAGGTACCAGGAAGAATGAATCATTATCTTCAGAACAATAGCCTATTGTAGAAAAGGAGAAGAGGGAGTTTGTTGGGGGATCTCATCCTATGTGATGGTTTCTAAGATACAAACCAAGTTTTTGGAAACTTGATGGGGGCAAGTAGGAAACAGATTTTTCTGAGTCTTTCCTGGAGTAGTTTCTGCTGTTCCAAACCATGCAGGTAGTCCATGTAGGTGATAGGGCTTGGTCTTACACTAAAAGGGTATTGTCGGCTGGGCGCGGTGGCTCTAGCCTGTAATCCCAGCACTTTGGGAGGCCAAGGCGGGCGGATCACGAGGTCAGGAGATAGAGACCATCCTGGCTAACACGGTGAAACCCCGTCTCTACTAAGAAATACAAAACAAAAACTAGCTGGGTGAGGTGGCGGGCACCTGTAGTCCCAGCTACTCGGGAGGCTGAGGCAGGAGAATGGTGTAAACCCGGGAGGCAGAGCTTGCAGTGAGCCGAGATCCAGCCACTGCACTCCAGCCTAGGCGACAGAGCGAGACTCTGCCTCAAAAAAAAAAAAAAAAGGGTATTGTCAACCTCTGAATCTTTTCTTCCCCTTCCTTACTTTACTACTTGCTTAACTCCTGACCTGGAATTACCATCGGGTGTGAAAGGCAGCCTATTCTGTGTGTTGATTCTTTCTTGGCATTTCAGTTAACACCAGCAAGCCTGCTCTCTAGGCATAGGTGGCAGTTAATCTGTTGGATTGAGACCATGGAATAATGTCACAGCAATTCTGTAACTCTTGGAGTCCCTGCCAGTCTGGGGTGGGTCAAATTTATCTTTCTTACATTTATAGCAAAGACTAAGGAGAAAAAAAGAGAACTTATGACTGAAACTTTATTGTACAAGTGTTCAGTAGAGGTAGCCTCTTCTTCTCTGCTACCCTCAACAAATTGTTGCTTGAGGAAGGTTTTATGAAAAGCCAAGTCTCCCAAAAACTTATTTGCCTTAAGTAATTAATTTTGTCTCAGTTTTTCTTCCTTAGAGTTTAAGACTGTTGCCTCCTCTCCTACCTTTTCCTTTTCTTCATGGGTTATGTTTCCCAGTCTCTTCTGTGTTCTTCAGGATTTCCTCCCATTCTTCAGCATGAGAGCAGCCTAGGGGTGGGGCGGGGATAGGGGACTGACAAATTACTAGTATAGATTTGGTCATTATGGAATTTTTTCATTCAAGTATTATCATTTAAATGGGGATGGCTGAGTTGCAAGGTTCCCAGGGCACACACTTACTACAAGCTTGTGTGTAGGATTTACCTGGTTCTCATGATGGGTAGTTTACCTGCCTGTATCAGCACAACTCAGCAAAAGCTTTTCCCAACTAAATGGATACAAGAACTCTATCTGGGATTCCCCAAGGATTTAGCCAGATTTATGGGAAAACCCTAAATCTGAGCATTGTCATGAGCCTATTCTTTATACTTGGTACCTGTTGCCATTTCACCTGCTCGGCAAAATGAATTTATGTCATCCTCATGTGGCTCTATTGGGAGATAATTTAAACTTCCCTCCTCTAACCCTGATCTGGTATCTTCCTGCTTAACAATATTCTTCAGCGGGCAGCCAATTCATCTTAGAACTTGTAGTTCTTCCTGTGAGAGTACCAGCACCCCCACTACCCCTACCCCACAAAATAAGGTATGGACTGTGTGATTTCAGGCATGGTTTTGTTGTGGTGTGAAGAGAAGGTGTTAGCTGCTGAGTTCTGTTTGTTAGCAGAGCCTGACAGACTCATGCTGGCGCTCACTAGGGCTGGGCAACCAATCACAGCTGGAACAGTTATCGTCATGGAGTCCCTGTGGGCTTCCTCTATCAGGTCACATCCCAAAATAACATTGGGCAGTATTTCAAGTGAAGAAATGAAGGCTTTCAGGGCTGTAGCCAGCCTGGAGTGTGAGATTCTGTGTGAAATAGTTGGATCTGCTCCAGCGCTTTTGATCTGCATGGTAGATGAGCAATAAAATGCACAAAACACATTGGAAACACGTGAGGAAATTCTCCTGGCCCTGCTGCTTCCTTGGAACTGGTAGGGCACTGAGTGGGCTGATCCTCACCTCCCATCTCTCAGCAGGATTATACTTGGAGGAGAACAAACCCTGGAAAAGAAATCTTCCCATTAAAGGGGCATTGCTACAGTTCTTTTAACAGTCTTTCGAGAAGATGCTTGTTAGGTGGGCTCTTTTGGGATAATTGAGAACCTGAGAGTCCTGAGATGCCAAGAGCATCCCCCACCAGGGAGAATAGGGGCTTTTTTTTTTTGAGACAGTCTCGCTGTGTCACCCAGGCTGGAGTACGGTGGTGCGATCTCGGCTCATTGCAATCTCCATCTCCTGGGTTCACGCCATTCTCCCGCCTCAGCCTGCCAAGTAGTTGGGACTACAGGCACACGCCACCACGCCCAGCTAATTTTTTGTATTTTTTAGTAGAGATGGGGTTTCACCGTGTTAGCCAGGATGGTCTCATTCTCCTGACCTCGTGATCCGCCCACCTTGACCTCCCAAAGTGCTGGGATTATAGGTGTGAACCACCACACCCAGCCCGATTGAACTTTTTATTAATGATAAATGTGTTGTAGAAAACTGAATTGTTATGAACATTGAGGTCTGGCTTAACAATCAGACTCTGGCTTTTTGTGGAACAAAAGACCTGAAAAACTGGCTTTTTGTGGAGTAGAAAGCAGAGGTGTGTCCTGTGTAATAGAAGGACGCGGAGTTCAGAGCAATATCTGTTCATGTAGATAGAGGGGCAGGACATCTTTTGGAGACTTCTGCCCTTACTACTCCCTCCCATTTCCCAATAAAAATATTTACTATGCCTAGCCACTGGGACTGGTGGGTATGTCTTAGAACTTATATTGCTGATATGTTGTTGTATCTCTCATTCCAGAATATTGCTGCTGGTTGTTTAACCCTGACCATATGGTGCTAGGGGGGTTTCATGCATATGCGCCAGGGGTGTCACAGACTTAGATTTATCCAGCCCTCTCTGATTGTATATGTGAGAAAACCAAAGCCTGGCTTGTTGCCAGTTTGCCCAAGGTCACAACTGATAAATACCAAAAGCTGGGCCTTGGTCTCCTTAGAGGCATGACCTTTCTCCTCAGTTCATATAGTGTCACAACATAATGGAGAGAGAAAGCCAGCATGGCCTGTAGGGTTCAACAGGCCTAGGTTTAAAATCTGGCTTCCACCACTTGCCAGATGACCTAAGCATGTAGCCCAATCTTTTTCGGCATCAACTTCCTCATCTTCAAATTGGTAATGTGACTGGGTACAGTGGCTCACACCTGTGATCCCAAGCAGTTTGGGAGGCCAAGGTGGGAGAATTGCTTGAGCTCAGGAATTTGAGACCAGCCTGGGAAACATGGTGAAACTCCATCACTACAAAAATACAAAAAGAACTAATTAGGTGTCTGTAGTCACAGCTACTCAGGAGGCTGAGGTGGGAGGATGGCTTAAACCTAGGAGACAGGTTGCAGTGAGCCAGGATTGTGCCACTGCACTCCAGCCTGGGTAACAGGCAGACCCTGACTCAAAAAAACCCAAACCAAAACCAAAATGGTAATGGTAATAGTATCTGTGACAAAGAATTGTAGAAAATTGGGTAACTTTGCAAAGTGTCTGGCATGTAGTAGATGCTTAAATGGTAGCTGTTAATCGTAAATGATTTGCCCCTTTTCTGTGCTAACATTTTGGCTCCTAAAATTATTTGAAACCAACTATCCCATGCTGACCAGTTGCCATCTAATGAAAATGACACTTTGAGAGGTTGGCCCCAAGCCAACCAAATCAGGGCGTTAAGAAGATTAATGCTCTTCCGTCCCCAGTGTTTTTCAATGCCCAGGCATCCCAGCCAGGTGGGACTACTGTTGACAGTGGTTTATTTAGCACTTTTTCTCCAAGAAGCTTAGGGCACTTTACCAAAAGTGACAGCTCTCCTGAAGAAGGGGAAGCCACATCTTTGCCAGCCACAGATGCCTCCAGAGTTCTGAGACCCCAGCCCCAAGAGCTACAAAGGTTTTCTTTAGGCTTCTAGGATCCCTCAAGTGGAGCAGGGACATTCTCCTTGTGGATCTATGGCGAGCCTGGTTTTTTTAACTGTAAGTGTGGCTGAAGGGACCTCCTCAGTTCCTGCCGTGAGCTGACAGGAGTAGTTGGTGGGTATGTATGTATGTATGTATGTATGTATGTATTTTTGAGACGGAGTCTCACTCTGTTGCCTAGGCTGGAGTGCAGTGGCGCGATCTCCTTGGCTCACTACAGCCTCCACCTCCTGGGTTCACGTCATTCTCCTGCCTCAGCCTCCCAAGTAGCTGGGACTACAGGTGCCCGCCACCACGCCCTGCTCATTTTTTGTCTTTTTTAGTAGAGACGGGGTTTCACCATGTTAGCCAGGATGGTCTCCATCTCCTGACCTCATGATCCGCCCACCTCAGCCTCCCAAAGTGCTGGGATTACAGGCGTGAGCCACCGCACCAGGCCAGGTTTTGGTTTTTTGTTTTGTTTCTTGTTTGATTTTTTTCTTAGCGCTTCAGCACGTGTCCAAAGATACACACCAAGGCCAGGGGTGGTGGCTCATGCCTGTAATCCTAGAACATTGGGAGGCTGAGGAGGGCAGATTGCTTGAGCCCAGGAGTTCGAGACAAGCCTGGGCAACATGGCAAGGCCCCATCTCTACAAAAAAATTTAAAAATTAGCTGGGAGCCAGGCACGGTGGCTCATGCCTGTAATGCCAGCACTTTGGAAGGCCAAGGTGGGCGGATCACTGGAGGTCAGGAGTTCGAGACCAGCCTGGCCAACGTGGTGAAACCCCGTCTCTACTAAAAAATACAAAAATTAACCGGGTATGGTGGTATGCCTGTAATCCCAGCTACTCAGGAGGCTGAGGCAGGAGAATTACTTGAATCCAGGAGGTGGAGGTTGCAGTGAGCCAAGATCTTACCACTGCCCTGCAGCCTGGGTGACAGACCTAGACCCTGTCTCTTTTTTTAAAAAAAAAAAAACCCACGAAGATACACACCAAATTGAACAGTGGTTTCTCTATTGAGAGCAACAGAAAGACAACCATGGGGGACTTTGGCTTCATCTATAATATCTGAAATGTTTTTATCATGAGAATGTTTATGTTTTACTTGTACAACTAGAGACAAAAATGATCAAAACAAAACATTTAATTTTTCTAATCCCAGCTACTTAGGAGGCTGAGGCAGGAGAATCGCTTAAATCTGGGAGGTGGAGGTTGCAGTGAGCTGAGATCATGCCACTGCACTCCAGCCTAGGTGACAGACCGAGACCCTTTCTCTAAAAATAAAAAATAAAAATAAATTAACAACAACAAAAAAAACGCACAAAGATGCACACCAAATTGAACAGTGGTTTCTCTGTTGAGGGCAACAGAAAGACAGCTTGGGGAACTTTGGTGTAGGGGACTTTGATTCACCTGTAATATCTGAAATGTGTTTTTCATGAGACTGTTCATGTTTTACTTATATAACTAAAGACAAAAATGATCAAAACTTTTTTTTTTTTTTTTTTGAGACGGAGTATCAGTCTGTCTCCCAGGCTGGAATGCAGTGGTGCTATCTTGGCTCACTGTAACCTCCGCCTCCTGGGTTCAAGGAATTCTCCCCGCCTTAGCCTCCTGAGTACCTTGGGATTACAGGTGCCCACCACCATGCCCGGGTAACTTTTGTATTTTTAGTAGAGATGGGGTTTCGCCGTGTTGGCCAGGCTGGTCTCAAATTCCTGACCTCATGATCCGCCCACCTCGGCCTCCTAAAGTGCTGGGATTACGGACATGAGCTACCGCGCCTGGCCAACATTTAATTTTTCAAAGTGATTTGAACTGAACCAAGTTCTCATCTGATAGATGGATCCTTGATTCCTATTCTGTTCTGAAATACACTTCTTTTTCCTGTAAGCAGGAAAGTTCTCATTACCAAAAGCTGGCAGTTTGATAAGGAATGGAGACTGTAGTAAGGAGTAGGTGAGGGAACCTGCTGATCCCTAAAACAGAGCATTGAGCTGTGGGATTTGCTGTAGACTGTAGGGCCTAACGAGTGCTTTTTGAGGCCCTTTCTACTTACAGTGGCTCTCCTTGTCATCTTGCTACCTCTTTTAGTTTGTTCTTGGTTCAGAGGCTAGATGTCTGTGGTATAACTTAGGCATCAAAACAGGGATGGGACTGGGCACGGTGACTCATGCCTATCCTATCAGCAGTTTAGGAGGCCAGCGTGGGAGGATTGAGCCCAAGAATTTGGGACCACCCTGGGCAACGTGGCAGAATCTCTTCACACACACACACACACACACACACACACACACGCACGCACACATGGTGGCGCATGCCTATACACACACACACACAGCCATATGTGGTGACGCGTGCCTGTAGTCCCAGCTACTTGGGAGGTGGAGGTAAGAGGATCACTTGAGCTGGGCAGGTTGAGGCTGTAGGGAGCTGGCGTCGTGCCAGTGTACTCCAGCCTGGGGTAACAGAGTGAGACCCTGTCTCAAAAAAAAAAAAAAAAAAAAAAAAGAACCAAGGATGGAGTCCCTTTCTCTTGGGACTAACGTGGGGCTCTTCATAGCTCCAGGTACTTTAGTCCTTCAAGAAAGGAAGATGTCCTTTGCTGTTACCTCATGGTTGACCTCTTGAAATCATTCTATGCTGGAACTAATTCTCATTGCATTTTTAAAGTATGCTGTGGCATGCCTGGCCTACTTCTTAACAAAAAGCTAGCATTTTCTGACTTCTCAGCTAACATGGAAAGCTGGACACAGGCACAAATGCACACGTACCTACCTGCCTTCAGAGCAAACTTTGTCTCCAAGAACTCAGCAGAAATGCTCCCAGCCTAGTGAGGTACCAAGTGGTTTGTGGAAGGTCCACCCAGCTTGGATACTTGAAGGAGAGCGAGCCTAAAAGGTGCCCTCTGACCTCCAGTGTTACTGTCAGATCTTAGGGCCAAAGTCACTTTCAGCCGATCTTTCCAGGGTGAGCTTGTTTGTGTGAGCAGGAATAGACTCAAACCAACTTGGATCTCCTCCTCGAGATGTGTGGTGTTTTCAGTTTTGTTTTTGTTTGTTTGTCTTCGTGATGGTGTTTTGCTCTGTTACCTATGCTGGAGTGCAGTGGTACAATCTTGGCTCCCTATAGCCTCCTCCTCACCGGCTTAAGTGATTATCCCACCTCAGCCTCCCAAGTAGCTGGGACTACAGCTGCACACCACGACACCTGGCTTATTTTTTGGGGTATTTTTAGTAGAGACAGGGTTTCGCCATGTTGCCCAGGCTGGTCTCGAACTCCTGGGCTCAAGTGATCTGCCTGCCTCAGCCTCCCAAAAGGCTGGGGCTGCAGACATGAGCCACTGCATGTGGCCCAGTGTGTTTAAGAGAACTCTTTTGTTTACCATTTAAGTATCAGGGTTTTCATCCTTTCTTCAATTACAGTTAGTTCCCAGCCTGAAGTAATGTTGCTAGCTAGAGAATGAACATGGGGCAGGGGATGGAGTTAGGGTACATTTTCTTAGGTGAATATTTTTCATATTGAGCTCCTGTTTGCTACTGGAGTTTGTTGACCTAGAGTGAACTCTTTATTGATTAATTCAAGACAAGCAAAGCCTACAAATAAATACCAAGTTCTCACTGAAAAACATAAAAGCTGGGAAAAAACAGAATTTGTTCAATTGGCAAACATTTGTTGATTACTGTTATAGACCAGGTGTTAGGAGTATAGTCCCAGACCTTCTTGGCGGTTAAGAAATTGCCTTTCTCATCCAATGTATCTCTTTCTTACCTCCCACCCCTTATGTTATAAAGTATGGTGACTTGGAGTGAGTCCTTGGCAAATGGAGGCTATGATAATCTATAATAATAATCATCATTCTAATTATATAATAGAAGGAGAGGGGATCTATAAATGTTTCCCAAACTTGTTAACATTCTCTTGTAGCTCCTGGTGCCATCCTGGCAGCATTTTGTAAAGTTTTGCTATTAGAAAAGAACTAAAGCCTCACTGAAGTAGTTGCTTTCTTATAACTATAGAAGTTAAGACTGGGAAAGAAGATGAAAGTGCTAGATCTGCTTCTGAGGGGATAGAAGGATAGAAAAGGAATCATCAAAACTCGTCACACCATTGTTTGTATATTGTCTCACTACTATTGCACTATAGTGTCAGAGTTGAATAGTTTTGAAGGAGGCTTTATGGCCCACCAAGGTCTAATATATATTCCACCTGGTCCTTAACAGAGTTTACCATACGTAAATTACAGTATTATGACTAGGGCCGGGCGCGATGGCTCACGCCTATAATCTCAGCACTTTGGGAGGCCAAGGAGGGCCTCCTGCGGTCGGGAGTTCGAGACCAGCCTGACCAACATGGAGAAAACCCGTCTCTACTAAAAATACAAAAAATTTAGCCGGGCATGGTGGCACATGCCTGTAATCCTAGCCACTCAGGAGGCTGAGGCAGGAAAACCACTTGGACCTGGGAGGCGGAGGTTGCGATGAGCCGAGACACAGCATTGCACTCCAGCCTGGGCAACAAGAATGAAACTCTGTCTCAAAAAAAATAGTATCATCACTAAAGAACGTGTGTGATGTATTTGCTCTTGATTATTTAAGGAAAATGCTAAGCAAGTAGTAGGATTATTGATAGTAGAATCTTTCTGCCTAATATTACTAATCCATGTTCTTATGTATGTGTTCTAGGATCTATCTGGTTCAATAGATGACCTCCCCATGGGGACAGAAGGAGCTCTGAGTCCTGGAGTGAGCACATCAGGGATTTCCAGCAGCCAAGGAGAGCAGAGTAATCCAGCTCAGTCTCCTTTTTCTCCTCATACTTCCCCTCACCTGCCTGGCATCCGAGGCCCCTCCCCGTCCCCTGTTGGCTCTCCCGCCAGTGTTGCTCAGTCTCGCTCAGGACCACTCTCGCCTGCTGCAGTGCCAGGTACCCTCAAGTGCTGGGCTTTAGGGAGAGGGAAAGGTGACTGCCCCCAGTAATATTAAGGAGTCCTAGTCTTCCCCTGGCAGAGAAAGCATCTCTGGCTCATGCCTGCATAGTTTTCCCCTTAGCATTTGGAGAAGGGAGATTGGAACCTGTTGGCTGGATCTCTTTGTGTGTGATACTGGGAGGTACTTGGCCTCTCCATGAGCCATTTCTAGCTCTGAATTGACTACCTAGCTAGAATTCCCAGGCTTAGCCATGATATTCTTATGTTGTTCTTTGTCTGGAGCAGGCAACCAGATGCCACCTCGGCCACCCAGTGGCCAGTCGGACAGCATCATGCATCCTTCCATGAACCAATCAAGCATTGCCCAAGATCGAGGTGAGAGCCTGGGTGTTGGGGAGGGGCAGGGAGCTAGGGCAGACATTTGAGTGCCCTATGCAGTAGCTTTTAGAGAGCTGTTTGACCATGAAGCTTAGGACAATCCCTGCAGCAAATTGTTTTTATATTTAAAAGTTGACATGATAATTGTACTTATTTATGGGAAACATAGTGATGTTTCAATAGATATAACATATAGTGATCAGATCAGGGTAATTAGCAGATATATAATCTCAAACACTTAACTACTTCTTTGTACTGAGACCCAGCAGCAAATTGTGAAGTTAGAGTGGGCTTGGCCATGTTAGTGTCTCCATTTCTCAGTACTTGTCTCTGTTTTGATGGTTGCCCCCTTACATTTTGCCTCGTGGTCGGCAGTTGCTGAAGACTCAACATTTGGTCTTCACTTATTAAGTCATTCATTTTGGTTTTTGTCATTCCTCTTTGTCTTTTCAAACCTCCATTTAGCAGGAACAGTTGGCATGCCCTGGTTAATGGCTTATGTCACTCTGAAGGTGCCTAAAATGACATACCACTATATAGAAAATCAGATAGAGACTCCGTGCAAGTAGCTGCTAAAGAAAATGTAGCTGGTAAAGTCCCAGGATAAGGAGGGAGAGCCATGTATAAAGTTCGCATTGTATAAAGCTAATAACTATATGGATTCTACCTACAAATAGGTTATATGCAGAGGAACCCCCAGATGCCCCAGTACAGTTCCCCCCAGCCCGGCTCAGCCTTATCTCCGCGTCAGCCTTCCGGAGGACAGATACACACAGGCATGGGCTCCTACCAGCAGAACTCCATGGGGAGCTATGGTCCCCAGGGGGGTCAGTATGGCCCACAAGGTCAGTATACTACCCAGTTAGGAGTAGATAGGGGTGAGAGGAGAAAACAGTTCCTTGTCTGATATGTTGCCATCTAGCTTGTAACCTTGTGAGAGAAGGACTGTCCTTTGCCTTAAATCCACCCAGGCCAGGCCCTTGAAGAAGGGCAAGGAAAGATTCCATTTGTCTCCACTTACTCTGTCACCGTGAGAAAGTCTTTCAATTTCACTGAGCCTCTGTTTCGTTTGTAAAAATGGAGATAAGGTGTTTACTCCACCATTGAGCACAGACAATTAATACATGGTAGCTATTGGTTATTACTTTTTTAAAATTATTTTTAATGAATAAGTCATAATGGAATAGATCTTTGCTCAAAATTGCAACCCTAGGCAGATCAAAAGTTGAGTATCTTACACAGAGCATAGAGATAAAAAGAAAGTTATCTTCTTTTGGAAGTTGAAGTGCCTGTGTGGCAGCAAAGCCAGCCTTGCTCTGTGCTGCCTTTAAGATGGAGGGGATAACTGACCTGCCTTTACATGCTTCTGGCACCCCCCACTTTTTCTCATGCAGATGAAGGCTACCATGAAGTTGGTCTCTTTCCTAACCAAAATATTGAATGACATTGTTTGGTGTTCTAGAGTTGAGAGATACTAGACTTGCTGGTGAGTCACTAACCAAGTCTCTGTCTTCTCTTCCTCCCCTCTCAGGTGGCTACCCCAGACAGCCAAACTATAATGCCTTGCCCAATGCCAACTACCCCAGTGCAGGCATGGCTGGAGGCATAAACCCCATGGGTGCCGGAGGTCAGATGCATGGACAGCCTGGCATCCCACCTTATGGCACACTCCCTCCAGGGAGGATGAGTCACGCCTCCATGGGCAACCGGCCTTATGGCCCTAACATGGCCAATATGCCACCTCAGGTTGGGTCAGGGATGTGTCCTCCACCAGGGGGCATGAACCGGAAAACCCAAGAAACTGCTGTCGCCATGCATGTTGCTGCCAACTCTATCCAAAACAGGTAAGGCCTGGGAAGTGGAGAGGGTGTCAGTTCTAGAAAATGTATTGTAGACCCACTCAGATTATTGAGATACTTCTGGACCTAAATCGGGGGGGAAAATGGGTGTGTATGTATGAAGTGTTAATTCTTACATGTCTTAGATGGGTCTGAAATTTCACATGACTAAACATCATATGTAAAGAGCTTTATAAAAGACAGGGTTTTGGCCAGGCGTGGTAGCTCACGCCTGTAATCCTAGCACTGTGGGAGGCCAAGGCAGGCAGATCATGAGGTCAGAAGTTTGAGACCAGCCTGACCTATATGGTGAAACCCTGTCTATACTGAAAATACAAAATTAGCCGGGCGTGGTGGTGCACGCCTGTGATCCCATCTACTCAGGAGGCTGAGGCAGGAGAATCGCTTGAACCCAGGAGGCAGAGGTTGCAGTGAGCCGAGATTGTGCCACTGCACTCCAGCCTGGGCGACAGAATGAGACTGAAAAAAAAAAAAAGAGAAGAAAAGAAAAAAGGTTTTTGTGGAGTGTTTTGTTTTGTTTTGGGATCTTTTGAGACAGGGCCTTGCTCTGTTCCCCAGACTGAATTGCAGTGACATGACCACAGTTCACTGCAGCCTTGACCTCCCAGGCTTAAGTGATCCTCCCACCTCAGCCTTCTGAGTAGTTGGGACTACAGGCACACACCATCACACACGGCTAATTTTATTTTTTATTTTTATTTATGTATTTACTTATTTTGAGACAGAGTCTCACTCTGTTGCCCAAGCTGGAGTGCAGTGGTGCACTTTCAGCTCACTGCAACCTCTGCTTCCCAGTTCAAGCGATTCTCCTGCCTCAGCCTCCTGAGTAGCTGGGATTACAGGCACCTGCCACCATGCCCTGTTAATTTTTATATTTTCAGTAGATACTGGGTTTCACCATGTTAGCCAGGCTGGTCTCGAACTCCTGACCTCAAGCGAGCTGCCTGCCTTGGCCTCCCAAAGTGCTAGGCATGATCCACCATGCCCAGCCTCTTTTTTTTTTTTTTTTTAAATAGATATGGGGTCTCACTATGTTGCCAGGGCTAAAGACAGCTTATTTTGATTTGCAAAATAAGTGTTCAGAGTAGGTGGTTTAACTTCTGTCAGTCAACATTTTGGTTTCCAAAAGGATTCTTAATGATACATATGTCTTGGATCTTTGGTGTTAGAAATAGCAAATGGTAAGCTTGTAGTTTGCCATTTCTCTTACTGTTTTATGTGGTCCTATGTGTTGACTCTGGTGCTAGAGTGCAGAAGGCTCATGTGATTAGGTTTAACGACTTCTTTGGCCATTAAATCTTACTGAGTTGTTGATGAACCAAGGTAAAATAGGGTGATTGACTACAAAGAGGTGGATTTGGTAGAACTTCAGAAAGATGGAAGTGCAAAGTTTGCATTAGCCCATCAAGAAATAATGCAAAGCCACCTCTGGGTGATATGCTGAGGGTTCCAGTCCAGAATTTAGCATGACAAAAAGTGGTACAGTTCGGCATTTCATCTATGTCTTTTGCCACAGAGAGGGCCCTTAAATGGAAATACAACTTGACTTTGGAGGTGGCTTTGAGGAAGGCAGTGCTTAAAAGACACAGCAGGGCTCTGCTTCAAAGAATTGTACCCTTTGAAATTCAGCTATTGTGGCTGGGTGCAGTGGCTCACTCCTGTTATCCTAGCACTTTGGGGTACCGAGGCAGGTGGATGACCTGAGGTCAGGAGTTCAAGACCAGCCTGCCCAGCATGGCGAAACCCCATCTCTACTAAAAATACAAAAAATTAGCCAGGCATGGTGGTGGGCACCTGTAATCCCAGCTACTTGGGAGGCTGAGGCAGGAGAATCGCTTGTACCTGGGAGGTGGAGGTTGCAGGTTGCAGTGAGCCGAGATCGCACCATTGCACTCCAGCCTGGGCAACAAGAATGAAACTCCCATCTAAAAAAAAAAAAAAAAAATTGGCTGGGCATGGTGGCTCACCCTTATAATCCCAGCACTTTGGGAGGCCAAGGCAGGCGGATCACGAGGACAGGACATTGAGACCATCCTGGCTAATACAGGGAAACTCTGTCTCTACTAAAAGTACAAAAAATTAGCCTGGCATGGTGGCGGGTGCCTGTAGTCCCAGCTACTTGGGAGGCTGAGGCAGGAGAATGGCATGAACCTGGGAGGCGGAGCTTGCAGCGAGCCGAGATCACGCCACTGCGCTCCAGCCTGGGCAACAGAGCAAGACTGTCTCAAAAAAAAAAAAAAAAAAAATTAAATAAACTGTTGTTGCTATCCAGAACTTGAACTCTTTTAATATCTTTTGTGGGATGTAGAAGATAAGAAAATCTGGGTGTTAGCTGGACATGGTGGTGCATGCCTCATAGTCTTAGGCACTCAGGAGGCTGAAGAAGGCAGATCGTTTGAGCTCAGGAGTTTAAGGCTGCAGAAAGCTATGATCACACCACTGCACTCCAGCCAGGGTGCCAGAGCAATACCCTATCTCAAGAAAATAAAGAAAAATAATATCCGGATGTTGCATAGTTCTAGTTTTGGGGACCCATCAGTGTTTTCCTTTTAATCCTAACTAGATGATCACACAGCACTATTTGGCTCAAGTTCAAATCTAAAAGCCTAGAGTCTAACCTTAGTCTCTCTCACTTTCTATCTTCTTCCTTAGGCCGCCAGGCTACCCCAATATGAATCAAGGGGGCATGATGGGAACTGGACCTCCTTATGGACAAGGGATTAATAGTATGGCTGGCATGATCAACCCTCAGGGACCCCCATATTCCATGGGTGGAACCATGGCCAACAATTCTGCAGGTAAGTGCTAGTCATTCTCACTAGAGATTTCTTCAAGAGTCACATCACAGCTAAACTTACTGGTCTTGAGAATTTTTTTCTCTTTTACAGGGATGGCAGCCAGCCCAGAGATGATGGGCCTTGGGGATGTCAAGTTAACTCCAGCCACCAAAATGAACAACAAGGCAGACGGGACACCCAAGACAGAATCCAAATCCAAGGTAGCAATTTTTGTCTTGTCTCTTTCAATTTTGTGTCCTTTTTCAGTGATAGGAAGGAAAAAGAAAAGAGAGAGACAAGATCCCAGCCTTTTATGACACCGGACTAGATAGTTTCTGAAAAAGCTGCTGTTGCCTTCTCTTATCATGAAGGGTCTCAGAATAATAGCTCAGTGAGTTGGGTCTGGGTTGGTCTAAGGGATCCTGGTAAATAACATAATATTCTCACAGCTGTTTGTTATGGGGGAAATGGCAGACCCTGCAGCATCAAACTCTCTGTACTGTTTGGCTGGTGCCCTCTGTGAAACCGTGCCTCCTGTCCTCAAGCATTGATAGATGGGGTGTGCCATGGGCAACTAGTTGCTCTTCTCTTCCTGAACCTTACTCGTGGCAGCAGGAATGGTACCCTGTGTTCTGTAAAGAAGGAGATAAGGCACATGAGGCTTGAGTCCTTGGCTTCCCTTAGGTTGGTCCTGGGTGTGCTGTTAGGCTGTGCAGTAGTAATGGGTCCTACTCAGCATTTGGGTCATTTGAAATATTTCTGTCTTTGGTCATACCTCACTTTCCCTATCTATATATGTAGGGAAAATAAAAATCATAGCTGTTACCTCCTGTGAGTCTTCACCTCTAGCTCTCAGCCCTTTTGACCATCCTCCTGTCTTGGACA
This sequence comes from Piliocolobus tephrosceles, assembly GCF_002776525.5. Classification (NCBI taxonomy): domain Eukaryota; kingdom Metazoa; phylum Chordata; class Mammalia; order Primates; family Cercopithecidae; genus Piliocolobus; species Piliocolobus tephrosceles. The sequence goes on along the minus strand of NC_045434.1, from coordinate 195,935,151 downwards.
GGATGATATCCAAAGCCCTTCAACCAGGTGGGAAACCCTTCCTTTCTTTAGAAGAGGCAAAGAGTTTCTTTTCATTTTAGTCCATCCCATTGCCTCAAGATCATGTTGTGAGTTTTTCGATTTATCTAAAACATAGTACCTAAGTATGTTCAGGCTCCTGGGTAGTAGTATGGGAGTAGTAGTGGCTTTGATGTCAGATGGACAAGGATTTGATCCTCAGTCTGCCACTTAAAAGCTGTGAGATCTTACGCTTTGCCTCCTGGTGCCTGCTTCCTTATCTTTAAAAATGGGGATAATTTTATAATACCTAATATATAAAGGCATCCCTAGCATCCCACCCAGTACATAACATATATTCAGTGTTAGCTTCCTTCCTTTATAGGAAAAAAAATTTGGTTCTTTTTTGGCCCTCAACCTTGTGAAGGCAGGGCAGGTGTTAGTGACCACCCCAGAGTAAGAAGCTTTAACAGTGCTCCAGTCAAGAGACTTCTGAGACCCTTAGCATAGGCTTTGAATCTGACCCATTCCTATGAATTTTGACCTGAACCTTCCAGAAATCCAGTTCTTCTACTACAACCAATGAGAAGATCACCAAGTTGTATGAGCTGGGTGGTGAGCCTGAGAGGAAGATGTGGGTGGACCGTTATCTGGCCTTCACTGAGGAGAAGGCCATGGGCATGACAAATCTGCCTGCTGTGGGTAGGAAACCTCTGGACCTCTATCGCCTCTATGTGTCTGTGAAGGAGATTGGTGGATTGACTCAGGTGAGTGGGTGCCTGACACTTGACTGCCCCTGTGGTTTCCACAAACCCCTTTCTAGGTACTCACTGGCTTCACGTGGTACCATGCATCCCACAGGGACATCATCCTCTTCTGCTCTCTGAGTTGAATATTGATAATATTGATAGACCAGGGAGCACAGGTTTCCCAGAAGATAAGGCAGGAAGCAGAGACCTCCCTGGTAGTATGAGGTATTAGCAGTAAGTTTACCATGTATCTAGAGTCCCACTGAGATGCAAAGCTAGGGAAAGTCTGTGGGCATTCTGATTCCATGGGAGGCAGTTTGGCATAGTAGCAAAAACAGGATTTGGAGAGATGGACCTGGTTTTGAATCCCTTCTTACCCACTTACAACATATATGACCTTAAGGTGTGTAACCACTCTGAACCTTAATTTTCTTATTTGTAAAATACAAACACTATGTAACAGTATATAACTCACTAGACTATCAAAAATTAGAAATAACCTTGACTTTCAGCAAGGTTTCTGCCACATAAATCGGCCTGCAAGATGGTACAGAGGCAGCCAGAGTATAAGTAGATCTTTCCATTCCTGGAATCTTCCCAGTAGAGATAGGATTTCAGGAACTGTTTAGTAGAAATAGTTTATTATAAAGGAAGAAGTAGTAGGAAATGATGTGTTTAGTTTTTCTGTATGGGAAACTTAAATGAAAACCTGAATTAGACACCACCCAGAGCTTGCGCCTACTCTGATACCTTACTATTTTGTAGACTCAGCCCAGGAGGCAAACAGGTGAGGCAGCACAGACAGACAGCAGACTGTGCCTTGCAGACTTTCCTCCTGTGTGTGTTCTGTAGTCACCAGACCAGAAGCCTGCTGTTGGATCAGTTTGTGGCTGAGCTCGGGGAGGCGTGGCAGGGAGGGACTTATTCCAGACCTTCTAAATCAGAAGAGGAAAACAGCTGTCACCAGCAGAAAAGAAAGTGATTGGAATGAAGCCAGCCAACAGTCAGTTATGAATTCCTTCTCCCTTCAGGCTTTATTCCCCTCCCCCACAAAGGAAAACAAAACAAAACAAGACACGTGCATACTGCCACATAACTGGCATGAGAAGCAAAGCCATGGAAGGCTTTTGAGGTGACTCCATGCATATTCCTGCCGTTCTCCCTGATACTCAGATCTCATAGTCAAGTCTTCCCTGCCTATAGGGAAGGGGAGCTTTGGTTAGGTTTCGCTCACTTCTGATTGGGTGAGCTTCAGGGTTCACTGAACCTAGGATGAGATACAGAGAGAATTCTGATGTCTGAGTCTGTCTTCCAGATTGCAAAAGGATGCAAACCTTTAAAATGCCTTGTAATTGAACTTTTATAAGACAGTGATAATTCAGGGGCAAAAGAGTGCTTTTTATAAGTTAGTTTGTGAAGGCTCCAAGAAAGCAAAGCTGCATCTTGAGCTTATCTAAAGGATTAGTAGGGTTTAGGTGGAAGAGTGGCCAATCCAGTAGACTGGCCTAGATGCCACGGAGATGGGAGAGAGTCTGTATATTTCCCACCAAGGCCATCTCCAACCATGAAGACTTATTTAGCTCAGGTGTTACCCACTTTTAAGAAGTATTCCTAATCACCTCTGCCCCATCGAGGTTGTCCCCCTCTGTGCCTGTTGAAACTCTTCTCTAGTGTCATGGGTACCGTATCAGCAGACGTTACGACTTACTGAACTTCCTTTGTGTATAGGGACTGGAAAAACCTTGTTCTCAGGCCTTGGGGGAACAGGTTTACCATATGGTAGATGAATAAGCGTAAGAATACATGAAGAAGGAGACCTGTCCATCTAGAGCAGAAAGACTAATTGTAGGGAGCATCTGGGGAATGGGCTTGGTCAGTGTGCCCTGAAGCTGAGGGAAGGAGGCAGAACTGTAGGCTGGCTGCTGGGGAGATACAAAAGTCATAATAAGGCCGGGCGCGGTGGCTCAAGCCTGTAATCCCAGCACTTTGGGAGGCCGAGGCGGGTGGATCTCGAGGTCAGGAGATAGAGACCATCCTGGCTAACATGGTGAAACCCCGTCTCTACTAAAAATACAAAAAATGAGCCGGGCGTGGTGGCGGGCGTCTGTAGTCCCAGCTACTCGGAGGCTGAGGCAGGAGAATGGCATGAACCCAGGAGGCGGAGCTTGCAGTGAGCCGAGATCGTGCCACTGCACTCCATCCTAGGCGACAAAGCGAGACTCCGTCTCAAAAAAAAAAAAAAAAGTCATAATAAGGCCCTGGGCCAGGCACAGTGACTCACACCTATAATCCCAGCACTTTGGGAGGCTGAGACGGGCGGATCATCTGAGGTCTGAGACCAGCCTGGCCAACATGGCCAAACCTTGTCTCTACTAAAAATATAAAAATTAGTGGGGCGTGGTGGCGGGTGCCTGTAGTCCCACTGCTTCACAGACTGAGGCAGGAGAATCACTTGAATCCAGGAGGAGGAGGTTGCAGTGAGCAGAAATGGCGCCACTACACTCCAGCCTAGGTGACAAAGTGAGACTCTGTCTCTAAATAAATAAATAAATAAGACCCTGAACACCTGGACCATCAGGACAGTGACTGGTAAGGGAAAGGGATCTGTGGTTATTTGTCAGTGAGATATGTTAGGGGAGCAGTGGCACAAGAATGTCAAGTTTGCAGGGAGCACCATTCCAGGAAAAAAATCAGATGTGTAAATTCCCAGTTTGACAAAGCAAGTCAAGCAGGTGGTCATTGATACTATCACGAGTCTCCATTTTGTAAAATGTTAGTTTTTATTAGTGCATTTAAAATAGGATTTAGGGCCAGGCACAGTGGCTCATGCCTGTAATCCCAGCACTTTAGGAGGCTGAGGTGAGTAGATGACTTGAAGCCAGGAGTTTGAGACCAGCCTGGCCAACATGGTGAAACCCCATCTCCACTAAAAATACAAAAATTAGCCAGAAGTGGTGGTGCACGCCTGTAATCCCAGCTACTGGGGAGGCTGAGATAAGAGAATCTCTTGAGCCCGGGAGGCAGAGGTTGCAGTGAGCTGAGATCGCACCACTGCATTCTAGCCTAGGCGACAGAGCGAGATTTATTTTTTCTGTCTCAAAAAAAAAAAAAAAAAAAAGTATTTAGATATGCAGATGATTTGTACACCATTTTTCAGCAGTGTACTAAAAAACTGGACTCTGAGTTCTGTTCCAGTAGTAATGTGAAATTTGCCCTGTTTTGCATAAGCGTAGTCTGATAGTTGCAGTGGAACATCTTGGGGGTAAAACGAAGCCAGCTGCAAGTTTAACTTTTAAAATTACCTAAGAACTGTGATTTTACAAAGATGAATACCTTTCAGCCTGATGGGGCTTGGGACTTACGGGCAGAAAACCAGGCGGGAGATATATCCCGACTCTTTTGGTTTGATTATACAGGTCAACAAGAACAAAAAATGGCGGGAACTTGCAACCAACCTCAATGTGGGCACATCAAGCAGTGCTGCCAGCTCCTTGAAAAAGCAGTATATCCAGTGTCTCTATGCCTTTGAATGCAAGATTGAACGGGGAGAAGACCCTCCCCCAGACATCTTTGCAGCTGCTGATTCCAAGAAGTCGCAGCCCAAGATCCAGCCTCCCTCTCCTGGTAAGGATGGGGTCAGCGGCCCCACCAAGGCTGAGAGGGCCTGTTGCCCTGGCCTCATATTCAGTGGTACCTGCCTCCAATAGGATATGCCAAGGATCTGTGCTCTGCCTTGCCCTACCACAGGGCTTAATAGTTTGGCTGACTAGAGAGTGGGCAGTGGAAACTCCCTTGGGAGGTACTCTGCAGCAGCCCTTAAAATTTTAATTTTTGTTGTGCAGCTGGCAACTTGCCAAATGTTTGTAAAGTGGTGAATGGGAGGGGCACAGGAGGAGTTGGGGGAACTGACAAATGGCAGCGAGACAGGGCTATCTGGGAGCTTTGGCCCGTTGATGTCAGCACCTTAGAATGCAGCTCAGACTAGAGCCCTGAATTCCCCAGGGAGCTGAGATGGTAATGAATGGGAAGGAGGGAGTGGGGAAGGGATATGAATGGAACTCCCTAATGGGAGTGCCTCTGCCCACCCTCCTTTCTGAAAGAAGGCTGAGGCCTAGGGCGAGCCTAGAGAGGGGAGAAGACCAGGGTGCCTGAAAGGTGGATATAAACACATGTGCCCTGGTGTTGACCTCTGAGGGTGTAATGAGTGCCTGAGATGACTCATCAGCTAGGGAGGCCTCAGCAGTGGGATATCTACTGCCAGGAATGGTAACTATTGGAAACATTAATTACTAGTAGTTTTGTACTCATCAGCTTAGAAGAACATTTGAACTTGAGGGATGACACCAAGCTGGATGCTTCAGAACAGGACCTCCTAGACTCCTAAAATACATCCCAGATTTGGAACCCCCTCCCCACCCAGGATTTGGGAGGCTCTGACTGGAGCTCATGCACCAGCATTACAGGGTTTAATAGGTTAGACAAGGTCCTTTGGAGGAGTGAAAAGAAATAGCCAGGGAAGCTGGCAGTGACTCAAGGAATCACCAGCATGGTGATGTCATGGCCACATCACTCCTCTTTTCTACATGTAAAACAAAAACAAAGAGCTACAAAACCCTCAAATTCCCGTCTTTATGACCTGGCCTTGTAGATCCTCTGCTAAGAAGGGTGATCAGGCTTTAAAGGCCTTAGGAAGAACTTTCCCAGAGAGATTCTGGGTTATTCGTGTGTTTGTGTGAGAGTTAAACACTTTCATGCCAAGCAAACTGCTCAAATTGTATCTCTGTCCACAGCGGGATCAGGATCTATGCAGGGGCCCCAGACTCCTCAGTCAACCAGCAGTTCCATGGCAGAAGGAGGAGACTTAAAGCCACCAACTCCAGCATCCACACCACACAGTCAGATCCCCCCATTGCCAGGCATGAGGTATGGCCAAGAGCAGGGGCAGATGGTTGGGAGGATGGCTGGAGATAAGTGCATGGCAACTTCTTTGCAGCCAAAGGGTGGTCCTTGCCTCTGCCTTCCCAGCCAGTGACTACTGCGTGTCCTGTGTTATATTGGAGGAATTGGTCTATTTGTGGTTTAATTGGTTTTCCTCACTCTGGAGCAGGAGCAATTCAGTTGGGATCCAGGATGCCTTTAATGATGGAAGTGACTCCACATTCCAGAAGCGGAATTCCATGACTCCAAACCCTGGGTATCAGCCCAGTATGAATACCTCTGACATGATGGGGCGCATGTCCTATGAGCCAAATAAGGATCCTTATGGCAGCATGAGGAAAGGTGACTGATCTGATTGCTATTTGAACTTGTGTTCGTAAAGATGGGACCAGTGAAATGGGGGCAAATCTTGAGAGTGGCTCAGGGTTCTTGTGGAGCCATCTTCTGAGATAATGCATTTCCTGCCCTAACTACCCTTCTTCATCCCTACCTCCTTTCTTGTCTCCTCCTTGACCTCACCTTGTCATCCCTTAACAAGTACATGCCTTTTGCTGGTTGGGGCCTCTTTAGATCTCTGTTTTGAACTTGTCTGGAAAACAATGAGATCAAACTTGAAGAGGGCCTGGGTCTTTGGAGCAGACAAATGTATATTACCAGCTTTGCCAGCTTACCAGTTTGTTCACTACTTGCCTTTCTACACTCAGCTCCAGGGAGTGATCCCTTCATGTCCTCAGGGCAGGGCCCCAACGGCGGGATGGGTGACCCCTACAGTCGTGCTGCTGGCCCTGGGCTAGGAAATGTGGCAATGGGACCACGACAGCACTATCCCTATGGAGGTCCTTATGACAGAGTGAGGTAAGCATGACCCCAGCTCCTGTCCACCCGCCAGCACCCTGAAGCTATAGTGGGCTCAATCTGTCTCTTCAATTTTGTTTAGGACGGAGCCTGGAATAGGGCCTGAGGGAAACATGAGCACTGGGGCCCCACAGCCTAATCTCATGCCTTCCAACCCAGACTCGGGGATGTATTCTCCTAGCCGCTACCCCCCACAGCAGCAGCAGCAGCAGCAACGGTGAGTAAAGCCTGGTCTTGGTGCTGCTGTGACTCGGGCTTCGCCACTGCCCACCCTGATCCTGTGTTTCTTTGCCTCCTGTAGACATGATTCCTATGGCAATCAGTTCTCCACCCAAGGTACCCCTTCTGGCAGCCCCTTCCCCAGCCAGCAGACCACAATGTATCAACAGCAGCAGCAGGTGAGGAGGGTAGCTGGGAATGGACGAGCACACAGGTTTGTCTTGAAAGCTAGTTAGTAAACTAACGTGTTAAAGTCTAAGAAGCTCACTTTAGATATTTTGGCATTCTTCTCTCACCTGACTGGCCAGTCCTGCCTGAAGAGCCAAGTCCTCAATCTCTTCTCTATTTGGAGTTGGAAGGGGCTAGAAATAGACCTTATTTTGATTATTAGGTTTTGCATATTTTTCTACTTAGAGCAAGGGAGGGGAAGAAAGAGTGGTGGTTGCTTTTGGAAACAACTTCAAAAGATAATTTGTTAAGGTGATTCCCAGGTTTCCTTGGAGTCTATGGCCACCAGGCATCTGGTTGTAGCCATCTCAGCATCTGTGGGCTTTATGTCCCTGAGTGCAGAGTATTAACTTCCCCCCTGCTTGTCTCTGCCTTAGAATTACAAGCGGCCAATGGATGGCACATATGGCCCTCCTGCCAAGCGGCACGAAGGGGAGATGTACAGCGTGCCATACAACACTGGGCAGGGGCAGCCTCAGCAGCAGCAGTTGCCCCCAGCCCAGCCCCAGCCTGCCAGCCAGCAACAAGCTGCCCAGCCTTCCCCTCAGCAAGATGTATACAACCAGTATGGCAATGCCTATCCTGCCACTGCCACCGCTGCTACTGAGCGCCGACCAGCAGGCGGCCCCCAGAACCAATTTCCATTCCAGTTTGGCCGAGACCGTGTCTCTGCACCCCCTGGCACCAATGCCCAGCAAAACATGCCACCGCAAATGATGGGCGGCCCCATACAGGCATCAGCTGAGGTTGCTCAGCAAGGCACCATGTGGCAGGGGCGTAATGACATGACCTATAATTATGCCAACAGGCAGAGCACGGGCTCTGCTCCCCAGGGCCCCGCCTATCATGGCGTGAACCGAACAGATGAAATGCTGCACACAGATCAGAGGGCCAACCATGAAGGCCCATGGCCTTCCCATGGCACACGCCAGCCCCCATATGGTCCCTCTGCCCCTGTGCCCCCCATGACAAGGCCCCCTCCATCTAACTACCAGCCCCCGCCAAGCATGCAGAATCACATTCCTCAGGTATCCAGCCCTGCTCCCCTGCCCCGGCCAATGGAGAACCGCACCTCTCCTAGCAAGTCTCCATTCCTGCACTCTGGGATGAAAATGCAGAAGGCAGGTCCCCCAGTACCTGCCTCGCACATAGCACCTGCCCCCGTGCAGCCCCCCATGATTCGGCGGGATATCACCTTCCCACCTGGCTCTGTTGAAGCCACACAGCCTGTGTTGAAGCAGAGGAGGCGGCTCACAATGAAAGACATTGGTAAGGAGATCTCCCTCATTCGGTTGCCTAATCTGCCCCTTTCCGTCTTGTCCATTGTTCCCTCCACCTTAATATTCTGGATGAGGTTGAATCTGGTCCAGTATTGACTAAAATAGAACCAAAGAACTTTGGAAAAGGAAGAAATAAGCTAACTAAAAGTTTTCCTTCAAAACATTGCCATGCAGTGATGTCCTAGACAGACAACTTAGAAGCCATGAGGGGCTCATGTGTGTCATCTCCCAGACAGGAACTGCCTTCTACCTTGTGTTATCTTCAGAGTAGCCTCACTGATGGGGCAACCCTGGGGGTGCCTCCAGCCAACCTGGGCTTGGTGGATGGAGGACATGGAGGTTTATTTCAGGAACCCCGGAGGCATGGCGGGTAATGATGTCCCTCAAGTCTGGTCTCCTGGCAGAGAGCACATGGGCATTAGATACCATCAACATCCTGCTATATGATGACAACAGCATCATGACCTTCAATCTCAGTCAGGTGAGTATCAGTGCCTGGGGAAGATTGAGATGGTTTGAGATCTTCTTAGTGTAGACAATGGGAATGTCTCATCTTTAGCCACCATGGTCTTTCTCTTTCACTCTTGTAGATACCTTCCATGCCAGTACTTTGCTTCCTTTGCCTCTGGGCACGGACCCAGGATCTTGAGAGCAATAATAATTTGTTTACATGATACCTTAACACAGGATTGACTTCAAAAGGAATTTGGGAGACACTTTGGGGTGTTAGTAAGAATGCATATTCTATTGATGCCAGTGGGGACACCACATTTTCTAGAAGAATCTTGTGTTGTTGTTTTTTTTTTCTAATAGAGACAAGGTTTCACTATGTTGCCCAGGTTCATGAACTCCTGAGTTCAAGTAATCCTCCCAAAGTGCTAGCATTACAGGCGTGAGCCACCAGGCCTGGCCTGAATCTGTGGTCTTTTTATCAGTGAGTAGAGTACGTTGTTTCCATTTTTCCCTTTCTTCTCTGAACAGTAGGGGCCTTTGTTGATCCCAGTGTCCTTAGATGTAGAGTGGATGGGGGATTTGGTTGTTTAACAATATTCTTACAAAGCTAATTGTTCAGACCCACCCTCCATAGGATGTGCACTCTAGTAGAGGTGCTGGAAAGAGTTTGTGCTGCATCATCCTACTCTTTTTCTTTTGATCATCTTTAATACCTACCAACCTGTATATCAAGGAGCTGACTTATTAATAGTTACCATTTATTGTGCTCTTACTTTGTGCCAGCTCCTTAATATTTTGTTTCATGTCATCCTAGCAACAGCCCTCAGAGACAGGAGATATGGTCATTTAGGGATGAGTAAATAGGCTCAGAGTCTTACCCTTGTTGAGGTTCACATAGCTGTCAGTAGAATCTATCTGATTCCTAAGCCTGATTTTATTTCCATTGCACAATATTGCCTACCATGAGAAAGGAAAAATTTTGATAGATCAATTTTCATATGCCAGGTATTTGACATCTCCCATTTACACCTCAGAATAACCCTGTAAAGTTTAGGAATTTTTATTTTATACAGCTACTTCCTGGAAAAGCCAGAATTTTTTTTTTTTTTTTTTTTTTTTTTAGAGACTCTGGCACCTAGGCTGGAGTGTAGTAGTGCCCTCATGGCTCACTGCAGCCTCAAACTTCTGGGCTCAAGCGATCCTCTTGCCTCAGCCTCCTGAGTAGTTGGGACTCCAGGCAAATGGCACCATGTCCAGCTATTTATTTATTTTGAGACAGGGTCTCCATTACTCAAGCTAGAGTACAGTGGTGCAATCACAGCTCACTGCAGTCTCGACCTTCCAGGCTCAGGTGATCCTCCCACCTCAGCTTCCCAAGTAGCTAGGACTACAGGTGCACGCCAACATGATCATGCTCAGCTAATAATAATAATAATAATAATTATTATTATTATTATTATTATTATTATTATTATTATTTTGAGAAATGGGGCTTCACCATGTTGCCCAGGCTGATCTCAAACTCCTGGGCTCAAGTGATTCACCTGCCTCAGCCTCTCAAACTACTAGGATTACAGGTGTGAGCCACCGCTCCAGGCCCTAGCTAACTTCTTTATTTTTTGTAGAGGCACGATCTCACTATGTTGCCCAGGCTGTTCTCAAACTCCTAGGCTCAAGTGATTCTCCCACTTCAACCTTCCAAAGTGTTGGGATTACCAGCTGGGTGCAGTGGCTCATGCCTGTAATCCCAGCACTTCAGGAGGCCGAGGCAGGAGGATCGCTTGAGGTCAGGAGTTTGAGACCAGCTTGGCCAACATGGTGAAACCCTGTCTCTACTAAAAATACAGAAATTAGGCTGGGCGCGGTGGCTCACGCCAGTAATCCTCACACTTTGGGAGGGAGGCCAAGGTGGGTGGATCACTTGAGGTTAGGAGTTCAAGACCAGCCTGGCCAATATGGTAAAACCCCATATCTACCAAAATATAAAAATTAGCCGGGCCTGGTGGCACACCTGTAATCCCAGCTACTTGGGAGGAGAATCACTTTGAACCCAGGAGGCAGAGGTTGCAGTGAGCTGAGATTGCACCACTGCACTCCAGCCTGGCCAACAGAGCGGGACTGTGTCTCAAAAAAAAAAAAAAAAATTATGTATATATACACACACACACACATACACCACACACACACACACTATCCCAATGTGGTGGCAGGCGCCTGTAATCCCAGCTACTCGGGAGGCTAAGGCAGGAGAAGAATCACTTGAACCCAGGAGGCGGAGGCTGCAGCCAGCTGAGATCAGACTACTACACTGCAGCCTGGATGACAGTGAGACTTCGTCTCAAAAAAAAAAAAAAAAAAAAAGTGTTGGGATTACAGGTGTGAGCCACTGCTTCCAGCCCCTAGATCTAATTTGAAAGCCCTTACTTTTTTTCTATCTGCTCTACTGTTCAGCCAAAGATTGTGACTGGAGAGGAGTGTTTTCTTCTAGAGGTAAATAAATGGCCTATATATTATCCAAGGTAGAATTTGGGTCTCTATAGCACCAGTTTGGACTAGTGTTTGGAGAGCTGAAGCCTCATTCCACTCCTTATGCTGCAAGATCCATGGAGTTCCAGCCCCCTGGACTGTTGGGGAGCTTAGAGAAGAGAGCCATGAACATCTGCCCACATTGCATTCTCTTCTCTTAGCTTGAGTCACCATGCCTAAGCTTGGGTTCCACTTGGCAGTGAGATGGAGAGTGTGTCCTTAAAGAGATAATGGCAGTGACCACCAGGTTGAAAACTGGCCTGGTGAAGAACAGCAGAAGATTGATTGGGAAAAGAGAAGGCTAAGAGATGACTGGCCCTGGTGGGTGAGGTGCAAAGCTGTTGGCTAGTGTTCCTGGAGATAGGCTTACGAAGGTAGGTTGGGCAGAAGAAAGAACTTTGTGTTGGGCATAGAGAAGATTAAGATGAACAGTTTGCTCTGTGGAGAACCTTTGGGAAAGGAGCAACTCTGCCTCTCCCAGCTGATACAGAAGACTTGGGGAGGTCTCTCAGGTCAAGGATTCTGTTCTTTGACCACTTTTATCCCTTAATTTATTTCCTGTTCTTTCTCTTTTTAGCTCCCAGGGTTGCTAGAGCTCCTTGTAGAATATTTCCGACGATGCCTGATTGAGATCTTTGGCATTTTAAAGGAGTATGAGGTGGGTGACCCAGGACAGAGAACGCTACTGGATCCTGGGAGGTTCAGCAAGGTGTCTAGTCCAGCTCCCATGGAGGGTGGGGAAGAAGAAGAAGAACTTCTAGGTCCTAAACTAGAAGAGGAAAAAGAAGAGGAAGTAGTTGAAAATGATGAGGAGATAGCCTTTTCAGGCAAGGACAAGCCAGCTTCAGAGAATAGTGAGGAGAAGCTGATCAGTAAGTTTGACAAGCTTCCAGTAAAGATCGTACAGAAGAATGATCCTTTTGTGGTGGACTGCTCAGATAAGCTTGGGCGTGTGCAGGAGTTTGACAGTGGCCTGCTGCACTGGCGGATTGGTGGGGGGGACACCACTGAGCATATCCAGACCCACTTCGAGAGCAAGACAGAGCTGTTGCCTTCCCGGCCTCATGAACCCTGCCCACCAGCCCCCCGGAAGCATGTGACAGCAGCAGAGGGTACGCCAGGGACAACAGACCAGGAGGGACCCCCGCCTGATGGACCTCCAGAAAAACGGATCACAGCCACTATGGATGACATGTTGTCTACTCGGTCTAGCACCTTGACCGAGGATGGAGCTAAGAGTTCAGAGGCCATCAAGGAGAGCAGCAAGTTTCCATTTGGCATTAGTCCAGCACAGAGCCACCGGAACATCAAGATCCTAGAGGACGAACCCCACAGTAAGGATGAGACCCCACTGTGTACCCTTCTGGACTGGCAGGATTCTCTTGCCAAGCGCTGTGTCTGTGTCTCCAATACCATTCGAAGCCTGTCATTTGTGCCAGGCAATGACTTTGAGATGTCCAAACACCCAGGGCTGCTGCTCATCCTGGGCAAGCTGATCCTGCTGCACCACAAGCACCCAGAACGGAAGCAGGCACCACTAACTTATGAGAAGGAGGAGGAACAGGACCAAGGGGTGAGCTGCAACAAAGTGGAGTGGTGGTGGGACTGCTTGGAGATGCTCCGGGAAAACACCTTGGTTACACTCGCCAACATCTCGGGGCAGTTGGACCTATCCCCATACCCTGAGAGCATTTGCCTGCCTGTCCTGGACGGACTCCTACACTGGGCAGTTTGCCCTTCAGCTGAAGCCCAGGACCCCTTTTCCACCCTGGGCCCCAATGCCGTCCTTTCCCCGCAGAGACTGGTCTTGGAAACCCTCAGCAAACTCAGCATCCAGGACAACAATGTGGACCTGATTCTGGCCACACCCCCCTTCAGTCGCCTGGAGAAGTTGTATAGCACTATGGTGCGCTTCCTCAGTGACCGAAAGAACCCGGTGTGCCGGGAGATGGCTGTGGTACTGCTGGCCAACCTGGCTCAGGGGGACAGCCTGGCAGCTCGTGCCATTGCAGTGCAGAAGGGCAGTATCGGCAACCTCCTGGGCTTCCTAGAGGACAGCCTTGCCGCCACGCAGTTCCAGCAGAGCCAGGCCAGCCTCCTCCACATGCAGAACCCACCCTTTGAGCCAACTAGTGTGGACATGATGCGGCGGGCTGCCCGCGCGCTGCTTGCCCTGGCCAAGGTGGACGAGAACCACTCAGAGTTTACTCTGTACGAATCACGGCTGTTGGACATCTCGGTATCACCGTTGATGAACTCATTGGTTTCACAAGTCATTTGTGATGTACTGTTTTTGATTGGCCAGTCATGACAGCCGTGGGACACCTCCCCCCCGTGTGTGTGTGCGTGTGTGGAGAACTTAGAAACTGACTGTTGCCCTTTATTTATGCAAAACCACCTCAGAATCCAGTTTACCCTGTGCTGTCCAGCTTCTCCCTTGGGAAAAAGTCTCTCCTGTTTCTCTTTCCTCCTTCCCCCTCCCCCCGTCCACCACCTCACGCTTTTCTGTCCCTTGTCCTCACCTTACTCCCCTCAGGACCCCACCCCACCCTCTTTGAAAAGACAAAGCTCTGCCTACATAGAAGACTTTTTTTATTTTAACCAAAGTTACTGTTGTTTACAGTGAGTTTGGGGAAAAAAAAAATAAAATAAAAATGGCTTTCCCAGTCCTTGCATCAACGGGACGCCACATTTCATAACTGTTTTTAATGGTAAAAAAAAAAAAAAGGAAAAAAATACAAAAAAAAAAATTCTGAAGGACAAAAAAGGTGACTGCTGAACTGTGTGTGGTTTATTGTTGTACATTCACAATCTTGCAGGAGCCAAGAAGTTCGCAGTTGTGAACAGACCCTGTTCACTGGAGAGGCCTGTGCAGTAGAGTGTAGACCCTTTCATGTACTGTACTGTACACCTGATACTGTAAACATACTGTAATAATAATGTCTCACATGGAAACAAGAGAAAACGCTGGGTCAGCAGCAAGCTGTAGTTTTTAAAAATGTTTTTAGTTAAACGTTGAGGAGAAAAAAAAAAGGCTTTTCCCCCAAAGTATCATGTGTGAACCTACAACACCCTGACCTCTTTCTCTCCTCCTTGATTGTATGAATAACCCTGAGATCACCTCTTAGAACTGGTTTTAACCTTTAGCTGCAGCGGCTGCGCTGCCACGTGTGTATATATATGACGTTGTACATTGCACATACCCTTGGATCCCCACAGTTTGGTCCTCCTCCCAGCTACCCCTTTATAGTATGACGAGTTAACAAGTTGGTGACCTGCACAAAGCGAGACACAGCTATTTAATCTCTTGCCAGACATCGCCCCTCTTGGTGCGATGCTGTACAGGTCTCTGTAAAAAGTCCTTGCTGTCTCAGCAGCCAATCAACTTATAGTTTATTTTTTTCTGGGTTTTTGTTTTGTTTTGTTTTCTTTCTAATCGAGGTGTGAAAAAGTTCTAGGTTCAGTTGAAGTTCTGATGAAGAAACACAATTGAGATTTTTTCAGTGATAAAATCTGCATATTTGTATTTCAACAATGTAGCTAAAACTTGATGTAAATTCCTCCTTTTTTTCCTTTTTTGGCTTAATGAATATCATTTATTCAGTATGAAATCTTTATACTATATGTTCCACGTGTTAAGAATAAATGTACATTAAATCTTGGTAAGACTTTTGTGAAGCTTTTTATTTTCAAACTAAAACTTGACCTTGTTGGGGGGTAGGAGGTAGTCCTGTTTTTGCAAACCTCCCTTAGTGTGAGATCTCCCCTAAATAGTGGCATCTGTCCAAAATAAGACAACCATTTATCTGGAGGCAACCTCCAACTTAATCACTTGTAATATCTCTGGACTGGCTCTTTTCCCTGACTCCAGACTAGAGCATTCAGCCACCTTCTTGTCATCCCTGCTTGGAAGTTTACTTTGAACATGCCAAAGCTTAAATGTCCCGTCTTCCCCCACTAGAAACCTGCTTCTACCATGGTTTTGGTTTTTTGTGTTTTCCTTTCAGTAAATGGCAACTCCATTCTATCACTTGGCCAAAAAAAATCATTGACTTCTTTCACTTCCACATCCAATCTGTTAGCACTCTTGATAAAATAATCCTCAATCCCACACTACTACTGTAGTTCAAGACACTGTCATATCTTGGATTCTTGAAATACCTCCAAATTGGCCTCCCTGCTTCTGCTTTGCCTGGTTGAACCTATTCTCAACAGAACAACCAAAAGGACCCCTATAAAAGCTAAGTCAGATAAAATGCCTTCAGTGCTTCTGGCTCTGAGTAAGTAAAAATCCAGACTCAAAGTGGCCTACAAGGCCCTGAGTTATCTAGCTTACCTCTACCATTCCTGCACCATCTGTCTTGCCCGTTGCTCACCCCACTGTACAGAGATGCTTCCACCTTGGAGTCTTTGTACTTTCTACTCTCACCAAATAACTGCATGGCTCAAGTCCTCAGCTGCTTCAAGTCTTTGTCCAAATATGTAAGTAAGACTTTTCCTGGTCACCTTACTTAGAATAGCAATCTCTGCCCCCCACTACATTTCCCTTGTCTGCCTAATTTTTCCTATGGCACTTGTTACCATCTGGTCTATTATATGTTGTACTTACCTGTCACCTTCCACTGAAATGTAAATTGTGGGAGGTGGGAGGGTTAGTTTGTTCTTTGGTGCATCCCTGTGCTAACATACAGCCTGGCACATAGCATCTACTTTAGTAGTTGAATGATACTATCAATGTTGGCTAGATGCAGTTGCTTTTATGAAACTAATGTCACAATGTCTAGTTCTCTGTTCACCCCCTTCCTTAGGGAAACTGAGAAGCCTCAAGTTCCTCAGGAGAAATCAGAAGCAGTAAGAAAAAATGCTATTACTGTGGACACTTAGAAGTGAAATCTGAAACAAGAAACAACAGTTTTCTATTGTGTACCTACTTATATTCTGGACATAACACATCACAATCCTACAACAATCCTGTGCCTGTGAAGTCAGTATGTGGCTCCCATTTTACAGTTGAAGAAAGAGGCTAAGAAAAGTGAAAGACTAAGTTCATACACCAAGCAAGTTCCACCTGACTCCAAGGATCATGCTTTTCTTAATATACCACACTACCTTCTTTCTTGTCATCCCTGCCTGAAAGTTTACTTTGAACATGCCAAAGCTAAAATGTCCTGTCTTTCTGGATGTCCATCATTTCTGGATGAGAACCCAACCAGGAGTAAGGGATCTAGCTGTGGAGCTCAGCAAGCAAGATTTGTTTTTATTGTCTTTAACACAAGGTAAAATTGTCCTAAGAATTTCAATCAAGTGTTCATCAGACTAAGTGTGGCTGTTAATATTTGGGTCAGGAACAGGATTTGAATAATTAGTATTTCTCAATTGAGAGAGGAAAACCTTTGTCAACCAAGATGCCTTCCTAGGACTCTTCTAGAAAAAGTTAAATGGGAAGTTTTCATATCTACAATTTTGGTGAGCAATATTGCTAATGGCTATTTTTGTTCTGGGTCTCGAGCTCCGTTTGCTAGTCTAGAAAGTGCATATCTGGACTGTGTGTGGAGCATTACCTAGGAGTTCGGTTTCCTGGGTTCCTTTCATCTGCTCTCCTGCAATGCAGGGAGAGCCTAGCCTGGTTCCAGTTTCTGACTGGAGTTACCATGGCCAAGAGAACTGCTGGCCAGTGAGCTGTGAGTAATTTGCTTTTGAGAAGTAAATAGAACCTAGCCTGCAGAGAACCCAGGGGTGTGGCCAGTAGTTCTTTTCCCAGGCTCCTCCCTCCCCACCCCCCAAATGACCTTAACCTTCTTTCATAGCTGGAGAGCAGCCAAGTCCAGCCTAAACAATACTCTAAACCTCATTGGCTCTTTTGCCTTGCAGCCACTGCCACCCCCAAGTGGCTAAGGCCTTCCCACTAGGCCTCTCAGTGGGGTCAAGGTTTTCTAACTATTGAAAGGCAAACACTGAAGGAAGGGTGAAAAATATCTAGTGACCATGGGCTTTAAATGATAAGTGTTTGGCTCCTGCAGTTGCAGGCAAGGCAGAGTCTTTGTCCTTGGGTGGATGGGCATCCTCAAGTGATCAGGCAGAGGCCAAAAAGGATGCTTTTGGTAAATGAGACCTGACTGGTGTCACCTCAAGTGTCAGCATGGATGTAAATGTCACCCAGCATCCTTGGAAACTGCCAATGAATGCCTTTTTATCCACAGCAAAAAGAAGTAGCATAAAGTTCTGGTAAAGCACAGCTGCCTTTCATCAGAGGCCAGTATGGTCACTTCGGCCCCACAATAGCATGACATCAGAGCCAGCATCCCAGATTAGGATCAGCTACTCCAATTCCATAGGACTGGGGCCATGGAAAGTTTAGCGTCTAGAAACTGAACTGCTGAGAGTAGGTACACTGGGCCGGTCCTCTGCCCAGTCTAGGGCTAAGGCCACCTCCAGAAGTAGAGGCAGGAGCAAGGCAAGGCAGCTACAGAGAGAAATGAATTGTCAGTTGCTCCAGGGAAGCGACTGTTCTGTGAGAACCACGTAACTTCTTCTCTACACCTTCAGTGGGAAAATCACTATTTTGTAGTGAGTTATAACAGCCCTTCTTTATGAGCATTGTATGCCAAGCACTATAAATCCTATGAAGTAGATATCATCTCCACCAAGGCAAGGATTGTTTCTGTCTTGCTCAGTGTTGCATCATCATCCCATCACATAGTAGGCATTCCTGTACTGTTGAACAAATCAAACGGTAAGATAGGACTTTGATGGAGGAGAAGAGTAGGTTGGAGCTGTTATGACTTGGTGTGCCCATCTTAGCATAGCCCGTAAAGACTATTAGTCGTATGGGAAAAAAGGAAGAGAGGGAAAGAGGTAAATCTGTGAAAGATTAAAATAGTGTGGAGTGGGAGAACCGGCCTGGGACGCTGGAGACCCAAATTCAAGTCCCATCACTACCACTAGCTATGTGACTTCTTGCCAGGCACTTCCCCTTTGTGATCCTTAACTCCCTCATCCATAAAATAGAGGTATAGGATTAAAGAAATTGATTTATTGACCAGATCTTTATTGAAGACACACAGTGTGCAAGGCACTGTTCTAACACTGGAAATACATTGGTGAACAAAGCCCTTGCTCCTCCATTACACTCAGAAGCTTACATTCCAGAAGAGGGAAACAGACATTGAAACAAAATCATGGACAGGAAAAGCAGATGGTGTTAAGTGCTATGAAGAAAACAGAGGCCGGGCACGGTGGCTCACACCTGTAATCCTAGCATTTTGGGAGGCCAAGGTGGGTGGATCCTTTGAGCCCAGGAGTTCCAGACTAGCCTTGGCAATATAGTGAGACTTCATCTTAAAAAAAAAAAAAAAAAAAAAAAGGCCGGGC
>NC_045434.1:195898563-195916435 GCF_002776525.5 Piliocolobus tephrosceles | reverse complement strand
AGCCTGGGCAACAGAGCGAGACTCCGTCTCAAAAAAAAAAAAACAGACTGATGGGATAGTATAGGGAAAGCCTCTCTGAGGAGGTGACATCTCTTCTGAGACCCAAACATAATGGACTGGCCAAAGGGTGGTCTGAAAGTAGAGTGCTTCAAGCAGGGAAAATAGCAAGAGCAGAGTGAGGCAAGTTCAAAGAACAGAAATGATGTAACCCTCTTAAATCCTAAGCTCCTAGAATAGTAATGCATTGCTTGCATTGTTCAGGTTAGGGATTTGCATGTGATATTGTTTCTTGGTGATGTGGGATATGTGCTTCTTAATGGAAATAATCTGGGAAGTGTGGAGTCTTTCTGGAGCCTGGGATATGGCTCTGTCTCACTTGCTTTCCACAGTTCTGGTAGCTCAGCTGGCTCCCTGGGTAGATGCAGGCTCCATCTTAGCTGCAGACTCTACAAGAACACCGAGAGGCTGCCTCCGTCACTACTCAAAGCCTTGGAGCCCTAGAAACCCCTCCTATCCCACCTAGCCTTCTTCCAATCTGATACCAGGGAGTCAGGGCTTTGAGAGCACAAGATTCAGCTTCCTTGTTTTCCTGTCAGAGCAGAAGTCAGAAAATGAAACAGGAAACAGAGCGGAAGAGGAGGGGGTTGGGTAG
This sequence comes from Piliocolobus tephrosceles, assembly GCF_002776525.5. Classification (NCBI taxonomy): domain Eukaryota; kingdom Metazoa; phylum Chordata; class Mammalia; order Primates; family Cercopithecidae; genus Piliocolobus; species Piliocolobus tephrosceles. Next base: position 195,915,783 of record NC_045434.1, on the reverse strand, counting down.
CAGAGAAGGAAAGGAGAAATTGCAGGAAAGTACAGCTGAAAATCTGGATAAAGTTCTACCTCTGAAGAGTGACAGCTGAGCTTTTAAAAAACATTCTGACTTGTCTTGAGAGACCCCTGGCCTTTTTACAAATAGATTTTTGAGAGAATTTGGTGTGGACAGAGGGAACCCTGAGAATGCACCTCTCTTTCCCCTTGTGAATTTACACAGCAAGGACAGTTCATGTCTCAGTTTTGTCTTTGCAAAGAGAGTGCTGCTTGGAGCCTCATGGTGGACTTCTAGAGATTCAAGTCACAGCCTTAGGCTCCAGTCACAAGTGTGCCCCCAGGCTTTGCCATGTCACTCACTGGAGCTGAGAACAAGTGCGTGGCACTGAAAAACCTGGGGGAAGGGCCATGAAACTCCATTTTTTCCCCCTTCTCCAACACACAACGACTAAATGTGATTTGCATTTTCTCCACCTTGCACACAACAAATATCTGAAGGCAATTTAGGTCTCAAGGCCTGAAATGAGTTATAAAGAGTCAAGAGATACAGTCCCAGGCCCCCACAGACTGATGTGGGCTGGTCTTCGCCTGGAGAGGTAGCAACCATCTCTTTGTTCCCACCCACATGAGGAGCTGTTGCAGAAGATAAACCCCTCCCTGAGCCAGGCTGTGGCCAGAGGCTAACCCGGCCCCTGGCTTCGTTTGGAGAGCAGATAACTGAAACCACAGAAGGCTTTGGAATCCTGAGAAACAAGAAATCCACCAACGGAGAAGGATTTATTATCTGTTTCCTTTAAGGAGGGTGCAAAGTTGTTCTAACAGTTTCCGTTACAAGGGTACAAACAGGCCGCTCCCCCCAGTAGACGGTTTTGACTTCGCCTCTTCTTTTTTTTGGCCCCACTTCCTATGAGAGAAACTGCTTGGGTGCGGGAGGTGAAAGGAGTCCTGGCCTGGGGGGTGTTCTCTGAGGTTTTCCTCGCCATCCTCATTAGCCACCTGAGGTGGGGCTGAGGACTGAAGTAGGACAGAAGGTCTCTGGTAGCTAAAGGAGGGGAAAATCAGGGGGATCCCCCACTTTCTTCACACCCAAAACGCAAGGTGCCACTGCCGGCCACAGAAACCCCAAGAATGCTTTTCTTTGGCTATTCAGAGGACATCCCTTGTGTGCCAGGCCCTGTGCTGAGCTGTTGTTGCCTGACAGCAGGAAGAGCGCGGCTCTGGCTTCTATGAAGAGGCTGCGGGTCAGCCCCCGACAACAAGAGCCTCGGCCCACATCGGGAACTCAGTGAACGTCAGCGGGAAGGAACTGGGGCAAGAGCACTGACTGTGAGACAGCAGCCTCGGCTCACTATTTGAAGGCGGGGTGGCGGGGGGCCTTGAAGAAGAGAGAAGTGCAAGAAAACTCTTCAGGAGTCACCAAGGTGGGAAGGTGCTACAAGGCGAAGCGCCGAGCGGCAGCCCCCACCCCGCTCGCCCGGAGTCAACATGGCCGCCGCGGGGGGAGGCGGGGCTGCTCCAAGTCCGGGCAGGAGCGGGGCGGGGAAGCCGTCGGCGGAGCCAACGCGCAGGCGCGGGCCGCGTGGGCCCCGGATGGAGAAGCTGAGGTTCGGTCCCCGCCGGGGAGGTCGGGACAGGCAGGGGCTGAGGACATGGCGCCAGCTTGGGAGCCCTGGAGTTCTGGCGGGAGGGAAGCTGTCAACTGGAGGCCGGCAGAAATGAGGCAGAGGCCCGGAGAAGCGGGCAGCCCCGCCCCTCCGCCATAGCAGCCTTGGGCGCCGCCTCTTCCTTTCCAGCCTCCCGCCCTCGCCTGCTTCCGGCCCTGTGGCCTGGTGGGGCTCCGCAGGCTCCCTCGGGAGTGGTCCCTGGGCCGTGGCCCATCTGGGATGAGAGTCGATGACTAGTATCCAGAAGGGACTGTGTCCAGACGGAGCCGGCCAGAAACGGGCTGCGGACACGGCTGGGCGCACAGAAGGCAGCCCCTATCTCGGGACGGCCCACGAGGCCTTTGGCTCTGAGGACCCTGGGTCAGAGCGACTTCTCCAGCCCACGCAGGGGGTGTTGGTCTTACTCAGAGGGTCCAGAGCTGCAGTTCAACAGGATGTCCCAGATTCTCAGATAGGGCCCAACTACCCTAAGCATACCCAGCAAGGGCAGACTGTGGCATGGAGATACTGGGCTAGGCGTTTGGGTGACCTGGGTCATAATCCTGGCCCGGAAAGGGCGCATACCCTTTGGCGAGGGATGCGGGCTGGTACCGTGAGGTTTAAGAAGCAAAAAACATGATAGCATCTTTAAGTAGCCCTGGGTGTGTCACTTGACCCCAGTGAGCCTCAGTTTCCATATCCACAAAATGGCGATGGTAATTACACTGGCCTGGCCGTGTCTGATGAGATCTCTGGAGCCTATTTATCTCACGGGAAAATTTTTGAAGAGTGAAACTAGTTGATCTGTTAAGTGTCCTGCCAGTTATGAGTCTGTGATTTGGCAAAGGGGTTGTTGGGAAGGGAGGCTGGCAATTAGCTGAGAGGGAGAATTGACTGGCTTTGTTTTTACTTGGTTTACCTGTAAGCAAAGTGTGGACTATACACATCTGTAGTCGCTGAGGCTAGAGCTTGATTCGAGAGAGGAAAGGAAGAATGCAAGCATGGTCAAGTGGCAGAGGTGGGTTGAGTGCTTTTCTGTTCCCAACTTCTCTTCTGCGTGCAGGTGGGAAGCCAAGGAAGAGGAAAGAAGAGTGAATTCGCCCTAGGATAGGGAAGGAGTAGCCGTGTGAGGTTGGGTATGCCCATTTCCGTGATTTCTCTCGATTCAGCGAGTCACACGTTGGAAACGTTGGGTAGATTCACAAACTACCGCTGCTCTCTGGGGCTTTTAGAAGCTTGCCTTTGAACTGAATTTTCGTGAGCCAACCGGTGTGGAATTGGGGGCCCCTCCCTTCCTCTAGGTCTCCTGGCGATCGAGTAAGCAGCAGGCGCCCCCTTGTGCCAAGGAAAGAGTACTGTTGCCATTGACCAACTTGGCTCCGTTTTTGGGGAAATTTTATTTTCCTGTGGCTTCTGTGACTTTGTCGTCTTGCTGTTGACATGAGATATGGTGGGAAGAATACTTGGGGCAGTGATTTCATATCTAGAGTCAGTGAACTGATGATGCTATATCCTGTCCCTACCACTTCCTTTCATTCAGAACACAGGTTTAAGATGCCTGTTTGTGTTCTAAGCCCTGGGATATAGTTGTGATATAAAGCCCCTGCCCTTAGCAACTTAAATAAGCAAAGCAATAAAGGCAATAGGGCAGAATGTAATGAGAGCATATCACACTGTCTAGTGAGGATCAGAGAATTCCAGAAACAAGTGATACAGGTTTGGTAGGTATTCGCCAAATAAGAGAAGAGTCTTCCAGCCCTCTTCCTTAAATTTCTCAGTTCAAATTTTTTTTTCCTTTTAGGCATAGTTCTTCACCCCAAATTGGTGAGCTGCCACTGATGCTTTTGCTTTCCTTTCGAATTTCCCAGGCTGGTGTTTGAAAGTTCTTGAGGAGCTATTATGACTTCTTTTAGCCCAGGGAATTATAAAAGATTAAGGTGCATTCCCTGCCTCGGAGTGGCTTTGTAGTTGTTTATACATTGCTACCATCCCAATGAAGAGATGGGAAATAACAGTTTTCTCCATCCCTGGTAGTCTACTCTATGTTCACCCTCAGTTTGTTTCAGCAGTGTGAGCTGGCTCAAGTCCTGCTGAGTGGTGGTTTTCTTTTCCTTCCCCACTTAATTTAACAGACCAGCTGAACACACATCAGAGAGCTAAGCTAGAGTGTGGAGTCATTATGGTCTTCCAGTATGGTTTTATGCCCCACTTTGGGGACTCTGGTTTGGGACCTAGTTTATTATTCTGGGCAAGAGGAAAAGGGCACACACTAAATAATAGCAACCACAACACAGATTTGAGTAGAACTTCACACTTTGGTCTGTTTCACCATCATGACAATTTTGTGAGATAGGAAAAAAAAAAGTCTGCTCCCATTTTTTATATAAAGAACTGAGGTTCAGAGGGACTAATGAGAACTTGTAAGTGACAGTCAGGAGTTGAACCCAGATCTTTAGTTCCTGCAGAGGTGCATTCAATAGACTTTAAAAGATTTTCTGTGACCTTAGCTTTCCAGCTACCTGCTTAGCTGTATGGAACTTTCCCAACGAGAATTCAGTGCTTCAAAGTGACACCTACTGAACCCATTTGCTGTCAAGATGCTTTCCCCTCATCTGGGAAGTTAGGTGGTTGGTTAAGTTTTATCATAGTAATTCTGAGAGGGGATGTTCCAGTGAAGAATGCCTTCAAGAATTTGCTTTTACTCGATGTGTGACATTTTCCTCCTTTGGGGTTTAGAGGCCTGAGAGAGCTTAATCCTGGTAGCAACACCCCTGAATTCCTGGTGGTGAGAGGATGTGGCCCCAGGACCCATCCCAGAAGGAGGTGCTGAGGTTTGCAGTCAGCTGCCGTATCCTGACTCTGATGCTGCAGGTCAGTCTCCCATCCTTTGTCCTGAATGTGTCATTGCTACATGACTGGACTAGGCAGTAAGAAGAGTCCCCATCTCCTTTCCACCTCTCAGGTGTGCCCCTCCATGTGGTTGAAACCACAGAGACATAGACTTTAGAGCTGAAAAGTGGTCAGGAATCTTAGAAAAATGGTCTGTTAATCTTGTTTTACCCATGAAGCAGCAGAGGCCCAGAAAGGTTAAGTGACATCCCCAAAGCCACACAGCAAGATAGAGAAGGGCTGGAGTTTGACCCCATGTTTCCTAACTCCTGAGCTAGTGGTCTCTCCAACAGACTGTGATGTTCCGTAACCAGAGATGCTTGTAGGGTGTGACAGCTCAAAGTATTGCCCTATGTTCCCCTTACCAGGAGACTGAGCATTGTATCAGTCAGTTGAGTGGGAAAAACATGGCAATGTGCAAGTCGTGAGACCATCTGGATATATAATGGTTCCTCCTATTCCCCCGAGTGCCTCCCCTTCCTGCCTCACCCACTCACAACTCGCAGTGCACTTGCCCTTTTGCAGTTCCCTTTCCCCTCCGAGGCTCCCCTTGATACATATTTTAATAAATATCATGTATATATGAATTATTTGCTGCCTAGCACAGTGCTTGGTGCCTAGCTCAGTATGTTCATAAATGAATGAATGTTGTTGAATGTATGTCGACACCCTAGGGGTGTTAGATTCACATAATGATGTGTGCCTTTTAAGCCAGTACCATTCTCTCTGAGGCTCATAACCAGTCCCTTTGTGGAAACTTTCCCCTCTCCTTCCCCACTATATAAGGCATAACAGACTCTGCTGGGTTTCAAGATTAGTTAAACGTGCCCACCTGCAGTCTAGGGCTGTTTATCTGTGACTGTCACTCCTGTCCTGTTTGTTTTTACTGTTTGAAGTGGCCTGATAAGGAAACTGACCAAAATTTTAAAAGCCTTAAAAATGGGGCTATGCTCCTGTTGCCAGGCTAAGGAGACTGACTCAGTGATGTCTTTCAACCAGCATCAGCTGGGTTACTGGCAGAACCAAAGGAGCAATGCTGCAAGTCAGCATCAGGATAGGGAACCAGGACAGTTGGGTTCTAATTCAGGTGGTAATTTTGGAAACAGTATATTTCCTCTAGGCAGTTCATTCAACCACCAAAAATTTTTAAAGTACCTATTGCGTTCCATGAACTGTGCTAGATGGTAAGTGTAAAAAAACATGGTCTCTTTTCTCTTGAGTAGCTGACCATCTAATCGGGCAAAAAGACTTTTTTTTTTTTTTTTTTGAGATGGAGTCTCGCCCTTTTGCCCCAGGCTGGAATGCAAAGGCGTGATCTTGGCTCACTGCAACCTCTGCCTCCCAGGTTTAAATGATTCTCCCTCCTCAGCCTCCCGAATAGCTGAGGCGCCCACCACCACGCCCAGCTAATTTTTTTTTTTTTTTGGAGACGGAGTCTCGCTCTGGAGTGCAGTGGCCGGATCTCAGCTCACTGCAAGCTCCGCCTCCCGGGTTTACGCCATTCTCCTGCCTCAGCCTCCTGAGTAGCTGGGACTACAAGCGCCCGCCACCTCGCCCGGCTAGTTTTTTGTATTTTTTAGTAGAGACGGGGTTTCACCATGTTAGCCAGGATGGTCTCGATCTCCTGACCTCGTGATCCGCCTGTCTCGACCTCCCAAAGTGCTGGGATTACAGGCTTGAGCCACCGCGCCCGGCCAGATTTTTGTATTTTTAGTAGAGATGGGGTTTCACCATGTTGGCCAGGCTGGTCTCGAACTCCTGACCTCGTGATCTGCCTGCCTCAGCTTCCCGAAGTGCTGAGATTACAGGCGTGAGCCACTGCACTTGGCCGGCAAAAAGACATTTAACAGTAAATGTGATTATCATCCCCCCACCTCCAGCTTTAACGCTCAAGCCATCAGATTATATCCCTAAGTTACCCGTCGTTGCTGCTATCGTCTCTGTCAGTGACAGCTAATCCTTGACGGTTTTAGCTCCTGGTTCACTGTCACTCTTCCCAGCACAACTTTTGTTGATTTCCTGGTGGTTTCATTATTAATGAAGATGATGTGTGCCGTGTCCTGAAAAGAGGCTATCACTTGAGAGTGAGTTCTGGGGGTGTTAGAGATTTGAGGAAAGAGAAAAACATGTAACATGTAACAACTTGTTTTCCTAAATGACAACTCAGAAAAATAGAAGGCTTTAGAGGAGACTTCCTTCCATGTGCGCCCACCACATTCTTCAGCCTACCTATTTCTGCACCTTTGTGCTTTCAGTACTGAAGATTGGAGATTGGATGAACTGTCTGTCCTCTTCTCTAAGGCTGGCTCCTCTACCGTTGTAGCAGATTCCATCCCTTTTTGCCTACCCAGCAATTCCCTCTCTCCTGCATACCCTTTTACTGGGTTATTTCCACTAACATACACACCCTTATCTCCCACCTTAAAAAAAGTGTTCTCTTAACCACACATTGTTGTTCACCTCCTACCACATTTGTCTGCTTCCCCGTAAGGCAAAACTCCTCAAAGTTTCTCTTCTCCCATTCTCTGTTGAACCCAGCCTAGGCAGGCTTCTGTCTCTTCCCCTCCACTGAGATAGCCCTGGTCAAAGTCACCAGTTACTTTCACATTGTTAAATCCAGTGGTCAGTTTTCAGCCCCCATCTTACTTGACCTCCCAGCAGCATTTAACAGAGTTGATCACTTCCTTTTCTTCCCTTGGTTCTAATGCTCTCCTGGGTTCCCTGCCACCTCACTGACTGTTCCTTTTTTTCTTCATTACTGGATTTTCATCCTCTTTCTAACCTTCAGATGTTAACATGTCCATGGTTCAGTCCTCAAGAAGAGTTCTGGGCCGGGCGCAGTGGCTCAAGCCTGTAATCCCAGCACTTTGGGAGGCCGAGACGGGTGGATCACGAGGTCAGGAGATCGAGACCATCCTGGCTAACACGGTGAAACCCCCATCTCTACTAAAAATACAAAAACTAGCTGGGCGAGGTGGCGGGCGCCTGTAGTCTCAGCTACTCGGGAGGCTGAGGCAGGAGAATGGCGTAAACCCGGGAGGCGGAGCTTGCAGTGAGCTGAGATCCGGCCACTGCACTCCAGTCCGGGCGACAGAGCAAGACTCCGCCTCAAAAAAAAAAAAAAAAAACAAGAAGAGTTCTGAGTGTTTTTGAAACAGGGTCTCATTCTGTCACCCAGGCTGGAATACAGTGGCACAATCACGGCTCACTGCAGCCTCAACCTCCTGGGCTCAAGCAGTCCTCCCACCTCAGCCCCCTAAGTAGCTGGGACTACAGGCATGTACCACCACACCCAGCTAATTTTTATTTTTTTATTTCTAGTAGAGACAAGGTCTTGCAACGTTGGCCCAGGCTGATCTCAAACTCCTGGGCTCAAGTGATCCTCCCACCTCAGCCTCCCAAAGTGCTGGGATAACAGGTGTGAGCCACTGTGCTGAGACTTTTTTTTTAGTTTTTATAGGGACAAGGTCTTGCTATGTTGCCCAGACTGGTCATGGACTCCTGGACTCAAGTAATCCTCCCATCTCAGCCTGCCAAAGTGGGGATTACAGGCATGAGCCTGACCTTCTTCTTCGTTTTATTAAATGGCAATTCTTTTCTTCCAGTTACTCAACCAAAATCCTGGTTTTTCTTTACTCCACAGGCCCTCTTCAATGCCATCATCCCAGATCACCACGCAGAAGCCTTCTCTCCTCCTCGCCTGGCCCCCTCAGGCTTTGTGGACCAACTTGTGGACGGTCTTCTGGGTGGCCTGTCTCGCTGGGATGCTGAACACTTCTTGTTCATTGCTGAGCATGGCTACCTGTATGAGCACAACTTCGCCTTCTTTCCTGGTTTCCCCTTGGCCCTGATGGTGGGGACCGAACTGTTGCGACCCTTACGGGGGTTACTGAGTCTGCGCAGTTGCCTGCTGATTTCAGTAGCATCACTCAATTTCTTGTTCTTCATATTGGCTGCAGTTGCACTTCATGACCTGGGTTGTCTGGTTTTGCACTGTCCCCGCCAGGCCTTTTATGCAGCTCTGCTCTTCTGTCTCAGCCCTGCCAATGTCTTCCTGGCAGCTGGTTACTCAGAAGCTTTGTTTGCCCTCCTGACATTCAGTGCCATGGGGCAGCTGGAGAGGGGCCGAGTCTGGACTAGTGGACTCCTCTTTGCCATTGCCACTGGGGTACGCTCCAACGGGCTGGTCAGTGTTGGCTTCCTCATGCATTCTCAGTGCCAAGGCTTTTTCTCTTCTCTTACGATGCTGAATCCCCTGAGACAGCTCTTTAAGCTGATGGCCTCTCTGTTTCTGTCGGTGTTCACACTTGGCCTTCCCTTTGCCCTCTTTCAGTATTATGCCTACACCCAATTCTGTCTGCCAGGCTCAGCCCGCCCCATTCCTGAGCCCTTGGTACAGTTAGCTGTAGACAAGGGCTACCGGATTGCAGAGGGAAATGAACCGCCTTGGTGCTTCTGGGATGTTCCACTAATATACAGCTATATCCAGGATGTCTACTGGAATGTTGGCTTTTTGAAATACTACGAGCTCAGGCAGGTGCCCAATTTTCTACTGGCTGCACCAGTGGCTATACTGGTTGTCTGGGCAACTTGGACATACGTGACCACCCACCCTTGGCTCTGCCTTACACTTGGGCTGCAAAGGAGCAAGAACAATAAGACCCTAGAGAACCCCGATCTTGGATTCCTCAGTCCCCAGGTGTTTGTGTACCTCGTCCACGCTGCAGTGCTGCTGCTGTTTGGAGGTCTGTGCATGCATGTTCAGGTGAGGCGGATTCCTGACTGGGGTAAGGATGTGAAAACAGGCAAAACCCCTTGGCCAAGGACAGGGAAGGCAGCTAACATCTCCCATTTGAGTGATCCATACTGAATTTATTCATTCAATGACTATTTAGGGGTATTCTTTGTGCCAGACCCTGGGTCAGACCTCTAAGGATGAAACATGAATAAGACAAAATTACAGCTGGGCGTGGTGGCTCACACCCATAATCCCAGCACTTTGGGAGACCAAGGCGGGTGGATCACGAGGTCAGGGGTTCAAGACCAACCTGGCCAAAATGGTGAAACCTCGTCTCTACTGAAAATACAAAAATTAGCTGGGTGTGGTGGCAGGCACCTGTAATCCCAGCTACTCGGGAGGCTGAGGCAGAAAATTGCTTGAATCCAGGAGGTTGCAGTGAGCTGAGATCGCATCACTGCACTCTAGCCTGGGTGACAGAGTGAGACTCTATCTCAAAAAAAAAAAAAAGACAAAATTACTGCCTTATGGGGTCTCATGGTATAAACAGGACAGACATTTAACATAAAATTATAGTATAATGGGATAGAAAGGGGAGTGCTATTTTGAGATTTGTTTTATTTTACTTTATTTTTATTTTTTTTAGATGGAGTCTCACTCTGTTGCCCAGGCTGGAGTGCAGTGGTACGATCTCAGCTCACTGCAACCTCTGTCTCCTGGGTTCAAGTGATTCTTCTGCCTCAACCTCCCAAGTAGCTGGAATTACAGGCGCCTGCCACCACACCTAGCTAATTTTTATATTTTTAGTAGAGATGGGGTTTCACCATGTTGGCCAGGCTGGTCTCGAACTCCTGACCTCAAGTGATCCGCCCGCCTCAGCCTCCCAAGTGCTGGAATTAAAGGCATGAACCACCATGCTCAGCCTGAGATTTTTTTTTTTTTTTTTTCTTTTGAGATGGAATCTCTCTGTTGCCCAGGCTGGAATGCAGTGGCACGGTCTTGGCTCACTGCAAGCTCTGCCTCCCAGGTTCACACCATTCTCCTGCCTCAGCCTCCCAAGTAGCTGGGACTACAGGCACCCGCCACCACGCCCAGCTAATTATTTGTATTTTTAGTAGAGATGGGGTTTCACCGTGTTAGCCAGGATGGTCTTGATCTCCTGACCTCGGCCTCCCAAAGTGCTGGGATTACAGGTGTGCCACCGTGCCCAGGGAGATTTTTTTTTTAAAGCTCAGATAAAGTATTATGAAGGCACAGAAGAAGTAGGTAACTCACTGTAGTACTTGAGAAAGGCGTCATATTTCACCTGGGTCCTGAAGAATGAGATTTTCCATGTAAGAAGCAGAGGAGGAACATTCTAGGTAAAAGGAAGGGCATATGCAAAAACACGAAGGTTGTGAAAGGACCTGATTGGACTGAGATACAAGAATAAGCACAGAGGATGTCTCTGGGATCTTTTTCCCTAATATACAGTTATATCCATATTGGTTTCTTGACTGTTGACTTCTGGAGCTTCTCAACTCGGGCAGCCCCCCAATTTCCAGAGGAGATACCTTAACCAATGTTTTGGGTGGAAGCAGTGGTGATAGAGCAAGATGGGAAGGGTTTGATCTTATATCTGATTTTCTGTTATTGGCTGTGGCCCCACCCTGGGGACATCTTTTTTCCCCATGCTGACCTCTTCTTAACATTTCTTCCTCTTGGAGTTGCACGTTGGCTGTTTCTAAAGTTTTTCCAAGCTGTATGGATAAGAGACAGAGAAAATAGAAAGTAGCATGCTGTGTTTTCAGCTAGATTAAATCATAGAATGAGTGCTAGCAAAGCTTAAAGTTTCCAGGCTAGCTGAGGGAGACCATTTGGAAACTTGTTTCTGAACTCCAGTAGGAGAGAGAATGTTCAAGCAATGGGTCTTCTGCCCGTTTCCCTGTGCTTTGCCATCCCATGGGATAAGGGAACCACCTCAGGTTCCCAAGCCCCAAATCAATATCACAGAGGTTAGAGTCCAGGCCCTGGGCTAAAATTAGACCCCACAGAGTTTCTAGTATTCATTGGCCCATTATTTTAATAGTAATTAATGTAATTAGTCTGTAGCTATGTTTATTTGTAACGTGGAGGATGCCTGTCTGCTGTTACATACATCTTTCTAAGACGGATCCTAAGCTGTGTTCAGTTTCTTTACCAGTGTAATGCATTTCTAGTCATGGGACCATAGTTTACCCAGCAGTAAAGAAGTCCCCAGGCTGGTCCAATTTGAGTCAGTGACATTCCAGTAAATGTCTGGGTATTGCCCTCTCATGATTTCTAGGTTCTCACCAGGTTTTTGGGCTCCTCCACGCCTATTGTGTACTGGTTTCCAGCTCACTTGCTTCAGGATCAAGAACCGCTGTTGAGATCCTTAAAGACTGTGCCTTGGAAGCCTCTTGCAGAGGACTCCCCACCAGGACAGAAGGTCCCCAGAAATCCTATCATGGGACTTTTGTATCGCTGGAAAACCTGTTCTCCAGTCACACGATGCATTCTAGGCTACTTCCTGACTTACTGGCTCCTGGGACTACTCCTACATTGCAACTTCCTGCCTTGGACATGACCTGGACTCTCCAGGGACAGGCTGGAAGCCGACTTAACCCAGGGGTCTGAAAGTAAAAATACACATTGGAACTGCCTGTGCTGCCCTGGGATCATTACTGTGTCCATTATAATCTTTCTCTTTCTCCTTGAAAGTTGGTCAGGAATGGGAGAAGTGTCAGCTTCTGGTCCTGGCGAGGGCAAATTTTAGATAACTATTTTCTCTGTAAGTGAAGATTGTCTTATTCCAGGTTTAAAGTACACCTGGATCTATCTAGTCAATTAACATAGCAGAGGCAGTCTTAAACCTACCATTGACCTGTGTGTAAATTTAAATGTCAATTTATTGAAGTGTAAATTTCATCAAAGGCATTAGCTGACAGGCTGGTAACAGTCCACACAAGATGGTACAGGCCTGAACAGAGTAGTGGGAGTAGTAAAGTGGGACCATTTTTTCCAAATGGGGCATTGTTTCTGATGAATTTTTTTATGATTTGTGCATTTATTTTTATTTATATGAAAAAAAATCTTACAAAGATATGCAAATTAAACTTCTTTCAGTAATACATGCAGTGAATTACCTTTTTAAAAATAATACAGGCCGGGCACAATGTCTCACACTGTAATCCCAGCACTTTGTGATGCCAAGGTGGGCAGATCACTGGAGGCCAAGAGCTCGAGACCAGCCTGAACAACATGGCGAAACTGCGTCTCTACTAAAAATACAAAAATTAGCCAGGTGTGTTGGTACACACCTATAATCCCAGCTACTCGGGAGGCTGAGACATGTGAATTGCTTGAACTTGGAAGGCGGAGGTTGCAGTGAGCTGAGTTTGTGCCACTGCACTCCAGCCTGGGCAACAGAGTGAGATTCTGTCTCAGAAAAAGTAAAAAATAAAAATAATACAAATCTTTCCATGCTCTTCCCTTCTCGTGGCAAAAACTAAAATAACTTTAAAAAATTAAAATAATGTAAACCAGTTGGGGGAAAAAGGGTAAGAAGAAGGCATCAGGAACCCTGGATTCTAGTCGTCTCAGTAAAACCCCATTTACCAGCCATGTGACTTGGGAGAGTTTTCAGAACCTTAGTTACCATCTCTGAAACCATGGGAAATGATGATATTCTTCAGGGGGTGGTGGTGAACCATACAGTCTCTTGTAAGTCCCTTTCTGCTCTAAGATCTTAAGAACTGCCTTAAACAACAGAAACACGCCAGTCTAAATGCTAATGTAGAGGCTTAAACGTGGGATTTTAGGAGAAAATATCCAGTTCTCATGTTTTCAGCAATTAGAAGAAACTCCTCCTCCACCCCCGGGTGCAACTCTTGGGAGTAACTTAGGTGGTTTTTCCCTTCAATGAGGGAAAGCAGTGACATCTGGTAGATAAGGCGTCTGTGTTGTCCCATTCTCAGGTGCCTGCTTACTTGATCAGTGGACATGGGTCAGAGGCGCCAACACAGCGGCAGGAATTGGTAAATCGTACGTTAAGTCCAAGGTGGAATGAAATGGTATCTGCCCTGCTTCCTGGCCCCAGTTTGGTCATAAGCCTGTCACTATAATGGAAGTAAGATCATTGACCCCTGCTGAGCTACTTTTGCCTATTCCTTGAGCCAGATGAGAGTTTGGCTCTGTATCATCCATCACCTCTTTTATTTCCCATTTAAGCCAAAAAATCCAGTAAGCAGAAACTCTTCAAAACAGATGGGTAATCCTAAGCAGCTTCTGGAGAGCCTCGAGAATTGGAATTTTGACACACTCCCTTTGACCGTGACAGAAAGCTAAACTTGCCAGCTGAAGGGAAGCTCCTGGCTGAGCCCCAGTACCCTCTGTTGGAGCTTCTGGTCAGCCTGGCCAATAAGCATTTCCCATCCATCGCCACAGCACTAGCACAGCTGAGACAATTTGGTCCAGAGTCAAATGCTTCTGAAAATGTACACACAGATCGGGGCAGCCCTCTGCCTTCTGCCAAGACACCGAGTGCCCTTCTTGGCAAACCATGATCACCCCTGCCCTAGTGTCCCTCCAGTTAGTTGGCAGAAACTATTCCCTTTCTCCTTGCCAACAGCTGCAAATCCAGACACTTCCACCTTGTGTGCAGGAAGTGTTGGGGTCCTGTTTCAGCTCTTTATTGCCGAGGTAGGAGCACTGGGCTCTTCGCTCTCCTCTTTGCCTCCTTTTGGGGGATAATCAGGACTGATTATTCCTCTACTGGAAAAGGTGACTCAGACCCCACAGAGTAGGTGTGATGTCACTGCTCTGGCAGTCTCAGCTTAACCTTCACAGTAGATCTCATCATGCCCAGAAACCCTGTAACAGGAGCCCAGCTAGGTAGGCGCACCTGGTGTGAGCTGGACAAGGTTTTCTCTCTGACCTTGCAGGGATTTAGTTGTTCTCTGAGGATCTAAGGAATGGGCTGATTTTATGACCAGCAGCTGTCCTTTTACCATCCTATTAACAGTCTCTTTAATAGTCTGGGAGAGGGACATGAAGGGCCCAAGGCAGGAAGTTTCCTGTTTACCCTGAGGCCTAACAATGCCACAGCTAGGTGGGGTGTCTACAGTTTCAGAGAAAAGTCATTTCCTTCTGAGACCCTGCTAAAACAGAAACCAGACGCCTCACCCTCACGTACCTAGAAGTAGATGCTTTTTGTTGTTGTTGTTCTTTAATGAAGGTGGGAGGAGACAGAGTGTTTGACATACCTTTACCAGTCCTCCTGGAAAAATGTCACTTTTCTTGAACAGACCCTCTCACTGACATCTAAAAATATGTGCAGGCTCAAGGGGTTTGAAACTGATTGATTCTTTCAGTAATCGTTTATTGATGCCTATTTTAGGGGAATAAAGATGACTCAGCTATGCCTCCTGTCTTCAAATATCTGTCTAATAGAGTTGCTGGCAGACACAGAAACATTAATCAAGGCAGAAAGCAATAAATTCTCAGGAGTGAAAGGACACTTAAACTTTTTGCTCTATATCTCACTTCTTGAACTTTTTTTTTTGAGACAGATTCTTGCTCTGTCACCCAGGCTGGAGTGCAGTGGCGCGATTTCAGCTCACTGCAACCTCCGCCTCCCGGGTTCAAGCAATTCTCCTGCCTCGGCCTCTCAAGTAGCTGGGATTACAGGTGCCCACCACCACGCCCAGCTAATTTTTGTATTTTTTAGTAGAGATGGGGGGTTTCCCATGTTGGCCAGACTGGTCTCAAACTCCTGACCTCGTGATCCACCCGCCTCGGCTTCCCAAAGTGCTAGGATTACAGGCATGAGCCACCGTGCCCAGCCCTACTTGAACTTTTTATGATTAGAATGAATTCAAGTTTTACTTGTGCCCTTAGAAAAAGGCACAGAGCATGTACTCTGTAAGTTCACAGAAGATGGAGATCCCTTCCAGCTTGGGATACCTGAAAAGACTTCATGGACAAATGATAGTTGAGCTAGACTTTGAAGGATAGGTAGGATTTGAAAGTTCAGGGTAGAGAGTGAATATAGAAGGCAGGAAATGGAACAGGATAGGACAGGGAGAGCCCAGTGTGAGTGGAGCTGAGGTCTTAATCTAGGCTTTGAAATCAGCCCTAAGCCCAGCTCTACTGTGTACTAGTTGTGTAAACTTGAGCCAGATACTGACTCGCTAAGCCTCAGTTTATTCATCTGTAAAATGTAGATAATATCTAGCTCATAGATAATAACATCTCATAGGGTAGTGGTGGGAATTAAATGTTACCGTATGAAGTGTTGAGAACAGTGCTAACAAAGGAATAGCTGCATTTTGGACATGTTGGGTCCAAAATGCCAAGCAGCACATTTATGTGCCAGGAAATGTGGAACTGGAGACCAAGAGAGTGGTCAGGGAACCATGCACACAGACACAGTTATTACAGCAGCCATGCTACTGGATGGGATTGTCAAAAAAAGAGTGTGGAGAGAGAAGAGAGAGGGGCTGTAAGAGTTTGGATAGGTGGCTCAACCTCTCTAAGCCTGTTTTCTCATCTACAGTGGGGGTGATAGCATCTACCACATGGGCAGTCATGAAGGTAAAGCACTTAGCACAATGCCTGTATGGCAAGAACTTCATGAATGGTAGCCATTTTATTACCATTATTGTCATTAAAGGACCAGAAACAGATTCTATCATTGGCGGAAAAGAGTTTCAAGGCCAGGCACAGTGGCTCATGCCTGTAATCCTAGCACTTTGGGAGGCTGAGGTGGGTGGATCGCTTGAGCCCAGGAGTTTGAGACCAGCCTAGGCAACATGGTGAAACCCCATCTCTACAAAAAATACAAAAATTAGCCGGGCTTCCTGGTGGGCGTCTATAGTCCCAGCTACTCGAGGGACTGAGGTGGGAGGGTCACCTGATTCCAGGAGGTTGAGGCTGCAGTGAGCAATGATCACACCACTCCAACCTGGGTGACAGAGTGAGACCCTGTCTCAAGAAAAAAGTTTCAAGAAGAACGAAATGGTTAGCAGGGTCATATGCTGTTAAGGAAAAGATGAGAAAAACTATTGAATTTAGGGATTAGGGATATTATCCAAGGTAGGCTAACTGTGATACCAAACAACTGCCAAAACTCAGTGGCTTAATAATAAAAGTTCCTTTCTTTTTTACTTCATAGTCTAGTGCAGGTTTAGGAAGGGAGGTCTGTTCCGCCCAATTATTGGGGACCCAGTCTTGTCCATTTTGTGACTGTCCTGCTCTAGCTCCTCAGAGTCCTCCACTCCCAGAAAAGTTTTAAGGAGCCAGCCTGGAAGAGTCAGCACATCATTCCATTCCGCTAGCTAGAACTTAGTCACACGGCCGTGTCTAACCGCAAAGGAGTGGGGAAGTAGTTTCCTAGATAAAATACAGCATGCCCAGTTACATTTGAATTTCAGGTAAACAAGTTATTTTTCAGTATAATTACATTCCAAATATTGCATGGGACATACTTCTAAGAATTTCTTCCTTGCTTAATTGAAATTCAAATGTAACCAGCTTCCCATATTTTTATTTGCTATATCTGGTAGCCCTACTGGGAAGTGAAGTCTGGCTGTGAGTTCAAGAAGAGAACACAGATAATTGTATGTTACAGTCTGTGTTTCTGAGCCAAATACCTGTTTTTCTTTTTTTTTTTTGAGGCGGAGTCTCGTCGCCCGGGCTGGAGTGCAGTGGCCGGATCTCAGCTCACTGCAAGCTCCGCCTCCCGGATTTACGCCATTCTCCTGCCTCAGCCTCCCGAGTAGCTGGGACTACAGGCGCCCGCCACCTCGCCCGGCTAGTTTTTGTATTTTTAGTAGAGACGAGGTTTCACCGTGTTAGCCAGGATGGTCTCGATCTCCTGACCTCGTGATCCGCCCGTCTCGACCTCCCAAAGTGCTGGGATTACAGGCTTGAGCCACCGCGCCCGGCCTTTTTTTTTTTTTTT
>NC_045434.1:195886372-195898463 GCF_002776525.5 Piliocolobus tephrosceles | reverse complement strand
GGCTGGAGTGCAGTGGCCGGATCTCGGCTCACTGCAAGCTCTGCCTCCCGGGTTCACGCCATTCTCCTGCCTCAGCCTCCCGAGTAGCTGGGACTACAGGCGCCCACCACCTCGCCCGGCTAGTTTTTTTGTATTTTTTAGTAGAGACGGGGTTTCACCGTATTAGCCAGGATGGTCTCAATCTCCTGACCTCATGATCCGCCCGTCTCGGCCTCCCAAAGTGCTGGGATTACAGGCTTGAGCCACCGCGCCCGTCCAGAATACCTGTTTTTCTTCACAGAATACACTTACCCCTGCCCAGGGGAAATAGCTCCAAATCCCATCTAGTCATTGTATTCAGCTCAGAGTCTCTCAGTCAGCTTCAGTATGGTTCCTTATGGTGATTTGTGAACTGAAAAAGCAAGTTATCTGCATTTCACAAACATACCCAGTATACATTGGTAGAGCACGAAAAGGATAACAATATAAACCCCCGTTCAGAAAAGGAAAGCATGGAAGAAGTGCCATAGTCACTGGTCCAAAGCAGTTTTGAATTCCCACTGCTCAGGCAGGTCAAAGCCCCTTTCCCTGGACTGCAGGGAGTTCCTGGATTAGAACTTGATTTTTTTTTTTTTTTTTTTTTTTAGAGACAGGGTCCACTCTGTTGCCCAGGCTGGAAGGCAGTGGTGTGATCATAACTCACTGTAATCTCAAACTTCTGAGCTCAAGGGATTCTCCCACCTCAGCCCCTCCCAAGTAGCTGGGACTACAGGCATATTCCACCATGCCTGGCTAGTTTTTGCCATATTTTATAGAGATAATGTCTTGCTATGTTGCCCAGGCTGGTCTTGAACTCCTGGTCCCAAGCGATCCTTTTTCCTTGGTCTCCCAAAGTGCTGGGATTACGTGCATGAGCCACCACACACAGCCTAGACCTTGTTTTTGTTATGGGATGGAGTTTTTTTTTTTTTTTTTTTTTGAGATGGAGTCTTGCTTTGTTGCCCAGGCTAGAGTGCAGTGGCGCAATCTTGGCTCACCACAACCTCCATCTCCTGGGTTCAAGTGATTCTCCTACCTCAGCCTCCCGAGTAACTGGGACTACAGGCATGCACCACCATGCCCAACTAATTTTTATATTTTTAGTAGAGACGGGATTTCACTATGTTGGCCAGGCTGGTCTTGAACCCCTGACCTCATGATCCCCCCACCTTGGCCTCCCAAAGTGCTGGGATTACAGGCGTGAGCTGCCGTACCTGGGCTGGGATGGACTCTTTTGTCCGTTGTTCTCCGTGGCTCCTGGATGTGACTTTCTAGCAAGTTCTTCCTTGCCTTTTTTAAATTTTATTTTGAGGAGAGAGGGTCTCACCCTGTTGTCCAAGCTGGAGTGCAGTGCCAGGATCATAGCTCACTGCAGCCTCAAAGTCCTAGACTTAAGCGATCCGCCTACCCTATCATCCCAAGTAGCCCCAACTACTACGGGCACACATTGCCATGCCTGACTTCTTCCTTGTTGATTACCCTTCATGGCCACATCTGAGATTGGCTTTGGGAAGTATGACCATTGTCCTTGGAAAATGCTCAGCTTTCACCAAGCCACTTCCTACTAGTGAAAACAAGGGAGCCTAAAGTTATTTTAAGTCTCAACTAGTCAGACTGTATGTATATGCACTAAAATGTATCTAACAAAAGTTACCATCTGGCCGGGCGCGGTGGCTCAAGCCTGTAATCCCAGCACTTTGGGAGGCCGAGACCGGCGGATCACGAGGTCAGGAGATCGAGACCATCCTGGCTAACACGGTGAAACCCCGTCTCTACTAAAAATACAAAAAACTAGCCGGGCGAGGTGGCGGGCGCCTGTCGTCCCAGCTACTTGGGAGGCTGAGGCAGGAGAATGGCGTAAACCCGGGAGGCGGAGCTTGCAGTGAGCAGAGATCCGGCCACCGCACTCCAGCCCGGGCGACAGAGCAAGACTCCATCTCAAAAAAAAAAAAAAAAAAAGTTACCATCTTAACTTTTTAAGTGTTCTGTAGCATTAAGTACATTCACATTGTTGTGCAGCCAACTTTTTTTTGGGGGGGGGGATGGAGTCCTGTTCTGTCGCCCAGACTGCAGTGCAGTGACACGATCTCAGCTCACTGCAACCTCTGCCTCCCAGGTTCAAGCGATTCTCCTGCCTGTGCCTCCCAAGTAGCTGGGAGTACAGGTGCCCGCCATCACACTCAGCTAATTTTTTGTATTTTTAGTAGAGACTGGGATTTGCCATGTTGGCCAGGCTGGTCTTAAACTCCTGACCTCAGGTGATCCACCCACCTCAGCCTTACAAAGTGCTGGGATTACAGATGTCAGCCACCACGCCCCGGCCCAGAACTTCTTTATCTTCCCAAACTGGAACTGTACTCATTAAACAATAACTTCAACCCCTAGCAACCACCTGCTCTCCAACCCCTGGCAACCACCATTCTACTTTCTGTCTATAAATTTGACTACTCTTGGTACCTCATATAAGTGGCATCATAAAATATTTGTCCTTTTGTGTCTGGCTTATTTCAATTAGCATAAGGTCTTCAGGGTTCATCCATATTGTAGCTTGCATCAGAATTTCTTTTTCAGGCTGCATATATTTCATTGTACTATATCTTGTTTATCTATTCATCTGTCAGTGGTCACTTGGATAGCTTCCGCCTTGTGGCTATAATGAATAGTGCTGTTATGAACATTTTATGTAACAGATATAAAAATATCTGTTCAAGTCTCTGCTTTCAGTTCTTTTGTGTATACAGCCAGAAGTAGAATTGCTGGATTATATGGTAGTTCCATGTTTGCTTTTTTGAAGAATGGCCATACTATTTTCTACAGCAAGTGCAACATTTTACCTTCCCACCAGCAATGCAAAAGGGTTCCAATTTCTGTATATCCTTGCCAACATTTGTTATTTTCTGTTTTTTAATACTAGCCACCTTGGTGAGTGTAAAGTGGTATTTTGATTTAAATTGTGTATTGAGTATCATTTCATGTGCTTATTGGCTACTTGTATGTCTTTGGAGAAATATCTGTTCATAACCTTACCTGTTTTGGGGGTTTATTTTTTTATTGTTGTTGAGTGGTTGGAGTTCTTTATATATTTTAGGTATTAATCCCTTATCTGATACATGATTTGCAAAATTTTCTCCTATTCTATGGGTTGCCTTTTCAAAATCATTGTCAAATCTGATGTCATGAAGTTTTCTTCTTATGTTTTCTTCTAAGAGTTTTATAGTTTTTGCTCTTTTTTTTTTTTTTTTTTTTTTTTGAGACAGCTTCTCATGCTGTCACCCAGGCTGGAGTGCAGTGATGTGATGACAGCTCATTGTAGCCTCAACCTCCCAGGCTCAAGCAATCCTTCAACCTCAGCCCCCTAAGTAGCTGGAACTACAGGCATACGCCACCACTGCACCTGGCCATGAAGGCCACACTCTTAACCTGATATTTGCCTTAGAAAGATTGCATCTTTAGGCCAGGCACCTGTAATCCCAGCATTTTGGGAGACCAATGCAGGCTGATCACTTGAGTCTAGGAATTTGAGACCAGCCTGGGCCACATGGCAAAATCCCATTTCTACTAAAAACACAAAAATTAGCCAGGCATGGTGGCACGTGCCTGTAATCCCAGTTATTTGAAAGGCTGAGGCATGAAAATCACTTGAACCCCGGAGGCAGAGGTTGCAGTGAACTGAGATCGCGCCACTGCACTTCAGCCTGGGCAACAGAGCCAGACAATGTTTAAAAAAAAAAGATTGCATCTTTAAATTCATGTTGTTCAAGACCTTTTCTTTTTTATTTATCTATTTTTTTTGAGCCAGGGTCTCACTCTCTTGCCCAGGCTGGAGTACAGTGGTACAGTTACGGCTCACTGCAGCCTCCACCTCCCTGGGCTCAGGTGATCTTCTTGCCTCAGCCTCCCAAGTAGGTGGGAGTATAGGCATGCTTTAACATGCCTGGCTAATTTTTATTTTTTATTTTTTGTAGAGATAGGGCTTTGCCCAGGCTGGTCTTGAACTGCTGGGCTCAAGTGATCTTCTGCCTCAGCTTCCTAAAGTGCTGGGATTACAGGCATGAGCCACCGCTCCCTGCCCTAAAATCTTTTCTATCTTACTTTGTACTATTTGTTGTCCAGAAGCACTCAGCTTTTCCAACCCTGAAAGACCCATGATCTTTGCTCTTTCTCTATTTTCTTCTATTTCTGTTGAAATCCAGCTTATTCTCACCTAAACTCACCTCTTTCTTGGAATACTTTATAGAGACAACAGTGCTAGTTATTAAGTTATTGTCTCTCAACTCCAAACCCACTCACATATTCTCTACATGAGATACTGGAGCTGGGGCTCTGAAAATCACGTTTTTGCTTCGGCAGGCTCTGTGTTTGGCTTTCCCAATAAAGGCCACCAGAGGGAGATAGTGAGGCCAAAGGAAGAAGAAGGGACTCTTTTTTGAGATGAGTTTCCCTGCCGTTGCCCAGGCTGATATGCAGTGCCGCGATCTCGGCTCACTGCAACCCTCTGCCTCCCTGATTCAAGTGATTCTCCTGCCTCAGCTTCCCAAGTAGATGGGACTACAGGCGCCCGCCACCACGCCTGGCTAATTTTTGTATTTTTGTTAGAGACACTGTTTCGCCATGTTGGCCAGGCTGGTCTTGAACTTCTGACCTCAGGTGATCTGCCTGCCTCGACCTCCCAAAGTGCTGGTATTACAGGTGTGAGGCATCACGCCCAGCCGGGACTCTTCTTTTTGCTTCCTATTCCTGTAAGGGTCACTCTGGCAACAATCCTTCACCCAGGCAGCAGCAGGGCCGTCCTATAGCAGCAGCTGAATCCACTTTGTAGTTTTTCCCAACAATTGCCAAACCAGTTCCATGTGTCCCACTCAGAGATACCAGCACCAGCTGGGTAGTATCCTGTCCTCAGAGATCTGAGTTCTTCAAGCTCAAAGACTAGATAGAGCATCAGACTGAGAGGTCCGAGTTTCAGCTCTGCAGAGGCCCTCCTCTAAGGTTTTAACTTTGAGTAATTCCAAACTCTTGCCTTTGTACTCTTAGCCCAAGGAGTTATAGATGCTTCTTGCTGTCTGTTGCTGCCTCCATGATATCTTAGAGTTTTCTTTTTACCCTTACAGTTGTCTAGTTAACAATTTATTCCTAGTTAACTGTTCTAACCATTCTTTATATTAAATTCTCTCTGTCAGTGACTGATGTGGTTTCTCTCTCATTGCCTGGACCCTGACTGATACAGAAACTGGTACTAGGAGTGGCCCCAGGAAAAAGACCCCAAAAGGTAGGATTAGGAAATCAGGTTGGCTGTGTCTTTGGGTTTGAATGTGCTGAGCTCCTTGCTAATGAGAATGTGATGCTACTGATCCATAGCATGCTGTGGCATCATAATTAGTGAAATCATCGCCTGTGGTTATTTGTGATGAAGTGCCAACCAAAGCAAGTGTCTTGGGGGCCCAAGTGGTGGTTGCACTAACTGTTGCGGCAGTGATAATGACTATAGGTACTATGATATGGGACTGATTCTTCCAGTTGCATCATAGGTCTTGCAGGAAAAAAAAAAAATGACCAGCTCAGGTCTTTAAACTCTCAGCTGAACTCATGGTCAGAGAACTGTAGGGCTTCTCTGATAGCCATAAAAGAATCCCATTTCCAGTAGCCACCAGACTGATTTGCTACAAATAAAACATGAAAATTGTGCATGTTGCAGAATTCCATCAGCTGAATTCAGTTTAACTAAGTCTTTCCTGTAATTCAGAAGGAGTAGGACCCTGAAACTTGGAATGAGGACATATGATTTGACTCAGACAAATGTGAAAATCTTAGATTTGTCTTTCTCTCTGAGCTTCTCTTGCTAGTAGAAGCATCTTATTGACTTGTGTCTCAGAAGTCGAGGCTTCCCTTGCTTGAAAAGCTTGTAATAACTTCTGGGGCAGGATATATACCTTGCAAAGATATGCCATTCTCCCCAAGATCCACCCAAGCCACCCCTCGTTGCCACCAGATCCACAACTAGGATGCAATCTCAGCATTCTCCAAGGAGGCGAGTATACAATCTTACAGAAGGAAATAACTTACATACCACAATCATTTCAAGATTTTTCTGACACATAGACAGAAATCTGGGGAATACACATGGGAGTGGATTCTTAGAATGTTAAACCTATGAGGATGAAATAAAACACAGGACTGAGCCAAATGTATTGATGTGTATGCACTTGTCAGAGATTCTGAATTTAAAGTGTTACCTCACAAAGCTACAAGTGGCTCTAATGACTTACTTGGTTGGTTGACTGAAAATCTGACTTAATGTTACTTCTGTTATTTTATTTTATTTATTTATTTATTTTTGAGACAGGGTCTTGCTCTGATGCCCAGGCTGGTACAATTTCACCTCACTGCAGCCTCGACTTCCCAGGCTCAAGCAAGCCTCCTGCCTCAGCCTTCTGGGCAGTTGGGACTATAGGCGTGTGCCACCATACCCAGCTAATTTTTTTTTTTTTTTTTGGATGGAGTTTTGCTATTGTCGCCCAGGCTGGAGTGCAATGGCACAATTGGTTCACTGCAACCTCCGCCTCCCAGGTTTAAGCAATTCTCCTGCCTCAGCCTCCCAAGTAGCTAGGATTACAGGCATGCACCATCATGCCTAATTTTTGTATTATTAGTAGAGACAGGGTTTCACCATGTTGGCCAGGCTGATCTCGAACTCCTGACCTCAGATGATCCACCCGCCTTGGCCTCTCAAAGTGCTGGGATTACAGGCGTGAGCCACTGCGCCCAGCCACACCCAGCTAATTTTGGTATTTTCTGTAGAGACAGGATTTTGCCATGTTCCCTGGGCTGGTCTCGAACTCCTGGGCTCAGGCGATCCACCTGCCTCAGCCTCTCAAAGTTCTGGGATTATAGGTGTGAGCCACTGTGCCCAGCTGGTACCTATGTTTAGTGAGGCTAAGATGGGAGGAATTCACTGGAGAGGACAAAATTCAAAGGACCAGAGAGAAAAGAATGTTGTAATAAATTTATCATATGTGAACTTGGCGTCCTCTGTGTCTCCCAAGAGGGCCCAGAGGACACTCTGTTCACCACAACATTGAGAAATGTATTGGTGATGGGAGCATCTGCATTCTCAGAAAGCTCTGTGGGGACTCTGTGATTCAAAAATGATGGTTGGGGCCAGGCCCAGTGGCTCAAGCCTGTAATCCCAGCACTTTGGGAGGCCAAGACGGGCAGATCACGAGGTCAGGAGATCGAGACCATCCTGGCTAACACGGTGAAACCCCGTCTCTACTAAAAAATACAAAAAACTAGCCGGGTGAGGTGGCGGGCGCCTGTAGTCCCAGCTACTCGGGAGGCTGAGGCAGGAGAATGGCGTAAACCCGGGAGGCGGAGCTTGCAGTGAGCTGAGATCCGGCCACTGCACTCCAGCCTGGGCGACAGAGCGAGACTCCACCTCAAAAAAAAAAAAAAAAAAAAAAAAAAGATGGTTGGAAATTCTGTCATTGAGATGGGCTCCCTAATTTCAGTGGAGACGAGAGGATCTCAGAGTATCAGAGGCCAAGTAGTAGTGCTTAACCGACAAAGACAAGGTAGATGCATTTGCCATCAAAAGCAGTAGAGTCTTTGTAAGAATTTAGTGGCCCGAAATATGATTTGGATCACCAACAATGGGGAGTCATGGCCTCTTATCCAGTTTTTAGACCTAAGTCAGCTAACAGGAGCCCCTTGATTGAAAGGGAGGCCAAGTCCCCTTAAGAAAGGACCCAGCAACACTGCCAAAATATATATGGTAAATTTTCCCTCCGATTTTCTTCATAACATCTATAACCCTTCACTAGAGCAACTGTACAGTGAGGAAAAGGAAATATCCAGACCTTTAGGGGATTACTAAATATTGGCTCTGAACTGATGCTGATTGCTGGGGACCCAAAATGTCGCTGTGGCCTATCAGTTAAAGTAGGGGCTCTTGGTGGCCTCTTTGGACATATCTTGGGGTTATCTCCCAAGTTCCTGAATTTATAATTGGAATTGATGTATTTAACAACTAACATGGGTTCAGTTGACTCTCTGACCCATAGAGTAAGGGCCACTATGGTAGGAAAGACCAAGTAGATGCCTCTGGGACTTCCCCCTCTATGAAGACAGCAAACTAGAAGTAAACTGCATACCTGGGTGTTGTGAATTGAACTGTGGCCGCCCCCCACACCCCCCACAAATCCATATGTTGAAGCCCTAAACCTCCAGTGTGACTGTATCTAGAGATAGGGCCTACCCTAATCCAACAGGACTTGGGTCTTTATAAAAAGAGAAAGGGGCCGGGCATGGTGCTTCACCCCTGTAATCACAGCACTTTGGGAGGCTGAGGCAGGTGAATCACTTGAGGTTAGTAGTTCAAGACCAGCCTGACCAATATGGTGAAACCCCGTCTCTACTAAAAAATATAAAATTAAGGCCGGGCGCGGAGGCTCACACCTGTAATCCCAGCACTTTGGGAGGCCGAGGCAGGCAGATCACGAGGTCAGGAAATCCAGACTATTCTGGCTAACAGGGTGAAATCCCATCTCTATTAAAAATACAGAAGGCCGGGCGCGGTGGCTCACACCTGTAATCCCAGCACTTTGGGAGGCTGAGGCGGGCGGATCACCTGAGGTCCGGAGTTCGAGACCAGCCTGACCAACATGGAGAAACCCTGTCTTTACTAAAAATACAAAATTGGCTGGGCATGGTGGCACATGCCTATAATCCCAGCTACAAGGGAGGCTGAGGCAGGAGAATCGCTTGAACCTGGGAGGCGGAGGTTGCGGTGAGCAGAGATCGTGCCATTGCACTCCAGCCTGGGCAATAAGAATGAAACTCCGTCTCAAAAAAAAAAAAAAATACAAAAAAATTAGCCAGGAGTGGTGGCATGCACTTGTAGTCCCAGCTACTCGGGAGGCTGAGGCAGGAGAATCGCTTGAACCTAGGAGGTGGAGGTTGCAGTGAGCCAAGATCACGCCACTGCACTCCAGCCTGGGCGACAGAGCAAGACTCCATCTCAAAAAAAAAATTATGGCCGGGCGCAGTGGCTCAACCCTGTAATCCCAGCACTTTGGGAGGCCGAGACGGGCAGATCACGAGGTCAGGAGATCGAGACCATCCTGGTTAACACGGTGAAACCCCGTCTCTACTGAAAAATACAAAAAACTAGCCGGGCGAGGTGGCAGGCGCCTGTAGTCCCAGCTACTGGGGAGGCTGAGGCAGGAGAATGGCGTAAACCTGGGAGGCGGAGCTTGCAGTGAGCTGAGATCCGGCCACTGCACTCCAGCCCGGGCGACAGAGCGAGACTCCGTCTCAAAAAAAAAAAAAAAAAAAAGAATGGGAGGGAAATACCACAAAAATTCATGGGCCTGCTACTTCAGAGAACTATCTGGTGGTCCAAAATTCTGTAAATTATCTGGGCACGGTGGCTCACAGCTGTAATCCCAGCACTTTGGGAGCCCAAGGTAGGCGGATCACTTGAGATCAGGAGTTCGAGACCAGCCTGGCCAACATGGTGAAACTCTGTCTCTACTAAAAATATAAAAATTAGCTGGGTGTGGTGGCGCACGCCTGTAGTCCTAGCTACTTGGAAGGCTGAGGGTCTTGCTTGAACCTGGGAGGCAGAGGTTTCAGTGAGCCAAGATCATGCCACTGCCCGCCAGCCTGGTGACAGAGCAAGACTGCCTCAAAAAAAAAAAAAAAGTAATAATTATAGGCCAGGCATGGTGGTTCACGCCCGTAATCCCAGCACTTTGGGAGGCCAAGGTGGGTGAGTTGCTTGAACCCAGGAGTTCAACACCAGCCTGGACAATATGGTGAAACCCTGTCTCTACCCCCAAAAAATTTTTTAATTATATAATAAATATAAGATAAATATATTTATAAATAATTTGTAGTTATACATACACATATATGAATATATAAATACATGTATATAATTTTCTCTTCTCCTTCCTTTTATTATTTTATGCAAATTGTATTTAACTTTACAATTCAGTTTTAAGTAACAGTGTTTCCAGACAGGAATGCGACTGATTTTGAGGAGTTATTAACATATCCCAGAGATAAATACAATGACTGTTGAGATTCCGCATTTCTGGCCAGGCGCTATGGCTCATGCCTGTAGTCCTAGCACTTTGGGAGGCTGAGGTGGGCAGATCAGTTGAGTCAGGAGTTCCAGACCAGCCTGGCCAACATGCTGAAACCCCACCTCTATTAAAAATACAAAAATTAGCTGGGCGTGGTGGCAGATGCCTGTAATCCCAGCTGCTCAGGAGGCTGAGGCAGGAGAATTGCTTGAGCCCAGGAGGCGGAGGTTGCAGTGAGCTGAAATCACGCCACTGCACTCCAGCCCAGGCAACAGAGTGAGACTCATCTCAAAAAAAAAAAAAAAAAGAAGGCCGACATGATGGCTCATGCCTGTAATCCCAGCACTTTAGGAGGCCAAGGCGGGCAGATCATGAGGTCAGGAGTTTGAGACCAGCATGGCCAATATGGAGAAACCCCATCTCTACTAATAATACAAAAATTAGCTGGGCGTGGTGGCACACACCTGTAGTCCCAGCTATTCAGGAGGCTGAGTCAGAAGAATCGCTTGAACCCAGGAGGCAGAGGTTGCAGTGAGTCAAGATCGGGCCACTGCACTCCAGCCTGGGTGACAGAGTGAGACTCTGTCTAAAAGAAAAAGTCAGCCAGGCATGGTGGCATGTGCTTGTAGTCCCAGCTATTTGGGAGGCTGAGGCAGGAGAATCACTTCAACCTAGGAGGCAGAGGTTGCAATGAGCCGAGATCACACCACCGCACTCCAGCCTGAGTGACAGAGCGAGACTCTGTCTCCAAAAAAAAAAAGAGATTCCGCAATTCTTCATTTTGGTGGAGTGAGTGAGAATGTACTTGTACAAAAGATAGTTGCATAGTTGTGCCTTGTTAGGTGGAAGACTAGAGTTGCCTTGTTGTATGGAGGTTTGAAAACGTAGAGGCAGGCCGATAGCGGTGGCTCACTCCTGTAGTCCTAGTATTTTGGGAGGCCAAGGTGGGTGGATCACAAGGTTAGGAGTTCGAGACCAGCCTGGCCAACATGGTGAAACCCCATCTCTACTAAAAATACAAAAATTAGCCAGCTTTGGTGGTGGGCACCAGCTGCTCGGGAGGCTGAGGCAGGAGAATCGATTGAGCCCAGGAGGCAGAGGTTGCAGTGAGCTGAGATTGCGCCATTGCACTTCAGCCTGGGAGATAGGTCAAGACTCTGTCTCAAAAAAAAAAAAAAAAAATGTAGAGGCAAGTGCATGTGGATGCTGAGTAGCCAAAGAGGTGGACTGTGCCCAATATTATTACCTGAGCTCCAAACCGGCCTGTCTATACTCAGCTTTGAGTTACTGAGGCTGGGGCTCTGTAAGACACACTTCTGCTTTACCAGCTACATCTGTTTGGCTCTGCTAATGGGCACTAGAGGGAGACCGCAGAGCTGAAAGAGACGAAGATATTGGCTCCTTCTATTACTTTCAGTTCCTATGAGAGTGAACCTAACAGTGCTCCTTCACCCTGACAGAAGTAGTACTTTTCTGCAGTAGAGCCTAATTTAGTTTGCAGGTATTTCCGATTGCAGAACCAAGTTTATCATGCCTCGCCTCAAAGACACCAGCATTGCTGTGTGCAGTGGCGTGCACCTATAGAATCAACCAGTCAGGAAGCTGAAGGGAAGGACAGCTTGAGCCCAGGAGTTCGAAGCTGGTAGTGTGCTAAGGTCATGCCTATAAATGGCCACTGCCCTCTAGGTTGGGCAACATAGCAAGATCCCATCTCTTTAAAAAAAAAAAAAATCATCTGGTTGGCACTCTTCCTCTTCCTTAGTTTCTGCTCTAAGCTTCTAATTTGTAATAATTCCAACCTATTTTCTTTCTTCCCTCAGCCAAGGAGTTCTTAACTGCTTCCTGCTGTTACTGCCTCCGTGATATTGTAACCTTTCAGTTATCCTGGGCTCAAGCAATCTTCCCACATCAGCCTCCTGAATAGTTGGGACTACAGATGCACACCACCAGGCCTGGATAATTTTTTTTTTTTTTTTTGAGACGGAGTC
>NC_045434.1:195876239-195881372 GCF_002776525.5 Piliocolobus tephrosceles | reverse complement strand
TTTTTTTTTTTTTTTGAGACAAGGTCTAGAGTGCAGCGGTGGGATCATGGCTTACTGCAACATCCACCTCCCAGGCTCAAGCCATCCCTCTGCCTCAGCCTCCTGAGTAACTGGGACCACAGGCACACACCATCATGTTCAGCTAAATTATTTTTTTTGTTGTATTTTTTTTTTTTTAATAGAGATAAGGTTTCACCATGTTGTCCAGGCTGCAAATAATTCTTTTTTTTTTTTTTTTTTTTTTTTGAGAAAGAGTGTCACTCTGTTGCCCAGGCTGGAGTGCGGTGGCGCGATCTCGGCTCACCACAACTTCCGCCTCCAGGTTCAAGCAGTTCTCTTGCCTCAGCCTCCCGAGTAGCTGGGACTACAGGTGTGTGCCACCATGCCCGGCTAATTTTTGTATTTTTAGTAGAGATGGGGTTTCACTACGTTGGCCAGGCTGGTCTCGAACTCCTAAACTTGTGATCCTTCCGCTTTAGCCTCCCAAAAGTGTTGGGATTACAGGTGTGAGCCATTGTGCCTGGCCACTTCTTTATAGTAAATTATTTCTGTTCAAACAACTGGGATGGTTTCTGTCTCCTGACTAGAGTCTGACTGATTCAGACCCCAATAGTGGCCAACCATATCCTACTCTGACTCTTTCCAACTCTTCCCTTATAGTTGCAGAGTGGGTGGGCATAGCATCTACCTTCCACATTATTGAAGATGACAATTTCACCAAATATTTTGCTACAGCATAATAGAGATCTCCAGCCATCCAGCCTGCTTTACCTAATCCAATATAGGGCACTGAATTAAAGATCAGGCAGTAATCTACTGCCTGGCCATTAATTCAGTGCCATATATGTGTGTTTTTATTATGTCAACATCCCACTCCTGATACAACTTTCTGTATTAATAAGGATCAGTTAATTGCTGTAGTAAACAACCTCTCAAATTCATTGGCTTATACAACAAGACTGTATTTCTTGCTCTTCTCAGTGTTTAATATGTTAGTCATAGTAGAGGAAAGTTCTGCTCTGCACAATTATGCAGGGACCCAAGTTCCTTCCATCTTGTGGCTCCACCCTCTTCTAGGGTCTCAGAATCTCCTCTACTCTGCTAGCAGATAGGAAGGAGAGCAAGGATCAGCACCTGGGAGTTTTATGGGCTATCCTGGGAGTAGTACCTGTCACTTCCACTAGCTAGAATTCATTCGCATGACCACATCTGTCTGTTAAAGAAGCTGGGAACTATAGGTATTGGTGAGAACAAGACGTTTATACTACATTAAATGGCTCATTGGTGACATTGAAGATAAGTTTTAGGGGAGTGATGTAAACAGGGACCAAATTGTAAAAAGTTAGGAAATCATAGGGTATAAGGGGTTTTGCCATGATGCCCAGGCTGATCTCGAACTCCTGATCTCAAGCCATCTGCCTGCCTCAGCTTCCCAAAGTGCTGGGATGGCAGGCATGTGCCACCATGCCCAGCCTGGTAGCAACTCTTTAATATGATCCTAATGATGATAAGAAAGATAAACCTGAACTAAGGTGAGAATGTAGCCAACCATGGGAAGCTCCATTGGGTTTTTTAGGGTTTTCTTTTCTTTTTTTCTCAAGACGAAGTCTTGCTGTGTCTCCCAGGCTGGAGTGCAATGGCATGATGTCGGCTCACTGCAATCTCCGCCTCCCAGGTTCAAGCAATTCTCCTGCCTCAGCCTCCCAAGTAGCCGGAATTAGAGGCGCATGCCACCACGCCCAGCTAATTTTTTTGTATTATTTTAGTAGAGATGAGGTTTCACCATGTTGGCCAGGCTGGTCTCGAACTTCTGACCTCGTGATCCACCCGCCTTGGCCTCCCAAAGTCCTGGGATGTGAGCCACCATGTCCGGCCTTTTTTTTTTTTTTTTTGAGACAGGGTCTCTCTCTGTCACCAGGCTGGAGTGCAGTGGCATAATCACAGCTCACTGCAGCCTTGACTTCCTGGACTCAGGCAAACCTCCCACCTCAGCCTTCCAAGTAGCTGGAACTACAGGTGCCTGCCACCACATCCAGCTAATTTTAAATTATTTTTGTAGAGATGGCATCTCGTAATATTGCTGAGGCTGGTCTTGAACTCCTGGGTTCAAGCAATCCTCCCGCCTTGGCCTCCCAAAATGCTGACATTATAGATGTGAGCACTGTGCCCAGCCTTGCTTTTTAATTGATATAGAATTGCGCATGTGTTTGCAGTATCAGTGAACAGGAAGAGAGATAGGACATCAGTTTGGAGTTCTATTGGGCTTAAATAAATAAATAAAATGGAGTTCCATCAGCCTTACTTAAAAAAAAACAAAATAAAGGAGGCCAGGAGCGGTGGCTCACACCTGAGGCAGAGATGGGCAGATCACCTGAGGTCAGGAGTTTGAGACCAGCCTGGCCAACATGGTGAAACCCCATCTCTACTAAAAATACAAAAATTAGCCGGGCGTGGTGGCACGTGCCTATAATCCCAGCTATTTGGGAGGCCGAGGCAGAAGAATCACTTGAACCCAAGAAGCAGAGGTTGTAGTGAGCGGAGATCATGCCATTGCACTCCAGCCTGGGTGACAAGAGCGAAACTCTATCTCAAAAAAATAAAAAAATAAAATTAAAAAAGGATATGAGTGGAGGGTTGGCCATGGGCAGAAGGAGGCCCACATCTTCTAAGAAAAGAAGAAGGGATAAAGAAAGGATAGATGCAAATAAAGAGAAATCATGAGATAGGAGGAAGTAAACTGAAAATCAAGTAGAATTGCTTTGGTTTCTATAAAGTGACAAGAAAAAAGAAAAGGTTTCAGGTTGCAAGAGGACCCAGTTAAGGTGGGACCACAGGAATCTGTACTGGAACCAGTATGTCTAGTTTTGTGACTTTGTTCCACAGCCAAGGAGCAAAAAGGGAGGAAGCTCACCATGTGGTTTTCTCAAGGTGGGGCTCATCAAATTGAGAGCCTGTGGCACCAAAGGCACAGCTGAGCAGCCTTTGGCACATATATCAATTATTGATCCTTACGGTCACTGTTATTGGCTTCCTGCTCCTCCCCATTGTATAATTTTACTTCCTTTTTTACTTTCTCCTAGTCTCCAGTTCTCTTTTTCCTTACACTTTTCCTTAGGTTTTACAATAACCCCAGTGTGACAGACACACCCTAAGCTAAACCCCAGTAATTCCTGCCTCCTGGTATTTAAGTCGTGTGTGATTCCCTTTTCTTGAGTGCAGATGGCTCCTGTGCCTTGCTTTCATGGGAGATGGCAATGATGATGGGATGTCACTCTGTCACATATATAGTAAGTTATATAAAACTCTGTCTTCACAGTCTGGAGCTAGAGACCCTCATTGTCAGTTTCAAGAAATTAAGTGGCTATGTAGGAGAAACCTGCATGGCAAGGACATGTGATAATCTCTAGGAACTGCAGGTGGCTTTTGGATCCTGAGGGAGGCCTCCAGCGGACACCCAGCAAAAATCCCAGGCCCTCCTCAATTATACAGTTGCAAGGAAATTAATTCTGCCAATAACCCAAATGGGCTTGCAAGTGGATTCTTCCCCAGCTGAGTTTCCAGATGAGAATGCAGCCTGATTGCAGCCTTGTGAGACTAAGCAGAAGACCCAGCTAAGCTGTTCCTGGGCTCCTGACTTGGAACCTGTTAGATAATGTTTGGTTTTTTGGTTTTTTTTTAGACGGAGTCTCACTCTGTCACCAGGCTGGAGTGCAATGGCACAATCTCGGCTCACTGCAACCTCCACCTCCCGGGTTCAAGCAATTCTCCTGCCTCAGCCTCCCCAGTAGCTGGGACTACAGGCGCGGGGCCACCATGCCCAGCTAAATTTTTTATTTTTAGTAGAGAGGGGTTTCACCATGTGGCCAGGATGGTCTCTCTTGACCTCGTGATCCGCCCACCTCGGCCTCCCAAAGTGCTGGGATCACAGGCGTGAGCCACTGCGCCTGGCCAATAATGTTTGTTTTAAGCCTTAAATTTGTGGTAACTTGTTACACAACAGTAGAAAATGAATACACCCAGAATTCCTGAAAAAACACTGGGGCTCTCAGGTATGACCCCTCCATTATGTGCTACCTAGGAAACTCTGGGCCTGGGCCCAGGACACAGAACTTGGTGAACGAGGCCAGAGGGTGTGTCACACACCCACAGTGGGCACTCTGGACTTCAAGGTAGAAGAGGCCCTGGCTTTCAAAGCAAATCGTGTACCCCACACCCCCGCGCCTGCCTGCCTCTGCAAATGCCTGTTAGTTCGGCCCTCAGAGATGGGCGAAGCCTGAGGAATCACAGACTGCCAGAAGTAGATCATGAAGTCCACCACCTGAATCTCAGCACTTGGCACAGTGCCTGGTACACAGTGGACGCCCAACAAACGGCTTGCTTGGAGAACAGAAAGAGCCCTCGAGTGCGCGTCTGCTGGCCCCCTCTTTGTGCAGAAGGGAAAAGGGAGACTGGGAGCGCCGCGGACCTGCGGGTCCCCGCCGCGGGTCAGGACTGGTCCTCCTGCCGAGCGCCATCCCGGGCCCAGGCGGAGGGGGCGCTGCGGCGGGAGGCCACGGCGGGCGGCGGCGGCGGGCCGGGGGCGGAGCGGCGGCGGGGCCGCCCCAGTGAGTGAGCGAGCGAGCGCCGCGCGCGCCGCCGCTGCCACCTCCGCTGCTCGGCCCGGTCCCGGAGCGGCCCGGCCGGCCCGCTGGGCGCGGAGCCGAGGCCCGCGGCCGGCCGCATGAAGGACTGCGAGTACCAGCAGATCAGCCCCGGGGCCGCCCCGCTGCCCGCCTCCCCGGGGGCGCGCCGCCCCGGCCCCGCCGCGCCCCCGACCCCGGGCCCCCGGCCCGCGCCGCCTGCCACCCCCGCCCCTCCTCGCTGGAGCAGCAGCGGCAGCGGCAGTGGGAGCGGGAGCGGGAGCCTCGGCCGGCGCCCACGCCGCAAGTGGGAGGTGTTCCCGGGCCGCAATCGCTTCTACTGCGGCGGCCGCCTCATGCTGGCCGGCCACGGCGGCGTCTTCGCGCTCACGCTGCTGCTCATCCTCACCACCACCGGCCTCTTCTTCGTCTTCGAGTGAGTTCCGCTGCCGCGGCGCCCCCTCCCAGCCCCCTGCCGCGCACCCGACCTTCCCAATCCCTGCTGGGCACCCCG
>NC_045434.1:195863064-195876139 GCF_002776525.5 Piliocolobus tephrosceles | reverse complement strand
TCTCGGGCCTCTTGTCTGCTCCCCTGGCCCCTGCGCACCCATCCTTCCCTGGTCCATTTGCCAGATGCCCCATCCGCGCTGGTGCTCTCCACCCTCCCAGCCGCTCCATTCTCCCTGGCCCCACCCTGGCACCTGTCTGCCTGCCACTGCCAGGAGCACCACCCTCCATGCCCCTCCACGGCCCCCATCCTCGCTGCCCTCTCAGAATCTGCCCCAGGGCTCCCTGGACAGGCCCCTCCTGCTGGTCCCTGGACCATCTTTTGCCAACCCCCCAAGTTCTTTCTGACCCTTATATCCCTTCCTGACCACTTCTAGATCTTGTGTGTCCTTTGGCTGTGTACACCCGCCGCAAACATCCTAGTCATCCTCTCTGCCCTCTCCGGGCCCCTCCAGGGTCTCCTCCTTTTCTCTAGTCTCAGACACCAACCCCGCTTTTGCTTCCCCTCAGCCACGCACACCCCTGGCCCAGAGGCATCTTTTCTCAAAATCTTTGGGCCTGTCGGGCCCCCTTTCCTTCTCCAGAACCTTCCTTAGGTTCTCCAGAGCTTCCTGTCCTTCCCTCAGTTCCCACCTGCCTCCACCCAGCTGGCTCCCAGGCCCCTGACCCGCCTCCTGACCACCTGGTTTTCTTTTCCTGCTCAACATTCTGGAGCGTCCCTCTGGCCTGTTCCACATCAGCAACAGCTGCAGTGCCTTGTTGTTTTTCAGGAAAGAGTTCGGAGTGCTTTTGGGCGACAGGTCATATTTGCCCCCCTAGGTTTTTGACCTCTTCATATTCCCCAGTGACCCAGGATTGACCCACACATAATCTCCATTTTATGGATGGAGGGTCATATATTTGTATTAGAAGTTTTCCACCCACCTATGAGCCACCTGCACGATGATTCCTTGCACACAACACTCACACGCCCACCCACCCACCCTTGCTTCATGAGCCCTGCTGTCCCCTCCCAACTCCCCATCCTTTGTGGTCGTCCCTCTTAATTATACAATGTAGTTAAGAACTCTTAACAGACCTGGTTCAAATCCCAGCTCCACCACCCACTAATTGCGTGATCTCAGGGCAGTCATTTCACCCCCTCAGTGCCCCAGTTTCCTCATCAGTAAAATGGGATTTATAATAGTACCCACCTTGTAAGGTTGTCCTGAGGGTGGCATGAGGTCACATGCAAGCTTTTAGCCGACTAACAAGCACACAGTGTTGGCTGCTATTAGTACTTATGTTGTCTTTATGAAAAAAGCACTTCCCAAGGGCATGTGGCCACAGTAGGGCTATCATAGAGACACCCTCCCCCAGGTACCCTTTCTAGCTGCCAGATCATGTATCTGCAACCTTGGGTTTCCCCTTGAAGCAAGGTGAAGACTTCCTATAAATTAGCTTCTCCTTTCACCCTTTTACCACACACTCTGCCCTTGTTTTCTGAGTAGTGTGGATAAAAGTTTAGGGATGAATTACAAGCAGAAGCTGTGGGGGGCCCAGAGCTCAGCTCTGGACTGAGTTTCAGATCTACTTCCCTGGGCTGGCCACGTGAGTGTTCTGGAAGTGCCTTTTCCAGTATTCCCTGGGCTGTCCTCTCACTCCCCACACCCAGGGCTACAGCTGAGGCAGGAGGAAGCAGTACTTGCCGTGGTTGACCCACATGACCCTGCAGTGTGATATCTGGCCTAACTTCTGAACTAGAAGCAGGACCTTCTCTGGGTTAACCGGGTATCTTC
The DNA here is from genome assembly GCF_002776525.5 of Piliocolobus tephrosceles. NCBI lineage: Eukaryota > Metazoa > Chordata > Mammalia > Primates > Cercopithecidae > Piliocolobus > Piliocolobus tephrosceles. The sequence goes on along the minus strand of NC_045434.1, from coordinate 195,874,423 downwards.
ACTGGTGACTGTTTTGTCTCCAGCGAGGGAGGAAGCAAGGACTTCTGGGTTTGGGGAGAGCTTGTGAACTGTGTTGTGGTTTGCCCTGCTTGTCCTCATTGGGGGCTGGTAGATTGGCAGAAGAGTTTGGGTTTGGGCCGAGAACTCACCTGGGTCTGGGCTGGATGCTCCCCATTGCTCTGGGAAAAGATAAGGTGCTCTCTAAACCTTTCCTGCTATGAATGGCTTTGCTTCTTTGGCTTGGTGGATTGTTGCACGGGGCCTCCAGCAGGGCTCCCAACTTCTGCCTTACTTCCCGCCCCCACACAACAGCCAGAGTGCCTTTTTGATTCTAAGTCAGGCCTGAATCTTCCCTGGCCACTGCCCCCTGCTCTCTTCTGCCCTCGTCTTCCCTCCAGGCATGTCATCCTCCGTGCACACTCCAACCTTCTGGGCCAGTGCTTGGAATCCCCTTCCTGCAGGTGGCCTCATGGCTCACTCTCTCACATTAGGCCTCCCTGGTCCATCCGCACAGCATAGCAAACCACTCCCCTCCAGCACCTCTCCTCTCCCCTCATTTATCACTCTCTGAAGCACTTCCCACCACCTGACATATTATGTTATACTTGTTAGTTTCTTCCTTGTCTTTGCCCATGAGAGCAGGACATTCTCCTCTGTTGCAGCCTTGGTGCCTAGAACTCGCACCTGGTATGCAGTAGGTGCTCAATACTTATTGAATGAATGGACAGTGTATTTGAATGAATTGACAGTGTATTTGCTGGGAGACTGGAAACCCTAGTTCTGTCATTGACTGGCTGGATGACCTTGAACCTAGCTGTGGGCCTGGGAGAGCTGTGGGCCTCTGGGGAATCAGGAGGCTAGGACTTGGTGGTTCCTGCAGGCGCTACAAGTCTTAGATTTCAAGTCTTCTCTGTCCCCCTACACAAGTTTGGTTGCATATGAACTGGAGTCATTGCCGTGTGGGTGACACTGAGGGCCCTCTGGTTCTGTTTGAGGGTCAGACCCAGAAACCATTGAGATGTATGGAGCAGAGCGTGGCCCACTGGGAGCCCTTGGCCTTGGCAGTCTGCTCCTCAGGGGAAGGGCTTCTCTGAAGGCCAGAGCCTCTGATGATGGAGACTTCAGAAGCAGCATGCAGGTGCCCACAAGTGTGTGCCTACTGTGCCACTCCTGGAAGCTTGGCTGATCTCAGGCCTCCCAGGGCCCCATCATCTCCTTACCTGATCAGGTGCTACTCTGGCTATGGGATGATGGTTAATAGTATGAACCTCAAAGTCAGAGCTGGCTTGGGTCCCACTTTGGCACTCCTGAGCCATGTGACCTTGGGCAGGTTACTTAAGCTCTCTGAGCTCTAGTTTCCTCATCTGTAAAGTGAGGAGCATAACTTCACAGGGTCCCAGTGAGTATTTGATGAGAAAGTACACAGGAACTGCTTAGCCTGGTACCTGACCCATAGTAACTGTCTGTACTTCGAATGTTACTAATAGTAATTTATTAATTAGGGCAGTGTCTGGCACATAGTAAGCCTTCAAAAGATGGAAGCTATTTTTCTGTCCCCTGGCAGCAGTTATTTACTGGGTACTTCCTTGGTGCCAGGTGCTGTGCAGTGTGCTGGAAATACAAAGCTGAACAAGAGAACATAGTCTATACCCACAGAGGAGCTTATGATTTTTTGTGTTTGTTTGTTGTTTTTGAGACAGAGTTTTGCTCTTGTTGCCTAGGCTGGAGTGCTATCTCAGCTCACCGCAACCTCCATCTCCCGGATTCAAGTGATTCTCCTGTCTTAGCCTCCTGAGTAGCTGGGATTACAGGCACATGCTACCACACCTGGCTAGTTTTTGTATTTTTATTAGAAATGGGGTTTCATCTTATTGGTCAGGCTGGTCTCGAACTCCTGACCTCAGGTGATCCACCCGCCTCAGCCTCCCAAAGTGCTGGGATTACAGGCGTGAACCACTGCACCTGGCCGAGCTTATGTTTTAGTGAGAGAAAAATAGCCATCACATAGACAAGTAGCTGAAATATATACTAAATGTTATGCAGGAAAGAAAGAGCGTTGAAGTTTGCTGTGTATAGAGTTGTTAAGGAAGGTCTTTCTGAGGAGGGAAGAGGAATCTGAGAAAAGGAACAGCAAGTACAAAGGCCCTGAGGTAGGAGAGATCCAGGCTTGTTCTAGGAACTGTCGTGAGGCCGTTCTGATGGGAGGAGCAGGAGCAAGAGGAGAGTTTTGTAAAATGAGGCTGAAGTCCTCAGTAGGGCCCAGATCATGCCTGGCCTAGAAGGCCATGATGGGGAGTTTGGATTTTATTCAAAGTATAATGGGAAGCAGTTGGGAGGTTTTAAGCAGGGAAATGACATTATCTGGTTGACATTTCCAAAAGATGGCTCTGGCTTCTAGGTGGACAGTGAGGTGCCAACAGAGAAGATTGGCCATAGAGAGAGAGCCCTGATAGCTTCACTATCATGAAGCCATTCTCCCACCAGTGTCCAGAACTTCTAGAATGTTCTGGCCCTAAGATGGAGGAGGGAGCTTGAGGAGGGCTATGGTAGGCAGCCTGTCTGGGGACAGAGGCACAGCCATTCAGCAGGCACAGGCTGTTCTCTGAGGCAGCCAGGGTCAGGGGGTCTGAAAGCACTGCCTCGGGGATACCTGCCTCCCTTGCGTCACAGTGACAGCGGCTGGACCATGCTGTTCCCCCAGCCCTCTACTCATTCTTCAGGTTGGAGCTTAGGATTATCTTCTTCAGGTTGCCTTTCCTGACTGTGCTACTGTGTTCTCCTCCCCCACTAGAGCACACATCACCCTGTGTGGCAATTCCCTGTTTACATGTGTGTTTTCCCCACTTGACCATAAGCCACAAGGGGGAGGGGCTCTTGTCTTACTCATCGTCATTATTCATGCTGCTTATTGAAGGTGTTACCTGCCACAGAGAAGACCTCAGTAAATATTTGTGGACTGAGTGAGTGAATGAATGAGTGAGTGAACACTGCAGGATGGTTTGTCTCAGGTAACAGTCCACTTCACTAGTGTCTGCCTGAAGCTCTGTGTATAGAGGGATTCTCTGAATGCAGAGGTTAGGAGTTCTGGGATCTATTGGACACATCTGCCATGTGCTCAGGAGGAAAGTATAACACAAGGATCAGTTAGTGATGTCTATTCCCGGTACTTATTGGCAACTTGCTGCACTCACCGAGGAGCTGTGCCTCTGTCTCAGAGCAAGGCTGTATTCAAGATTTTGGTGGTGGTTGCTGGAATGACAGCGCCTGCCAGGTGCTGTAGCCCTGTGCCGCAGGGAGCCCTTGGGGTGTCTGCTGATCTCTCTCCATCTCTCGTTCTAGCTGTCCCTACCTGGCCCGCAAGCTGACTCTTGCCATCCCCATCATCGCTGCCATCCTCTTCTTCTTCGTCATGAGCTGCCTGCTGCAGACAAGCTTCACCGACCCTGGGATCCTGCCCCGGGCTACTGTCTGTGAAGCAGCCGCCCTGGAGAAACAGATCGGTGAGGTTTCTTCTCCCAGCCGAAGCTGGGTCTCCATAGCTCCACATTCCCTGACTTGGGAGGAGGCCTGGTTTTCTCTTCCGAAACTTTACTAGGAACTGGGGATGCAGTCGTGAGCAAGGCAGGCTGGAGCTGACGCTGGCACAGAGGGAGACAGATGATCAACAAGTGAGCAAATAAGTAAGCAAGAAATGCTGGCCAGCAGAGGCCCCGATGGCAGCCAGCGTGGAGCTGAGTAGTTCTTGGGGGCCAAGCACTGTTTTAAGCTCTTTATATGCATGATCTTATTTAATCCCCCAGTAATCCTATGAGGTAGGTACTGTTGTTATTCTCCTTTTACTGATTGATTAAATCAAGGCAAAAGAGGGTCCAAGATCACAACGTAAGTAGAAGAGCTGGGATGAGACCTCAGGCCAGAGCCCCTGCTCTTAAACATTCATATACACTTATTCATGAACTCATCAAACATTTATTGACCCCCTACTATGTGCCAGCACTTTTTTAGGTGTGATATAGCAGTGAACAAAACTGACAATATTGCCTGTCCTCATGGAGATTGACAGTTGAGGAGGAAGGAGACAATAAACAAACAAATAATTAAATATCTAGGATATCAGACAGAAGAAAGGAGAGAGGGAGGATGAAGGCTGCAGGGAGGTGTGTGGTTTTGCATAGGGTGGCCAGGGAACATCTTGTGAGGGAGGTGACATCTGAGCAAAGAAGCACCGGCCTGAACAGATGAGGGCTTGAGCGTGGGGTTATCTAGGGAAGAGCCCAGTAGGTGTTGCGGAGTGGGCTAGTTTACGTTAGGTGGTTAGGGGAGACCTCCAGGAGGACGCGGCACTGGAGATGAGTGTGGTAGAAATACGGGGATCTGGGAACAATAAGGCCAAAGCCCAGAGTGGCAAACAGCCTGGGTGTGTGTGAGGAATGGCAGTGGCCAGAAAGACCCTGTGCTCCCAGGCAGCCCATGTGGCCCTTGATTCCTTTCAGACTGCTGTGTGGGTTCCGGGGTGGTGGGCCACTGGGGATGGGTCCCTAATCTCAGCTTGCTGCACCCCAGTTCCTTCCTGCTGAGAAATGACGTGGCTACTTGCACACTTCGGGGGTTTCCGGTCCGTGGTTAGTTCCTTCCCCTAACAGGATGGTGTTCACACAGGCTTTTAAACACCCAGCTGGCCCTGAAGACATCTAGTGGCCTGTAAATGTCAGAGCCCTGCTGCATCCATCGCTAGAAATCATTTCACTAATACTCTGAGCAGCAGGGAGGGAGGGAGGGCGAGCAGCTGGAGTGGATGTTGTCTGGGCTCTGTCTGCTCTTTGTCTCATTCCTCTGCCCGGGCCCTTCCTCAGCCATGCCCACGAGCGCCACCTCATCTTGCCTACATCCAGCTTCCTTCCCTCTCAAACTCTGGGTCCCTGGCCACTCCTTCAGGATCCCACAGTCTGACCTGGGCTAACCCACCTGGCAGCTGGAAAGGCCCAGCTGTGCCCCGTTCTTCCTCCCCTTCAGGTCAGGGCTAATCATGAGGCAGGATTATTGTCCAGCTCAGCCAGACCCAGAGGTCTGGCTGCCCATCCTCGGCCTCCTGTGAGCTGCGTGGATCACAGTGATTATCCCCACAAATCTTCACAACAGCCCAGTGAGGGCGACCCTGTTAACCAGTTGTACTGATGGAGAAACTGAGGGAGGTGATCACAGGGCCAGGGATAAAGGAGCAGAGACGGAGTGTGTGCCTCTCACTCCCAAACCCCTTGCTTTCTCTTCTGAGATGGAAGCAGGGACACATCTCCTTCATCCTCTGTCTCCACTTGTTTCCTGTGCTCTGGGAAGCCTTCCTGATCCCGGTTGGGCCAAGCCTTCTATGGCACATTCCCAGAGCACCTTTTCCTTCCTTCTCTGAACCTGTGCTGCAACGGTGGTCATTACAAAATTGTTCTTTCTGCTGGCCTGTGAGGGCATGGAATTCCAGCATCTTGTTCACCTTGTCGCCATGTAGAAGGCTCAGTGACGTTGGCTAAATGAGTAAATGAATAACTGAAGAATGGGTGAGCTTCTGTGAAGGCCCTCCTTGCTCTGTCAGGGTGAGGAAACAGTCAGGACATCTCCCAGTTGGGCATCATGGGTTTGTTCATGTGTGTGTTAATTCTTTTCTTTTTTTTGGTTTTTGAGACGGAGTCTTGCTTTGTTGCCGAGGCTGGAGTGCAGTGGTGCATCTCAACTCACTGCAAGCTCTGCCTCCCGGGTTCATGCCATTCTCCTGCCTCAGCCTCCCAGTAGCTGGGACTACAGGCGCACACCACCACGCCTGGCTAATTTTTTGTATTTTTAGTAGAGACAGGGTTTCACCATGTTAGCCAGGATGGTCTCAATCTCCTGACCTCGTGATCCGCCCGCCTCGGCCTCCCAAAGTGCTGGGATTACAGGCTTGAGCCACCGCGTCCAGCATGTGTGTGTTAATTCTATATGCTGACCCCTGACAGCAGAGTGAAGGCGGGTGGGGGCCAACAATGAATCTGATAGGAGCTTCTCTCATGGGTTTCAAATGAGTTGGCCCCAGATGTTAGCCCTGACCAGCCACTGCCAGTGAGATCAGGCTTCAGAAGAGGGTCAGAGGAGTCAAGAGCATCTTCTGCCTGGGGGACTGGAGAAGCTTCCCTGAGAAGTGATGCTTGAGCCACGCCTTTAAGTTTGGGTGGAATTCAAGCACAGGAGCTGTATGGAGGCAGCCCTTCAGGCAGACAAAGCTGAGGGAAGAGAGGGGGGCAGAGGGAAGGAGGAGGGATGGGAACGGGCCACTGAACAGTCCATGTTGGCTGGAATACGAGGAGCACTTCAGATAGTTAGGGATCCTAGGGATATTTCCGTTGGAAGGATGGGGTGGAATCAATCTTGTAGGGTGCTGAATGTCAGGGCCTAAGACTTTTCTGTAGGAACAGGTGCAAAGTGCAAAAGTGGCATTTTGGGGGCCTTTGAATTCTCAAACTTGAATAGAAGCCAAATTTTCAGGCGTGACCAGGAGACTTCTAACTAACTAAAGTAAAACATATTTCCCAGGGCTAGCGCAGTGGCTCATGCCTGTAATCCCAGCACTTTGGGAGGCCGAGGTAGGCGAATCACAACGTCAGGAGATTGAGACCATCCTGGCCAACATGGTGAAACCATGTCTCTACTAAAAATACAAAAATTAGCTGGGTGTGGTGGCGCAGGCCTGTAATCCCAACTACTCGGGATAGGCGGAGGCAGGAGAATCGTTTGAATCGGGAGTCGGAGGTTGCAGTGAGCCAGGATTGCGCCACTGCACTTCAGCCTGGCAACAAAGCGAGACTCCGTCTCAAAAAACAAAAAAAACCAAAAAACATATTTTCCTGAAAATGGTGAGGACTAAGATCACTGAATCTTTTCCAGAAGGTTGGGAGCTGTCTCTGAGGCAGGTGGTGCTGTTCATGTGAGCATGAACTGATTACCTGGTCCTAGACTCATGTAGACAGTGTGGGCTTTTCCCTTTGGTCCCCCAGCCCAGCAACTCCAGCCCAACAGGTCTGGCCCAGGGCTCCTGCCCTGTAGGGACAGTCTGAGGTACAGTGACCAGCTCCTCCCAGTTTACCCAGGACCACCTGGAAAGTCTGCTGTCTTAGGAAACCACTCAATCCCAGGAAAATCAGGGCACTCGGTCACCCTCGTCTGAGATCCTGTCTTGCCAGCTGATGGGCTGTGCAGCTGGCTCACCCTGCAGGCTCTAGGCAGTTGGGAAGAAGTAGGAATATTGCTCGCAGAAGCTCCTGGTCTGATGGGAGGTGATAGAGACATCCGAATCCAAGTGACAGATGCTCACTTAGACCCTGTTACAGTTCACAGGAGGGACGCAGAAGCTGCGTCTCTCTCCACTGCCCTGCACCAGCTCCCAGACCCCATCTTCTCCGTCTCCAGGACGTCTCCGCCCACTTCCCCTGGACAGTCCTGAAGCCCACTTCCCCTGGACAGACCTGCCTCGTGTTCCACCTGAACTGGCTCAGGGCTCTGCAGAACAGGCCCCCACTGGGCCTTTCCCTTCAATTGTAGTTATATTTCCAAGATCCAAATTTGTCCCCCCCACCCCTGCCCTGTCCCCCAACAAACCCCACAGAATTTGGGTGACTCTCTGGTGCCCTCAGTGCTGCTTCCTGCATATTGGTGATATGAGTTCAAGCTTTGTGATTTTTCCTTCTGCATTCCACCTTGTACCTTCATTTCTTTAGTATTTTCCTCTAAATGGCTCATCTTTAAATATATGTGTATAATATATATATTTCATATATATTAAATATATTAAATATGTTTACATATTTAATACATATGCATAATATATATTTAACATATTTAATATGTATATGTTTGACACATTTAATATGTATAATATACATTTAACATATATTTAATATGCATAATGTGTATTTAACATATATTTAATGTGTAATATATTTAACATATATTTTATTTTTTATATATATATATGTTTTTGTTTTTGTTTTTTGAGACAGAGTCTCGCTCTGTCACCCAGGCTAGAGTGCAATGGCGTGATCTCAGCTTACTGCAGCCTCTACCTCCTGGGTTCAAGCGACTCTCCTCCCTCAGCCTCCCAAGTGGCTGCAATTACAGGCATGCACACCATGCCTGGCTAGTTTTGTATCTTTAGTAGAGATGGGGTTTCACCATGTTGGCCAGGCTGCTCTTGAACTTCTGACCTCAGGTGATCCATCTGCCTCAGCCTCCCAAAGTGCTGGGATTACAGGCATGATCCACCGTGCCTGGCTCCTCTTCTATCTTGAAAACTCACTCTGAAATTAAGGCAAGCTGCAGCCTACCCCCACCACCGCTCCTCTCCTGCCGGTCCCTGGCACCCCCAGCCACGCTGTGCACTAGATGCCTTAGTGTGTTTGCTTGTGCTTGTGCTGTCCTCACCTGCCGTGGTGAGCCAGAGTGCTCATTCTTTCTGATCCAGGTTTGCTGCCACTTCTTTTGCTGCTTGCTTTTTTAAGATGGAGTTTTGCTCTTGTTGCCCAGGCTGGAGTGCAATGGTGAGATCTCGGCTCACCACAGCCTCTGCCTCCCGGGTTCAAGCGATTCTCCTGCCTCAGCCTCCCGAGTAGCTGGGATTACGGGCATGCACCACCATGCCCCGCTAATTTTGTATTTTTAGTAGAGACGCGGTTTCTCCATGATGGTCAGGCTGGTCTCAAACTCCCGACCTCAGGTGATCTGCCTGCCTCGGCCTCCCGAAGTGCTGGGATTACAGGCGTGAGCCACTGTGACCGGCCCCTTACTTTCTTTTTAAATTATTTTTTGTAGAAACAGGGTCTTGCTATGTTGCCCAGGCTGGTCTCAAACTCCTGGACTCAAGCAGTCCTGCAGCCTCACCCTCCCAAAGTGTTGGGATTACAGGCATGAGCCACTGCACTTGGCCTGTTGCTTTCTTGAATGCTGCTTCCTGCCTCCACCCCACATATTTCCCTCTGTGTTCTTGAGGCATTGAGTATAGACACCAGTAATGTCATTAATTGAATAGCTATTAGATTGATATTATATTATTTCTGATTTGTGTAAAATTTTACAGGGTTGATGTCATCATTACCCATTCTACAGGTGAGGAACCTGAGGCTCAGAGACTGACCAGCTTCTTCAGGTCACAGGCTAACAATTGGCCATGCCGGGGTTCAAAATAAGATCAGGCAGGCCCAGAGTTACCACACAGAGGCACTGCCTTGTAGGAGGACTCTAATTATCCACTTCTGTCCGACTCTGCCCTCAGGCGGGCTCTTCCTGTATCCACAGGCCTAGCACTAAGCCTGGTATGTGGTATGTGGTAAAGGCTCCATGAGCCCAGAGATGGACAGAAGTGGTCTGGGAGGATTATGGTGACCCAGCACTCGAGGCCTAGGAGCTGTGGCTGACCTTGAGCTGGCCTTAGAGGCGAGGAGACTGCAGTCCTTTGCAGGTGACAACCATGGAAGGGCAGAGGGCAGTCAGGGCCTTCTTGGCAGCCCGCAGCCAGCCCTGGGGAACTTCCACGGCCCCAGCCTTTCAGGCTGTGACCCCAAAAGGCCTGCCTGCTCCTCTCCAAGAGCTGTCTTAGGGTGGGGAAATTCCTTTGCCCTCACAGCCATTCAGTGACGAGGAGCCTTGCCTTTCCTCTCATTTTCACATCCTCAGAGCTTTGGTTTCTGCCTGGAAGGCAGCAGGAGGGCCTTGCTAGCATAAGGGCACCTTTTTAGTTGGGGAAGAGCCTGGCATAGGAGAGACAGCCCTGGAGTAGATCTTAGATTCCCTGAGGGCAGGGATAGCATCACTTATCATCACTCCCTTCTTTCTTCTTTTCTACAACAAATATTTTTTGAACATCTACAGTATGTCAGGGAGGCACAGGGTGAACAAAACCAGTATCTTTGGCTCATTTCTATGAATTTGCCCCTTACCTGCCTGCTGCCCCCAGACCTTGTACAATAACTTGCACATAGTAGGTGCTCATGTGTGAAAGAGTGAACAAATGAGTGCCCTGGAAGACAAGGGTCCTAGTTTCAGCGCCATCTTCTATAATTGGAGTAAACTCCGTTTCCCATCTGGAACTCACAGGCACGGATCCCCTTGCCCAGCCCAGAGGAGTCTCTGTGATTGAATGAGACTGGGAATGTCAGTACACTTTGAAAGTCACTTTTCTCTATTGAAACTGAAGAGACTTGAGTCTTCTGGTCAGGAATGGAGAGTGGACTTGCTCCAGGTACTTACAAGCTGCCATCGGTAGTGGCTGCCGGGAGGAGCAGGTTGAGGAGGATTCCGAGGCTGAGTCTTGGATGGTGATTGGTCAGCACTGTCTGATCTGAGAATCAGCAGATCAGTCTCCCTAATCTACAGATTCAACATAATCCTAGTTAAAAATCCCAGTAGGTTGTTTTTGTGAAAATTGACAAACTCATTCCAAAATTCATATGGAGGTGGCTGGGTATGGCTGCTCATGCCTGTGGTCCCAGCTACTCAGGAGGCTGAGGCAGGAGGATTGCTCCAGCTCAGGAATTTGGGGCTACACTGAGCTATGATTGTGCCACTGCACTCCAGCCTTTACAACAGAACAAGACCCTGTCTCAAACAAACAAAAGACACAAAGGGGCTAATCATAAAAGAGCAATTTGATAAACTGTATCATATCAAAAGTAAAAAATTTTTTCACATAAAGGTAATCATTAAAAGAATGAAGAGTTGGTGGAGGCTCACGCCTGTAATCCCAGCACTTTAGGAGGCCAAGGCGGGTGGATCACGAGGTCAGGAGTTCAAGACCAGCCTGGCCAAGATGGTGAAACCCCGTCTCTACTAAAAATACAAAAAAATTAGCCGGGCACGCGCCTGTAATCCCAGCTACTCTGGAGGCTGAGGCAGAGAATTGCTTAAATTTGGAGGGGCGGAGGTTGCAGTGAGCCGAGATTGCGCCACTGCACTCCAGCCTGGGCAACAGAGTGAGACTCCATCTCAAAAAAAAAACAGAATGAAGAGCTTTTTTGGGTTGGATGATTAAAAAAAAGAATGAGGCCGGGCGCGATGGCTCAAGCCTGTAATCCCAGCAATTTGGGAGGCTGAGGCAGGCAGATCACCTTAAGTCAGGAGTTCGAGACCAGCCTGGCTAACATGGTGAAATCCCATGTCTACTAAAAATACAAAAATTAACTGGGCATAGTGGTGGGAGCCTGTAATCCCAGCTAGTCAAGAGGCTGAGGCATGAGAATTGCTTGAACCAAGGTGGTGGAGGTTACAGTGAGCTGAGATCATGCCACTGCACTCCAGCCTGGGCAACAGAGAGAGACTGTCTCAAAAAAAAAAAAAAAAAAAAAAA
>NC_045434.1:195834523-195862964 GCF_002776525.5 Piliocolobus tephrosceles | reverse complement strand
AGACCAGCCTGGCCAACCTGGTGAAACCTCATCTATACTAAAAATACAAAAATTAGCTGAGCATGGTGGCGCATGCCTGTAATCCCAGCTACTTGGGAGGCTGAGGCAGGAGAATCGCTTGAACCCAGGAGGCAGAGATTGCTGTGAGCTGAGATCACGCCACTGCTTTCTAGCCTGGGTGACAGAGCAAGACTCCATCTCAAAAAAAAAAAAAAAGAACGTGTAAGGAAATCCTGTAAGTCAGTAAGAAAATCACACAACTGAATACAAATATGGACAAAAGACTTAAGTAGGCATCTCATAAAAGAGGCTGTCCAAACAGCCAATAAACACATGAAAAGGTGCTTATATTCATTAGTCATCCAGGAAATGCAAATTAAAACTACAATATGCTACTATGACACATGCACTAGAATGGCTAAAATGAAAAAAAATAAAACATACCAAGTGTTGGCAAAAAAATAGAGCAAGTACAAATCTCATATGACCGCTTTGGACAACTGTTTGGCAACAGCTACCTAAGCTGAACATATGCACGCCCAGAAAACCTGCTCCCAGGCATCTACCCGACAGCAACGTGCATGAGATAATGTACTCTGAAAGACATGCACAAAGATGTTCACAGCAATGATTCTCATAATAGACAAACTCTGGAACTACCCAAATGCCCCACTAGTGGAATGAATGTTTTCAAAAAGTAGTATATTCACACAATGGAATTCTATATAGCAATGAGAATTGAACCATCGTCAACTACACACAATAATATTAATGAATCTCATAAACATTGTCTGGCCGGGTGCAGTGGCTCATGCCTATAATCCCAGCACTTTGGGAGGCTGAGGAGGGCAGATCATTTGAGGTCAGGAGTTCGAGACCAACCTGGCCAACATGGTGAAACCCCCCTCTCTACTAAAAATACAATAATTAGCCAGGCACAATGGTGTGCACCTGTAATCCCAGCTACTCGGGAGACTGAGGTAGGAGAATTGCTTGAACCCAGGAGGTGGAGGTTGCATTGAGCTAAAATCACGCCATTGCACTCCAGTCTGGGTGACAGAGTGAGACTCCATCTCGAAAAAATAAAACAAAACGAAACTAACCGTGTAAAGTGAGGAAATCAGACATACAATACAAAATGTTCAAAAATAGGCAAAAGTAATCCACGGTGTTAGAAATTAGGATTGTGGTTAGTCTTGGAGAGTGATTGGAAGGGGGCATGAGGGGGCTCCTAGGATGCCAGTCATATACTGTTTCTTGATCTGATTACATGTGTGCATTCAGTTTGTGGACATTCATCTGACAGAACACTTGCAACTTTTATACTTTTTTTTTTTTTGGGGGGATGGAATCTTGCTCTGTTGCCCAGGCTGGAGTGCAGTGGCATGATCTTGACTCACTGCAATCTCTGCCTCCCAGGTTCAAGCAATTCTCCTGCCTCAGCCTCCTGAGTAGCTAGGATTACAGGCATGTGCCACTACACCAGCTAATTTTTGTATTTTTGGTAGAAATGTGGTTTCACCGCGTTGGCCAGGCTGGTCTCAAACTCCTGATCTGAAGTCATCCACTCACCTCGGCTTCCCAAAATGCTAGTATTACAGGCATGAGCCACTGCACACAGTCACAACTTGTGTACTTTTGGTAAGCCCATTATACTTCCATAAAAAATAAGAAAGAAAGAAAAAAAGACGCTGGGTGCGGTGGCTCATGCCTGTAATCCCAGCACTTTGGGAGGCTGAGATGGGAAGATCACCTGAGGTCAAGAGTTTGAGACCAGCCTGGCCAACATGGAGAAACTCCATCTCTACTAAAAATATAAAGATTAGCTGGGCGTGGTGGCACATGCCTATAATCCCAGCTACTCGGGAGGCTTAGGCAGGAGAATCGCTTGAACTCAGGAGGTGGAGGTTGCGGATGCAGTGAACTGAGAAGTCACCGTTGCACTCCAACCTGGGCGAAACTCTGTCTCAAAAAAAAGAAGGAAAAGAAAAGAAAAAAGCAAGAAAGATGAAAAGAAAGAAAGATTTAAGTAAGTTATTTAGGTCCTGTCCCGTTATATCGGCAGAACAGGACTCTAACCCAGGTGTGTCATATGCAAAGCCCAAAACTCCACCCATTGAGCCTCTGGGTACCCCAGGGCACAGAGGACCTGAACAGTGGTTCCTTCCAGAAAGAAGTCTGAGGCTCCTGGGGCAGCCTGTACCCCCAGCCCTACACCATGTACCCTGTCATTGCTTCCATTGCATTGTTTGCCAGATAATGTCTCCAGTTTGGCCATTTGCCTCCAATGATTATTTACTGAGTGCCTGCCAATGTGCCAGGCACAATTCTAGGCACTTGGCATATATTAGCGAAGCAAACATGCTCCAGTCTCACATTTTCAACTACCAAATAAACCTTTGTTAGGCTGTTTCATCACCACCTTGACTACAGCATGTTTAAAATGCAACTAAGCATCTGAGCATTTCTTCCCTAAAATGGGCAGCGTGAAAAAGGGTTGGGGATTTAGAGGCCAATGGTCACACTCTGAAACCTGGTTTTGTCATTGACTGGTAGTGTGTAAGGCTGAAGTCAAATGAACTTCTCTGAGCCTCAGTTTTCTCATCTGTAAAACAGGAATAACAGGTAGAATAGTTAATGAATCTAGCTCCACTTCTGCCCAGCTGGGTTTCTCCTGCTAATATCATTTGCTAAAAAATCATATAAGCGCTTTGTGCCTCAGTTTCCCTAATCACTGAAATAGAAACAATAGTAACTCCCCTTCACAGGGTTGTTGTGAGGATTAAATTAATCAATATATGTGAAATGGCACAAAGCAAATGGTTAGCAAGTGTGAGCTATTATTAGCTCACAGGGTCAAGCATAGTGGCTCATGCCTGTAATCCCAGCACTTTGGGAGGCTGAGGCAGGAAGACTGCTTGAAGCCAGGAGTTTGAGACCTGCCTGGGCAATAAAGGGGGACCCTTTCTCTCTCTCTTTTTTTTTTTTTTGGAGATGGAGTCTCGCTTTGTTGCCCAGGCTGGATTGCAGTGGCGCAATCTTGGCTCACTGCAACCTCCACCTCTAGGGTCCAAGCAATTCTTTGCCTCAGCCTCCCGAGTAGCTGGGATTACAGGTGCCCACCACCATGCCTGGCTAATCTTTTGTATTTTTAGTAGAGACAGGGTTTCACCATGTTGGCCAGGCTGGTCTTGAACTCCTGACCTCATGATCCACCCACCTCGGCCTCCCAAAGTGCTGGGATTACAGGGGTGAGCCACTGCGCCTGGCTCAGTTTCTTTATCCGTAAAATGGGAGATGGGTCAAGTCACACCTTCATAGGATTGTGGTAAGGGCTGAATGAGATGCTTCCACAGCCCTGAGCACAGTACTAGCTTCCCAGGAGCCCCTGACATTGCTCCTGACCAACTGTTCATGCCATGACGCTCCAGGATGCAGAACGCCCAGCAGCTCTTTCCAAAGCTGGTGATACTACTCCAAACCAAACCCCTAATCCTGTCCCACAGGCCCCAGAGTCCCAGCTTATGGCTCCCCACTCACCGCTTCCTTCCTGACTTGGATATAGGCTTTGGAGTCAGAAAGACATACAGGTATAAATCTCGGTCCAATCACTTACTAGCTGAGTGAGGTGGGTCAAGTCACTCAACTTCTCTGTGCCATCACCTGCTAAATAAATAAAATGGAAGGCCAAGCATGGTGGCTCACGCCTGTAATCCCAGCACGTTGGGAGGCTGAAGCAGGAGGACTGCTTGAGGCCAGGAGTTTGAGACCAGCCTGGGCAACATAGTGTGAGACCCCATCTCTATAAAAATAATAATTTAAAAAAATTAGCTGTATGTGGGCTGGGCGTGGTGATTCACGCCTGTGATCACAACACTTTGGGAGGCCGAGGTGGGTGGATCACCTGTCTGAGGTCAGGAGTTCGAGACCAGCCTGGATAACATGGTGAAACCCCATCTTCAGTAAAATACAAAAAATTAGCTGGGTGTGGTGCGTGCCTGTAGTCCCAGCTACTAGGGAGGCTGAGGCAGGAGAATTGCTTGAACCCGGGAGGCGGAGGTTCAAGCCACTGCACTCCAGCCTGGTGACAGAGCAAGACTACGTCTCAAAAAAAAAAAAAAAAAAATTAGCCAGGTGTGGTGGTGGGCACCTGTAATCCCAGCTACTCAGGAGGCTGATGCAGGAGAATCACTTGAACCTGGGAGGCAGAGGTTGCAGTGAGCTGAGATCACACCATTACACTCCAGCCCGGGCGACAAGAGCGAAACTCTGTCCCTCCCTCCAAAAAAAATAGCTGTATGTGGCATGAACCTGTAATTCTAGCTACATGGGAGACTGAGGCAGGAAGTCAAGGTGGTGATGAAACAACCTAACAAGAGATAGCTACAGTTGAAGGGAAAGTTTAGGAGTTCAAGGTTGCAGTGAGGTATGACCACATCACTGCATTCCAGCCTGGGTGACAGAGCGAGGCTGTGTCTCTAAAAAAAATTTAAAAATTAAAATAAAAAGGCCGGATGTGGTGGCTCACCCCCTGTAATCCCAGAACTTTGGGAGGCTGAGGCAGGCGGATTACCTGAGGTCAGGAGCTCGAGACCAGCCTGGCCAACATGGTGAAACCCCATCTCTACTAAAAATACAAAAATTAGCCGGGCGTGTTGGCAGGTGCCTATAGTCCCAGCTACTCAGGAGGCTGAGGCAGGAAGAATCACTTGAACCTGGGAGGTGGAGGTTGAAGTGATCTGAAATCGTGCCACTGCACTCCAGCCTGGGTGACAGAGCAAGACTGTCTCAAAAAAAATAAAATAAAATGGAACATCATTGAGTCCACCTCAGAAGGCTGCTGGAAGGATTAGGTGAGAATTCACCAAGTGGCTGTAGCAAAGTGGCTAGCACTTGACAAGGGCTTAACAAATATCAGCCATTAGTATGACTGTTGTTTCCACAAAACACAGCATTCCAAACAAACAATGGAGTTATGAAGAAAACTTCAGAACACAGCCTGTCTGTGAGTGAAGGACAGCCACAGACCTCTCCAGCACTGAGAGAAGTTACTGGAATCCTTAGTGGAATCCCACAGGTCTTCCTCATGGGAGAGGGGAACCCAAGCCTCCCCCAAGGACAGGGAGGGAACTGCTAAGCATGTTCTGGCCTCCATCAGCCAGGCTTCTTTCTCTCCAGCACTCTGCAAATGAAGCTTTGTACTCCGGCTTCCTGAGGCTGCCAGGAGCCAGGGGAGGCAGAGCGCTGTGTCATGCTGGAGCAAGGGTCTGCCTGGTGCTAAATCAAAGTCACCAGAGTTGGGGCAAAGGAGGCTCTGCAGGGGCTGCATCCTGCATGGGGGAAGACAAGCAGCTCTCCCACTGCTGATTATTTCATAATATTCAGTCTTCCAATCCACGAATACGTTATATCTCTGCATTTTTTTCCTCTTAAATTTTTTTTTTTTTTTTAAACCAGAACATGTATTGCATGACTAATCGTAGACATTCTTAAGATGAACTGGATGCTGCAACAGCTGGCCTCTTGGGTTAGCTGTTGTTCCTTCACGGAATCCATGCCTGAATCTGCGGTATACAATTTTCAGGTGCCTCATTCGACCAGTTCCGGTGGTATTTCTTCTTTTAGCCTTGGCACTCCAGTTATACTTTCTCTTGTGCTTGGCAGGGTAGCCACATTTGCCACAGGTCGACTTCTGAAGGTGGTAGGCCTTAGAGCCACAGCGGTGGCACAATGTGTGCGTCTTATTGCGACACTTTCCAAACGATGACGTTCCCTTCGTCATCTCGCTTCTGCAGCCGAGACCAGAGAGCCCTCTTAAATTTCTTATTATGAAAATTTCAAACATACAGAAAAGCAGGAAGGATTATAGTACAACTAATTCTGTACATTCATCATCTAGATTGAATAGTTGTTGATAGTGTGTCTTATTTGCATATATATGTGTGTGTGTGTGTATATATAAAATAACAAAAATTAGCTGGGTATGATGGCATGTGCCTATAGTGCCAGCTACTAAGGACGCTGAGGTGGAAGGATCATTTGAGCCCAGGAGTTCCGGGCTGCAGTGAGTGTGAGCCAGGATCGCTCCACTGCACTCTAGCCAGGGTGACAGAATGAGACCCTGTCTCTAAAAACAAACAAAAATTAGGGAACAGTTGGCCGATTTGCTCTTCTCAAACTATTTCATAGTAAATTATAGACATCATAGATACTTTACCCATAAATATTTCAACATATATCTTAAAAGTCTAAGGATAGTCTCCTATATAATCACAATTCCATTATCATACCTAAGAAAATTAATTGTTCCCTAATTTTTTTTTTCTTTTTTTTTTTTGAGACGGAGTCTCCCACTGTTGCCTAGACTGGAGTGCAGTGGCACGATCTCGGCTCACTGTAAGCTCCGCCTCCCGGGTTCAAGTGATTCTCCTGCCTCAGCCTCCTGAGTAGTTGTAACTACAGGCGCCCGCCACCACATCCGGCTAATTTTTTGTATTTTTAGTAGAGACAGAGTTTCACTGTGTTGAGCAGGATGGTCTCAATCTCCTGACCTCATGATCCGCCTGCCTCAGCCTCCCAAAGTGCTGGGATTACAGGTGTGAGCCACCGCACCTGGCCAATCATTCCCTAATTTTTGTTTGTTTTTAGAGACAGGGTCTCATGCTCTCACCCTAGCTAGAGTGCAGTGAAGCGATCCTGGCTCACGCTCACTGCATCCTGGAACTCCTGGGCTCAAATGATCCTTCCATCTCAGCATCCTTCGTAGCTGGGACTATAGGCACATGCCATCATACCCAGCTAATTTTTGTTATTTTTTATAGAGATGGAGTCTTCCTATTTGCCCAGGCTAGTCTTAAACTCCTGCGCTCAAGCAATCCTCCCATCTTGGCCTCCCAAGGTGCTGGGACTACAGGCATGAGCCACTGCATTCGGCCTGTTTCCTAGCTTTTTTTTTTTTTTTGAGACGGAGTCTAGCTCTGTCTCCCAGGCTGGAGTGCAGTGGCGTGATCTCAGCTCCCTGCAAGCTCCACCTCCCAGGTTCATAACATTCTCCTGCCTCAGCCTCCCGAGTAGCTGGGACTACAGGCACCCGCCACTACGCTCGGCTAATTTTTTTGTGTGTGCTTTTAGTAGAGATGGGGGTTTCACCATAGCCAGGATGGTCTCGATCTCCTGACCTCATGATCTGTCCGCCTTGGCCTCCCAAAGCGCTGGGAGTACAGGCATGAGCCACCATGCCCAGCCCTAGTTTTTAATCTATAGTCAGATTTCCACAGTTGCCCTCCAAATGTCTTTCATTGCTTTGTTTTGTTTTGTTTTCAAAATAAGAGCCATGATGTATTGCATTTCTTTATGTCTCTTAAATCTCTTTTAATTTAGAATCATCTCCTCTCTGCCTCTCTCTCTCTCTCCCTTTTTTTTTTTTTTTTTTTAAGACAGGTTTTGGCTTTGTTGCCCAGGCTGGAGTGCCGTGGTGTGATCTTGACTCACTGCAGCCTTGACCCTCTGGGCTCAAGTGATCCTCATGCCTCAGCCTCCCAAAGTGCTGGGATTACAGGCGTGAGCTACTGCACCTGACCTCCTCTCTCTTTTTATAAATGACATTTGCTTTTGTTAGAGATCAGGCCAGCAGTCTTGTAGATGTCTCATGTTCTAGATCTGACTTTTTCCTCATTGTGTTACTCACTTTGTTCCTCCATCTCCTGAACTCCCTGTAAACTGGAACATAGGTCTAGGCTTGATGAGATGCAGATAAACCTCGCTGGCCAGGCACGGTGCCTCACTCCTATAATCCTGGCTGTTTGGGAAGCCGAGGTGGGCAGATCACCTGAGGTCAGGAGTTCGAGACCAGCCTGGCCAACGTGGTGAAACTCTGTCTCTACTAAAAATACAAAAGTTAGCTGGGCATGGTAGCACACTCCTGTAATCCCAGCTACTTGGGAGGCTGAGGCATGAGAGTCGCTTGAACCTGTGAGGTGGAGGTTGCAGTGAGCCGAGATCACGCCATTGTACTTCAGTCTGGGCAACAGCGTGAGACTTTGTCTCAAAAAAAACAAAAAACAAAAAGAAAACCTCACTAAGCTTTCTGGGGGTCTCCTTCTCTGACAGCCCTTCTTAGAGTGGGTAAGGCCGGCAGGTGTATGAACAAGTATGTAAAGTTTTAGCATAGCACCTGGTATAGAGGCAGTCTCAGTACATGGTGGCAGCTCCTAATACTTGTCCCTGCCTTAGGCCAGACATTTTACTCCAATGTTTGTTCCTGGGAACCTGTTACCCTGAGGATTCTCCTGGACTGGCCAGGCAGCAGTAGCTTTCCCCTGCTGGGGATCTGGGCCCTGGGCTGCCTTGGCCATTCCCCATCTTTCTCTCCTCCTGCCCTCAGACAACACAGGCAGTTCTACATACCGGCCGCCCCCTCGGACCCGGGAGGTGCTGATCAATGGGCAGATGGTGAAGCTGAAGTACTGCTTCACCTGCAAGATGTTTCGGCCACCCCGAACCTCACACTGCAGTGTCTGTGACAACTGTGTGGGTGAGTAGGAGGCGGCAGGGAGGGACGCAGGGATTCCTGAGAGAGACTGAGTCCTGGGGGTGGGAGGACGTCACGCATGGGGATGGTGCGGGCAGGGTCTGAAATACCCAGGGCTGGGCAGGGGGACTGGTTCACCCAGATTTGCCCTGACTCAGGAGGGCCCAGGGGAGGGGCCCTCAGCTTCACCAGGAGTGTTTTGGCTTCAGCTCAGGATTGGTGGATTCCTTCCCCCAGCTCGGAGGTGCGGGGCAGACAGAGGGGCCTTGAACCCTTCTCCCAAGCTTCAGCCCGGTCCTCAGGAGGTCAAAGCTCCCAGGAAACAGACTGAAATAATAACATTCCAGATGTGTTTGAGCCAGAAAGAATGATTTCCTGTCCAGTGGGCCAGGGCACCAGCTGTACTGAAAGACTTTGATCTGATTCCCAGGGTTGAGAGGGACAAGCATCTGGGAACAGAGGCGTTTAAGCTGATGAGGTGCAGAGGATGTCACCACTGGAAACGGCTCCTGACCCTACAGCTGCCTGCAGTGGTTGTTTTGTCCCCTCTCCCTGCCCTCCAGAGGCTGTGTAGTTCTGATGGGCACCAAGGGTGGTCCCCTGGAAGGGTGCTGTAAGGGACACACTGCGTGAGAGGGCCCAGGTGAGCTGAGCCACAGTGACTGTGCACAGTTCCCGGGGCAGTGAGCTCATCATGCCAGCTCAGTACTCCCTGAGCAAGAGAACAGCAGGGAGCACCCCATGACGGCATGCAGCCAAGGGGGTGACTCAGTAGGCACCATTCATCGCCGAGGAGCTGCCCCGCCCACCCCCTGCAAAGGGCGCTGGCCTTGGCATGAGGCCTGCAACGGGCTTGTGACCCACATTCCCACAGGGACTTCCTTTACCAGAGTCTGGGTGTGCCTCCACCCCCGGGGACAGTGTGAGCTCAGCCCTTTGACCTGGCCTGTGATGCTGGCTGGCTGTGAACCACATTGCAGCCCAGCCCCTCCCTGGGCCGCTAGTCCTAGAGCAGGGGACAGGGGTTATTGACTGTTAGCATGTGGTTGGGATGGTAGACCAGGTGACAAGTACTTTTGTGAGTCTTTGTGCCGGCACTGCTCCGGATCCTGGGGAGTCAGCATGGTGTGAGACCAGCACAGCCCCCCTCGCCCATGGAGCTCACAGTCAAGTAGGGCTGATTGGCCAATCCAGTAATTATAAATAAGCATAAAAGCACACATGTGCAGAGGGCCACAAAAGAGAAATGAGGAGCAGATAACAGGGACCCCCCCACCTAGTCTTGGATTGGAAGAGACTTTCTTAAGAAGGTGGTTTTGCAGCTGAGACATGAAGGAGAAGTTCCAGTTAACCAGGTAAAGAGACAGGAGAGAGTGTATCAGGCAGTGGGAACTGGTACACAAAGGACCAGAGGCAGGTGCGTCCAAGGCCTGGGAGCCAGCTGGTGCTGCGAGAGTGAACGGAGTAGGAAAACACCAGCCATGGTTGAGGCTGCCAAATACCTGTGCTGGCTGCAGGCCAGCCCATACTAACCCGTCGCCCCTTGCCCTTGTCCAGAACGATTTGACCATCACTGCCCCTGGGTGGGCAACTGTGTGGGGAGACGGAACTATCGCTTCTTCTACGCGTTTATTCTCTCCCTCTCATTCCTGACGGCCTTCATCTTCGCCTGCGTGGTCACCCACCTGACGTTGCGTGAGTTGGGGGTGAGGGCAGCGGGGGAGTGGAAGGGGCCAGCCAGCAAGCTCAGGGGTCAGCAAGCTTCAGCAGTCACTGTCCCTCTGAGCTTGTCCTCTCCTGTTTCTTTCTCCCCAGGTGCTCAGGGAAGCAACTTCCTCTCCACTCTGAAGGAGACACCAGCAAGATATCCTTTGTCAGCTAGAGGACACTCCAGTGGGAACTGAGATCCCTTCACTGGGTGGGTCCCATGCCTCATCCTCTAATCAGAGGGGAACAGCATACAGTTCACATGTGTCCTCTAGAATCCAGTGTACCAGCTCCTCTGTTCACACCCAGGCAAGAGCTGATTCTAAATGGGGCATTGTGGGGCCGGGGGGTCCCATCTTCAGGGGCCTGGAAGAGAGTATGTCCCTTAAGATGCCAAGCTCCCTGGACCGTGTCATGCCTGAGGCTCTTTATGATTGGAACCCTCAGTTTTGTCTGCCGTCTGTCACTCTCACCTTGTCTGGCTCTTGAGTGGGGTCCTGACCCTTCCGTGGGGCCCAGGAGGTGATCCTGCTAAGAAGTAGGGACTGGGCCACAGGAAGGCTCCAAAACTTCTCAGCTCTCTGGGGAAACAGCTTCATGGAAGGATAGGTGAGACAGACCAGGTGTGGCTGGGAGGCTCCCCACCCTCCACCCATTTAGGTCCTTAACTGCCCTCACCGTGCTGGAGTTGGTCATCTGCTTCTTCTCCATCTGGTCCATTCTGGGCCTCTCAGGGTTTCACACGTACCTCGTCGCCTCCAACCTGACTACTAATGAAGACGTGAGTAAATCTGGAGCCACCCCTCATTCTAGGGCAGCGCCCTCAGGAGGAGGCAGGGTTGAGGGAGCCTGAGGCAGCCAAGTGCAGTCCTGACTCAGGGACTACTGGGAAAACGCCTGTTAAGCAGCCAGATGCCTCCCAGTCCTCTCAGCTTGGCCCTGGTGGGTCCGATGCAGGCTTCTGAGACCTCCACATGCTTCGTTCCCTCAGTACAGGCTCTCAAGGCCCCAGGTTGCTTTTCTCCACAGCCCCGCAGGAGGCAGTGCTCATACCACAACACACATGATGTTTGGCTGGCACATGACCGCTTACGGAATTCTTTCAGTTCCTCTCATCTCTTTGGGTCCTTTTGCCAAGCCTGAGGCAGAAAGGACAGGGATGCTTTTTCCCCATTCGATGACTGAGAGACGTGTCCCCTGTCTGGGAGGTCACACAGCTGGGAGGGGACAGAGCCAAGGTCGATGCCCAGTCAGGTGCTCTCCCTCTTCCACACTCCCCTGTCAGCAGCAAAGCCGTGACTGTTCTCAGGGTGTCACTGGCCTGTCCTGGCTGCCCCTCTCAATATGCACACCTGGGGGAGACGGGACAGGCCAGTGGGCTCCACTGACCCTCCCTACCTGGCACCCTGCGGACTGCCATCAACAAGCATGTTTGATGTGCCCAGCCCTGGGCCAGAGCTGACTTCCCCTCGCCATCCTCCAA
Organism: Piliocolobus tephrosceles; assembly: GCF_002776525.5. Lineage (NCBI taxonomy): Eukaryota > Metazoa > Chordata > Mammalia > Primates > Cercopithecidae > Piliocolobus > Piliocolobus tephrosceles. The sequence goes on along the minus strand of NC_045434.1, from coordinate 195,851,244 downwards.
ACACTAAAAAGCAAATGAGAGCATCTGTTTCAGGGCCCACCATCAACCCATCCTCCAACAGAAAATACATTCCTAGACCTCATCCTCTCATTCAGGGAAACAAAACTTAACACACATGACAGGGCGTTGTGTGCTTGGTGATGGGTGAGAACAGAAATGCCATCAGCCAGCATCTCCCTCTGTAGCTTCTTGGGTGCCAGTTCTGCAGCACATTACCAGAGGTTAAAGAGAAAGGAGTGTGTGACCAAATAAGTGTAGAAAGCTGTAGGTATGTAGAGCTCTAGCTCTAGGTAATACCTCTAGGTCAAGGTATTGTTTATTGCTAAACTCCCCAGTGCCTTCCATAGTTTGGCTTCACAGAGCTAGAAAATCTGGCAAGGATTAATCTAATGCCCCGGCAATGCCATCTGAGAATTAGTATTATTTTCCCTATTTTCCACATGATGACTCAGGCTCAGCAAAGTGGTGATCTGTCCAGGTAGCATAGCCAGTGAGTAGCAGGGCTGGGGCTCACAGGCAGGTCAGCCCTCGCCCTGTGCCCCTGCACTACCCTCCTTCAGAAGCGGCTGGCCGGAGAAGGGAGGAGTCATCCGAAATGTTTCCTCTGGTGCTTCTCTTGGGCTCTGCTCTGTTATCTCCTCTTTGGGGCCTCCTGATCTCTGCCAGGGGTCCCCCACATCCTCATTGAATGGCCCACATGAAAGACATGTCCCCTTCTCTAACCAGAATTGGTTTTGGAATTGACCAGCTGTCCCCAACCTCTAGAGCTCCCTCCTAGAAAAGTGAAGCAAAAGGAGGCACTTGACCCAGGCCTCCTTCCTGCTTGCAGATCAAAGGCTCGTGGTCCAGCAAGAGGGGCGGTGAGGCCTCTGTCAACCCCTACAGCCATAAAAGTATTATCACCAACTGCTGCGCTGTGCTGTGTGGCCCCCTACCTCCCAGGTAAGCAAGTGGGGTGCAGAAGAGGGTAACAGGGCCAGGCCTGGCCAGTGATTAAAGTGTTCCTGGATATCAGCCGACCTCCCCCTATACCCTAGATGCCCTCCATCCGCCACCCTCTGGAGGGCATTTGTCATGTGAAGGAATTCCATGGAGAACTGTTATTTAATCATGTGCTCATTGTAGAAAAAAAAATTAAGTACAAAGCGTAAAACAGAAGAGCACTGGATATGACATGTAATCCTGCTCCCCCGGGATAACCACCATGACTATTTCAGCCACGCTTGAATGACACTGCCTTCCAGTTGCCCGCTGCACGGACTGGGTGGCGACTCCATCCTCTCCTGGCAGTAGGAACCCTGGGGACTCAGCCCTGCTGGGATGGTCCCTGTTCATCCCGACACCAGGGGGCACCAGAGAGCTCCAGAACGGGGATTAAATTGCTGTAGGCACTGCCAGGACAAGTCATTCCCACGTAGTCATGTCCCCTACCCCACCCAGTATCCCTGTCACCCAGCCTGCCTAGAGGGGAAAGGAACGCAGGAATCTCATAGTCACCAAATACCTGTTCATCCTTACTTTCTCCCGTCACCTGCAGCCTGGCTTCTTGGCAGCCAGACAGGTGGGCCAGTTGGAGTTAATAGTAAATAAATTCTGTGGCTAAAAGCCAGGTGGCCAGAGGGCAGAGAGAGGCCTGCCAGAGGTAAGGGTCTTGGGCCCCCAGATGGGGAGCAGCTGTCCTTTCCTCAGCCTTTCTTGGCCTGGGCCTTTCCTTGGCTGAGATAGACTCTGCTGTCCAGCCGCTGGCCTGGAGCCTCAGTGTCGGACAGAGCCCTCATGTGTCCCCCTTGTGTTTTGGAAGCCTGATTGACCGGAGGGGATTTGTGCAGTCCGACACCGTGTTGCCCTCACCCATCAGAAGCGATGACCCAGCCTGCAGAGCCAAGCCTGACGCCAGCATGGTAGGAGGCCACCCCTGACCATGGCTCAGTACTTGCCACCTGCTGGCCTGTCTGCCCCTCCGCACTCACCTGCCGGGACCCTCCCTGTTTCATCCAAGGGAAGCAGAACTGCCAAAGACTCAAGTCTTTTCATATTTATTTCCCACCCTGCGTGGCTTTCCCTGAACTGTTCCGTGGCTGTGCCCTCTGCTCCCCAAACCCAGGTTCCCACAGCCTTGGGCCCTAGGTCCCCCCAGCTGATCAGTGCCAGGAGAGACCAGAGCCTCTGGAGGCCACCCAGGGGATGACACCAAGTCCTTGCCTGTGCCAGGCGAGCCCTGTGTGAGTGAGGCTGTGAACTGAGCGCGAGGCCTCCCAGGTGGGAGAACTGCTTGGGCCTTGCTGAGCCAAGGTCCTCAAGGTGAAGCAGGACTGAGGAGTGGCCAGCTCTGGACAGAGGGCTGTGGAGAGGAAGCCTCTATGGGCTACTTTGGTCTGTGGGCTCCTTCATTCTCTTGGTGATAATTGCTCTTTCTTCTTTGGGATTTTTGGTGGGGTTTTTTCCCCCTTTTTTAATGGAGTTGGCCGATAGGATAGAGCTGGGGTTCCAGTAGAGAAGGCAGGGTTGGTGGTGGCTGGGGGCAGCCTGTATCAGACCAAGGTAAATTACCCAGCCAGGCACGCACAGCCTCAGCTCCTGTGCAGTTCCTGGGCAGCACAGTGGAAGTGGGAGCCTGGTCCTTCCCCTGCCCGTGGAGAGCTCTTTAAGGGATCCCAGCCTGCCCCTCCACCTCTCTCCCAAGCCAGGTCCGGGCATGAGTGGGTTATGCTCATGCTGGCAATACTTGAAACGGGTTTATTAATGCTGGGTATTTTGCACAATTTTATAGACCTCTTTTCTACATAGTCTTTTTTAAATGGAAGGAGAAAAAGTCAGCCACATTACTGTCTGTGTAGTGCCAGGTGAAGGGTTATCAGAAGGCTGGTTCGTTTTAATAAGTTTATTCCAAGAGACCTTCTGACTGGAATGAGTGAGAGTGTGTGTGCATGTGTGTGTGTGCGTGTGTGCCCTGTATGAATGTGGCTGGCTCCCATAGCCCCTGGGCTGCCCCCTGCCCCATCCCCCTTGAGTGTCAGAAGCACTCTGAGCCAAGGGAACAGGGGGCACGTGCACTGGTCACGAGAAAACCCTGGGCTCCCACTGGGGCTCAGCCCAGCCTCCTATCTTTCCTTCTTCTGTGGACTTCAGACAGCCAGTGTCTGCAGACTCTGCCACTCTACCCCCAGCCCTACCCTCCAGCCCCCAGGTGAGGCTTCTAGCTGGGACCTGCCCAGACAGGCTGAGCCTGGGCGTGGTGGGTTGGGGTGATGGCTCTGGGGAGTGGCTGCCATCCTACAAGCCACACCCCCTCCTCTGAGCTCTGAATGTGGGACCCAGTGCCAGGAGCCGGAAGACAAGGTGTTTCTGCCAAGCAGGGACCTCCATCCAGAGAAAAGGAAGGAAGGTGCAGGGTGGGCCAAGAGGCAAGTGAAGGTTGGCCTAAGTCTGGGCCGGAAACTCAGAGGATGTTTCTCCTCTGCTGGGAGCTATAGTTTCTTATCAAAATAGATATTGTCCCACCATCCCCCTCCTTGGCTCTTAAAGTGGGCTGAAGCCCTTGGAAAGTGACATAGGAAGTCCCCAGATCTTGCCCTTCTCACTCCAGAGGCTAGTGGTCACAGACAGCTGGGAATGGCAGCCACAGAGGGTCCCGTCTGGGAGAAACGGCTTCATTCACCCCAACCTCAGGGCCCTGGGCCATCACTGCAGTGGCCCTGGGAGTTGAGGAAGAAGCTGGCTAGAGGAGGGGGCTCCCACCTACCTTTTATTTAAGCCAGTATTCTTTGTTCCTGCCTGTAATAAAACTTTAGTTTATAAGAGTTGATTTGCTTTGGTTTGGTTTTTGTTTGCGTTTCCTTTGCTGAGGCCCCAGCTGGCAGCCGTCTGTTCTTTCGGACAAAGTTGGTTCTTTCCTGGGGAGACTGTGAGAAGGCAGGCAGCCCAGTGAACTGGCTACATTTTCCCTCACCTGGCTGGAGCTCTGTCCGCCGGAGGCAGAGCAGAGAGGGCTGTGGCTGAGCCCCCATGGGCACGTGAAAAGAGGCCACCCTGTCCCCTCTTTGTCCCCTCCACCTTCCCCTGCCTCAGGGGCTTGGAGACCCCCAAATTCTTCTTCCCTACTGCCTTTCCACTCCAATCCCCAGTGAGTGCTCAGCTAAGAAAACGTTTGAGACGGTAGATTCCAGTTTGAGAGCTGGAGCTTCCCTGGCCACCACCTCCAACCTGAGCAGCAGGGCCCAGCCAGACACCTCTTAACACTGGCCCACCTCTCTGGTATCTCCCTCAGGAGGACACCTGTCAGGATTTTGCCATCTCCTGCACAGCCTGAGGGGAGCTAACAGGTCTCTTTGCAGAGGGTTAGCTGGTAAGACCGTTTCTCCCCTGTCGGCCAGCACTGCCCGCTCCCCTCACACACCATCTCATCTTCATCGCATGCCTCGCCAACCCCATGGAGCCCGTCCATCTGTCTGGTGTGTGGTGCGGTGTGTGTGCTGGTGGTGGTAGGGTCTCCAGGGATTCCCCGCTAAGCAGAAGGATTGGGATATAGGGCAAGGCTAAGAGCCCAGCCTCACTGTGGACTGAGAAAGTAGCTTCGCGCAGAGCAGCTCTCCAGCTGGAAGAGGAGGGTGAGGGTGAGGCTGGGGAGAGGATGGCGAACCTGCCCTGAGGTGCTTGGGTCTGTGCTGGTGGGGTCCTGGTATGCAGGGGCCACTGGTCACTAACGCTCTTGTGTCCTGGCTTTCTGTCCCCGCTGAGCTTTCTCTCACCCGCCCGTTTTCTCTCCTGCTTTGTTGCCTGCTGCCTGAGCCTTGCTTGGCCCTTTTCTCGGGGAGAGGCAGGTGCTGTGGCAGCACCTGTCCCCACCACCAGGGCCCCTGCAGGCCTCCTCCCTCCTCCCAACCCCGCTAACCCTCTCTCTTCTCCTTCTTTGCTGTCCTGCCGGGGATCTCCAGTGTGTGCGGGGGCTTAAAGACCTCCTGAGGACCGCTGCTCTCTGCCTCTCCAGGAGTGGCCTGGGGGGAGCCAGGCACCCGGCACCTCCACCTGCCTAACCTGTGGCTCATCTGCCACCATCTGTGCCTACAGGGTCTTGCCCCCAAGCCTGCCCGGCCTGTGTGCTCTCTAGGGCCCCCATAGGGGGCAGGGGCTGGCCTCTTTGCCCCACTCCCCGCTCCATGCCTGCCAGAGTGTAGAAAGCCATAACGCAGCCATCAGCACAATAATGTGACTCTATGCTGAAATGCTCCCTCTCTCCTCCACTGACTTCCCCTTGCCCGGATTTGTGAGGTGTCAAGACTCTAGGAATCTGGCCTTACAGCCTGTCCCTCCACCCCCTCAGATCGGGCATAGCCATAGTCAAGCCCAGCAGGTTTCCTCAGGAACTGTCTGGGGTGTTGATGGTGGATGACGCTGCTGAACAAGTTTGGTGACTGTTCTAAGCACAACTGACTTGACACTGTTCCCACGGCCTGTCCACCTCCCACCCCCAACCCTCCACCGGAGTAGGTAAGATGTAGGGAGGGTGTGTGCCTCCTTTGCTCTAGGCACCAAGGGACCGAGCCAGCTGTGCACAGCCCCATACACTTCAGGGGACTAAAGGAAACAGCTGGGCCAAGGAAAATCAGCTGAGCCCAGGGCTGGGGGTTGCTTGTCTGCTATCCTGTACGTTTTTTTAACCAAAATAAAGATTCCCCTTTTCTTGCCATACCATTGGCTGTCTGGTGCCACCTTTACTTTGGGGCCCAGGGATGGGACCTGTAGTGGGCGTGCAGAACATATGGCTCCCCCTCACTCCCAGCTTTCTTCCAACTGGCCAGTGCTGCTCTGGAGATTTAAAAGCACAACAAAGCCAGCAGGGACACAGGAAAAGTGGTTGACATCCTTTTCACTCTGCCCCTCCAGAACTCCTGGTCTCAATTCCAGCACCACCCAGCCTTAGCTGACCTCTAGTTTCGGAAAGGTCCCAGCGCAGGCTGAGACAGGGTTGTTAAGTTTGGGACTGCCATACCCATGAACTGAGCCCAGCCCAGGGTAACGATCTCATGGAGCCTTCACTCTCCCCAGCTGCTGCCCCACATCAAGATACACACATGTGCATACACTGTACTGTGGGCCAAAAAATAATTACCGGTACCATTCAGCAAGGGCTTGCCGAGTCCCAGGAGGGACTCTTGTCTGCCAGAGGCAGAGCAGAGAGGGCTGTGGCTGAGCCCCCATGGGCACGTGAAAAGAGGCCACCCTGTCCCCTCTTTGTCCCCTCCACCTTCCCCTGCCTCAGGGGCTTGGAGGCCCCCAAATTCTTCTTCCCTACTGCCTTTCCACTCCGATCCCCAGTGAGTGCTCAGCTAAGAAAACGTTTGAGATGGTAGATTCCAGTTTGAGGAGGATGATGTCACCCTTTTTACAGATGAGGGAACTGAGACTCAGGGAAGAAACAGGAGCTGCCCAAGGTCACCCAGCTGGCAAAGCAGCAAATCCCAGATCGGAACCTGATCCCTGCCCCGAGCTCTGAGCCATCTGCACTACCTAAGGAATGAATACAGCAGTGGGAGGATGAGATCTTGGAGAAACCCTAAAATTAGAGAATGTCATAGCCAGTAGAGGGCTTAGAGTTGATCTGGGCCAGCCTCCTTGTTTTACTGATGGGGAAATTGAAGCCCAGAGGCAGGAAGGGACCTGCCCAAGGCCTTACAACAGAGCTGGGATGCAGTCCCACACTCTGACCTCATTCCATTCTCTCTTCATAAATTCCGCACTGTCTCTAGACTGGACTGGTTTAGATGTGGGATACTCTAAACAGCAGTGCCTTCAAGAGAAAAAGAATCAGAACCACGAATCACTTAAAAGTAATGTAGGCTACTCTGGGCACACTGCCTATGGGGTCGCCCTGCTCCACAAGGAGCAGTAAAAATAATATAATTGAATATCCCTTCCCAAAGGCAACTAGTAAAGTGAGCTCTTGGCTAGGTAACTGGACTCTTGTTCACAACTAGCCAGTGGGAAAAGGTGCTAGAGCTTCCTCTGGCCACCTGTTTAATTTGATCATTCCAAGACCCAAGACGGAAACATTTCTCAGGAAGTTCTTTCTAGAATCTACCTGGCATCCCTCCCACTGCTATCAGAGCCCTGTCCTCTGTCCTCAGTGGAGGTAGACAGCAAATGGTTGCTGCCTTCATCACAACCCTTCAAAGCCTATTATTACCAGCTAAGAAGGACTGGTTGACTATGGGGCCAGAGCCCTTAAGCCTGCTGGTAGAATGGATGCTGTACAGGAGGAGGGTGGGGAGGTAGCAAGCAGGATGAGGATAGCCCCTTTGGGCTGCAACCCCAGCTCCTGTCCTGCTGACTCAGACAGCTGACTGTGGAGCTCCATGCCCTGCCAGGGCCTGCTGCCTCCTGCCCGTCTGAGCTCCTGAACTTGGGAAATGGAGGCCCGGAGGCAAAAGGAGATACCTGAGACAGGAACTGAGTCAGGATCAACAGGCCAGAGCGGGCAGGAGGTGTCAGGCAGCCTGGCTCCCAGATGCACCCCTGAGCTCCAGCAGGGGAGGAGTAGGAATGAAGGGACTTCCCTGCCCTTGCTCATGGCTATGCGGAGGGCGTGAACCACCACCAGGTCCCCTGGCTTCAGTGGCAGAAAGCAAATGGTCCCTCCCTGGACTCAAGCTCCAAAGTTCCTGGGCCTGCCAGGCCCTGCCTTCCAGGTTCCCAGTGTCCTGGGATCTCCAGCTTTCCCCCAGGACTTGGGGAAGCCCCGACTAGATGACTAGTACAAAGGAAGGCCCCTGAGGTTCCAGGACCTGCTGAGGTCACAGGAATGTCCTGATCAAGCTTGTCCAACCCACGACCCGCAGGCTGCATGTGGCCTAGGACAGCTTTGAATGCAGCCCAACACAAATTAGTAAACTTTGTTAAAACATTATGAGATTTTTTTGCACTTTTTTTTTTTTTTTTAGCTCATCAGCTGTCGGTAGTGTTGATGTATTTTATGTGTGGCCCAAGACGATTCTTCTTCCAATGTGGCCCAGGGAAGCCAAAAGATTGGACACTCCTGTCCTAGATGGAGAGGAAGGAGGCAGTGCTGAGCACATCTGGCCATCTGGCCATTCATCCATCTGGAGAGAGAAGGCTATGGGCAAACTGCCTCCTTCTCTCCCCTGTAGACACCCAACTGGGAAGGTCTGGCCTTTGGCTAAGTCCTTGGCTTGGGGTCCTTCCTCATTTCACAGAACCTAGCTCTATGTTAGTGCTTTGTGAGTATATGTGGATCATAATAAAGTTGATGGGATTTTTTCACATGACAATAATAGTTGCCATCTGGCCAGGCACGGTGGCTTATGCCTGTAATTTCAGCGCTTTGGAAGGCTGAGGCGGGTGGATCACTGGAGGTCAGGAGTTCGAAACCAGCCTGGCCAACATGGTGAAACCACATCTCTACTTAAAAAAAAAAAAGAAACACATATATATATATATATACACACACACACACACACACACACACACACATTAGCCAGGCGTGGTGGTGCACTCCTGTAATCCCAGTTACTCAGGAGGCTGAGGCAGGAGAATCGCTTGAACCCAGGAGGTGGAGGTTGCAGTGAGCCGAGATTGTGCCGCTACACTCCAGCCTGGGTGACGACTGAAACTCCATCTCAAAAAAAAGAAAAAAATAATAATAGTTTCCATCCATTCTGCTGTGCTTTCCATTAACTCGTGTAATCCTCATAAGTCCCATTTTATACCTACAGGAACTGAGGCTCACAGAGCTGAAATCATTTGGCCAAGGCCACAAACAGCTATAAGATTTACATTTAGGCAGTCTGATTCTAAGGGTACTAGACTATTCTGTATCTCATAGACAAACAATACATACTCACTTTTTTGTCATCGTTTCGTTTTGAGACGGAGTCTCGCTCTGTCATGCAGGCTGGAGTGCAGTGGCGCAATCTCGGCTCACTGCAACCTCCATCTCCTGAGTTCAAGCAATTCTCCTGCCTCAGCCTCCCAAGTAGCGGGGACTACAGGTGTGCGCCACCACGCCTGGCTAATTTTTTGTATTTTTAGTAGAGATGGGATTTCACCATGTTAGCCAGGATGGTCTCGATCTCCTGACCTCGTGATCCACCTGCGTCGGCCTCCCAAAGTTCTGGGATTACAGGCGTGAGGCATCGTACCCGACCCATATTCACTATTTATAAATTGGAGAGAATAAGAGAATCAAAAGGACCAGGTGTAGTGACTCACACCTGTAATCCCAGCACTTTGGGAAGCCAAGGCAAGAGGATTGCTTGAACCCAGGAGTTTGAGACTAGCCTGGGCAACATGGTGAGACCCTGTCTCTACAAAAAATACAAAAATTAGCTGGGCGTTGTGGTGAGCACCTGTAGTCCCAGCTTCTTAGGAGGCTGAGGCAGGAGGATCACCTGAGGCCAAGGAAGTTGACAGTGCAGTGAGCTGTGATCATACCACTGTACTTCAGCCTGGACAACAGAGTGAGACTCTATCCCAAATAAAGAAAATAGAAAAGAAAATCAAAGGGAAGCAAAATCACTCAGTCTCACTACCTCAAGATATCCTCTATAAGCTGGTATTTTCGTGTGGTTCCTATCATTTTCTACGTCAGTTCTCTAAATTGAGCAAAATCTTTGGGATGTCAAACCTGAAATCCCCTTTACTTCCTTGGAAACCCTGTAGCATTAGTCCAGACATGTCCCTACTCCTCCTTGTGGTAAAGAGAAGAATCTCATCTTTGGTCCCCAGAGTTCTGGCCTAAGCCTCCCTCTAGGAGGGAAGATGAGTGTTCAGACACTCAGGGTACCTGGGGGAGACACAGGCCTGGTGAAATTATCCTGGCTCAACTATTAGGCCGGCAGAATCCCAGTGAAAGGAGCCGTACCCCTGAGGCCCATCTAAGCTTTGGCTAGGGGTGGGGCAGATAAGCACGAATCCATCCCTGTAGGCTCAATGCCAACACCCTATGGTGAAACTCTTGATGAAACCTGAGGCCAGGGCCCCAGCAAGCAGGGAAAGAAGGTTGGCAACAGAGGTCTCCATCTCTGAGGACTCTGCCAGGGGTCAGAGGTGGGGCAATGGTCAAAAGGAAGGAACAGGCCAGGCACAGTGGCTCATGCCCATAATCCCAGCAGTTTGGGAGGCTGAGGCAGGAGAATTGCTTGAGCCCAGGAGTTTGAGACCTGCCTGGGCAATGTAGTGAGATCCGGTCTCTATTTAAAAAAAAAAAGAAGGAACAGGGAAACTTCGGAGAGACAGGCTAGGGGAGGCATCACGTAGCTGGGATTGCTGCCCCATAAAACAGAATGGTATGTGTCACTGCCACCTCCCTTTCTCAGTCCTCTCTCTCCCCAGGTTGCTAGCGTCCCCCCTGGGGGATCAAACTGGACTGCTTCCCAGCCTCAGACAGAGAGCAGTCTGAGTCAGGCAGGAAAGTGGGACAGCCGGGGAGCTGGACCCCACCCTCTGTGAACCCCACTGGTACCTGATGGCATGTGGCTTGGAGAGGGCAAGTGACCTGGTGTGGAGGGCCAGAGGGTAAATCCTCAAACAAGTGGCAACAGGCCACCAACTTGAAAGGGAAAATTGTGTAGTGATGGGAAATGTGTCCAACAAACCTACTGGGTGACTAATTACAAAGGCTGGGCTGGAGCGTCAGAGGCTGCTTGTTAAACACTTCATTAAGTGGCACTCTGAAAGCTGCCACCTGCACATTCTGGGAGCTCAGAGGGGACCCTGAGGGGGAGTGAGGCCTGAGGGATGGAACCATCTTCAGGTAGATTGAGAAAGAGCCTGGACTTCACTTCCAAACACAGCCTGTATCTCACTTCCAAACACAGCCTGGAGCTCATAGGTCAGAGACTTCAACCGGAGAAAAGCTAAAGGAAGCAGGGTGCAGAAAGGAGTTTCAGGGCAGTGGTGGCCATGTGACTTTGAGCAAATCTCACCCCTCTCTGAGACTTTGTGTTCCCATCTCTGTGGTCCTGTGTGTGTCACAGAGACAGTGGGGATTAAATTCGATTGTGAATATGAAAGTGCTTGGGAAACTCTATGGCCCTACCTAAACATGAGTTATCCTCACCTGAACCAAAGGGAGAAGTTACCTGGCAGGATTAGGAACCCCATCCTCCTGAACCTTTATGGGCTCTGTCCAGGCAGAAGCAGCCAGGGGCTAAAGCCGCCCTTAGCCTCTGTAAGGGCACTGTGAAGGAGGATCTGATTTGAGAAGCCAGGCAGTTTCCTGATGTGAGCAGCCATATGATGCCAGCCCCGAACAAGAGGGGGCAGCCTGGAGCCTGGAAAGGTGCCTGTGCAGGTGGGGCCCACGCCCAGATTTCTTCTGCTGACTGTTCTGATGACTCACCCCCACATCCCAGCCTTTTTACCTTTACTGCAGAGCCGGAAAGGGTGTGGGGAGGAGAGGAGAGGGAGGCAGGTCTTGGGCCCTGGTCCCGCCCCCTGCTCCTCCCCACCCTTCTCTGGGCCAGGCCACCCAGCCAAAAGGCAGGCCAAGAGCAGGAGAGGCACAGAGTCCGGCATTGGTCCCAGGCAGCTGTTAGCCCACCGCCCGCCTGTGTGTCCCCAGAGCCATGGAGAGAGCCAGTCTGATCCAGAAGGCCAAGCTGGCAGAGCAGGCCGAACGTTATGAGGACATGGCAGCCTTCATGAAAGGCGCCGTGGAGAAAGGTGAGGAGCTCTCCTGCGAAGAGCGAAACCTGCTCTCAGTAGCCTACAAGAATGTGGTGGGGGGCCAGAGGGCTGCCTGGAGGGTCCTGTCCAGTATTGAGCAGAAAAGCAACGAGGAGGGCTCGGAGGAGAAGGGCCCCGAGGTGCGTGAGTACCGGGAGAAGGTGGAGACTGAGCTCCGGAGCGTGTGCGACACCGTGCTGGGCCTGCTGGACAGCCACCTCATCAAGGAGGCTGGGGACGCGGAGAGCAGGGTCTTCTACCTGAAGATGAAGGGCGACTACTACCGCTACTTGGCTGAGGTGGCCACTGGTGACGACAAGAAGCGCATCATTGACTCAGCCCGGTCAGCCTACCAGGAGGCCATGGACATCAGCAAGAAGGAGATGCCGCCCACCAATCCCATCCGCCTGGGCCTGGCCCTGAACTTTTCCGTCTTCCACTACGAGATCGCCAACAGCCCCGAGGAGGCCATCTCGCTGGCCAAGACCACTTTCGACGAGGCCATGGCTGATCTGCACACCCTCAGCGAGGACTCCTACAAAGACAGCACCCTCATCATGCAGCTGCTGCGAGACAACCTGACGCTGTGGACGGCGGACAACGCCGGGGAAGAGGGGGGCGAGGCTCCCCAGGAGCCCCAGAGCTGAGTGTTGCCCGCCACCGCCCCGCCCTGCCCTGCCCCCTTCAGTCCCCCACCCTGCCGAGAGGACTAGTATGGGGTGGGAGGCCCCACCCTTCTCCCCCAGGCGCTGTTCTTGCTCCAAACAGCTCCGTGGAGAGGGACTGGCAGAGCTGAGGCCACCTGGGGCTGGGGATCCCACTCTTCTTGCAGCTGTTGAGCGCACCTAACCACTGGTCATGCCCCCAGCCCTGCTCTCCGCACCGCTTCCTCCCGACCCCAGGACCAGGCTGCTTCTCCCCTCCCTCTTGCCTCACTCCTGCCCCTGCTGCCTCTGGTCGTAGGAATTGAGGAGTGTCCCGCCTTGTGGCTGAGAACTGGACAGTGGCAGGGGCTGGAGATGGGTGTGTGTGTGCGTGTGTGTGCGCGCGCGCCAGTGCAAGACCGACATTGAAGGAAAGCATGTCTGCTGGGTGTGACCATGTTTCCTCTCAATAAAGTTCCCCTGTGACACTCCTCCTGTCTCTCTCCAGTTCTTGGCGATGGGCTGGGAGTGGAACTGGAATCTGATTTAGAGATCCTGACTTTTGACCTCTGAGTTAGGGCCCTGACCTCCCTGGGTGGCTCAGTGACCTGCACGCAAGACTTTGAGTCCAGGTGAGGCCGGGGTCCGGCTGTCTCCATCAGGGCGGCCCCAGTCAAACTGGATGGGACCGGGAGGGTCGGGTGAACCCACAGGAGGCGCCGAGGCTCCTCTGCCGGGCTGAGGGGAGGTGAGTGGGAGCCGCAGCGCGGGAGGCTGACGAGCTCAGGTGGAGCGGGACAGGAAATAGTGAAGTCTCTGGCATGAGATCTAAGGACAGCGCTGCAGTAGTGAGCGGCACTGAGCACCCGATTTGCAGGCGGGTCACAGTCTCATCAAGGGCTCAGATCTCAGCGGAGGGAAGTACGATCTGAGGCAGGGGTACAGTGCCGCCATAAAAGCCCAGATCTTAGGAGAGGGTCACGTCCCAAAGAGTTCGGAGATGGAGACAAAAGGAAACGGGCTGGCGGGAGGAAGGACGAGCTGGGTGGGAACGGTCGCCGGGAGCGGTGCCTGCCAAGCCCGCCGCCTCCGCTCTCTGCAGCCAGCAACACGCCGGAACCTGCGGCCGCATTGCTCGGTCCCGCCTTCACAGCCAGGACTGGAGGCGGGGCCCGAGGCTCTACCACCCAATCACAGGAGGGAGCTGCCCCAGGGTACCACCCCGGGGGGCCCGACGAGCCAATGGGAAACTGACCGGCGGAACGCGCGCGGCAAGTTTCCCGCCGCCCGCCAGGCCTGGCGGACGCTAGGACTCGCTGACTGACTGAGCGGCGCCCCGGCCGCCTGCTGAGCGGCGAGGGGCGGCACTTTCCCGGTTTCACTCAGACAAGTTGTCACCCGTCTGACCCGAGAGCTGGGAACCCTATAGAGCAGCGGGACGAGGTAGGATAGCAAAATGCAGTGCCCGCCCGTTGAGTCATCAGCTCACCCAGCTGGGCCTGGGCCGGGCTGGCGGCGGGGTAGGCTGGAAAAAGGCCGCCAAGATGCCCCCACCACACTCCGGAGTCCAAGCAGCCCTGGACCTGTCGCCGAGAGGCTTGGATTGTGTCCCTGGTTGGCTGGCTGTGCGACCTTGGAAAAGTCGTTATACATCCCTGGGCCTCAGTTTCCCTCTTGTATCATAAGGGACTTGGACTAAAGGCTAACACAAGAGTGAACATTTGCGGTTTTGGCCTGGCGCGGTGGCTCAAGCCTGTAATCCCAGCACTTTGGGAGGCCGAGACGGGCGGATCACGAGGTCAGGAGATCGAGACCATCCTGCCTAACACGGTGAAACCCTGTCTCTACTAAAAATACAAAAAATTAGCCGGGCGTGGTGGCGGGCGCCTGTAGTCCCAGCTACTCAGGAGGCTGAGACAGGAGAATGGCGTGAGCCCAGGAGGCGAAGCTTGCAGTGAGCCGAGATCGTGCCTGCACTCCAGCCTGGGCAACAGAGCGAGACTCTGTCCACCCCCCCCCCCCCCCCCCCCCCCAAAAAAAAGAAAGAGAAATTTGCGGTTTTGGACTCAGATGGCCTGGGTTTGACTCCCAGCCTGCCTTGACCAAGGCTCTTGCTTATCTTTGTGTCCTCATTTATAAACAGGGGAACTGAAAAACCGTACCTTCCTTTTATAGTTGCTGTAAAGTAACCCATAGGACAGGTTCAACAAATTTAGGTTTTTTTTGTTTTTTGTGTTTTTTTTTTGAGACGGAGTCTCGCTCTGTCGCCCAGGCTGGAGTGCAGTGGCCAGATCTCAGCTCACTGCAAGCTCCGCCTCCCGGGTTCCCGCCATTCTCCTGCCTCAGCCTCCCGAGTGGCTGGGACTACAGGCGCCCGCCACCTCGCACTGCTAATTTTTTGCATATTTAGTAGAGACGGCGTTTCACTGTGTTAGTCAGATGGTCTCCAACTCCTGACCTCAGGTGATCCGCCTGTCTCGGCCTCCCAAAGTGCTGGGATTACAGGAGTGAGCACCACTCTAGACCTTTTTTTTTTTTTTTTTTTCTTTTTGAGACAGGATCGGGTTCCGTCACCCAGGTGCGACAGACAGTGGCGTGATCTCAGCTCATAGCAACCTCGAGCTTCTGGTCTTAAGTGATCCTCCAACCCCAGCCTCCTAGTAGCTGGGACTACAGGGGCCTGCCACCACACCCAGCTAATTTTTTATTTTTTATTTTTTTATTTTATTTTTTGAGACGGAGTCTCACTCTGTCGCCCAGGCTGGAGTGCAGTGGCCTTATCTCGGCTCACTGCAAGCTCCGCCTCCCGAGTTCACGCCATTCTCCTGCCTCAGCCTCCTGAGTAGCTGGGACTACAGGCGTCTGCCACCACGCCCGGCTAGTTTTTTGTATATTTAGTAGAGACGGCGTTTCACCGTGTTAGCCAGGTTGGTCTCGATCTCCTGACCTCGTGATCCACCCACCTCAGCCTTCCAAAGTACCGGGATTACAGGTGTGAGCCACCGCGCCCGGCCTTATTATTATTTTTTTTTAGACAGAGTCTCGCTCTGTTGACCAGGCTAGAGTACAATGGTACAATTTTGGCTCACTGCAACCTCCACCTTCAGGGTTCAAGCGATTCTCCTTCCTCAGCCTCCTTAGTAGCTGGGATTACAGGCATGTACCAGCATGCCCAGCTAATATTTTGTATTTTTAGTAGAGACGGGGTTTCACCATGTTGATGAGGCTGGTCTCGAACTCCTGACCTTGTGATCCACCCACCTCGGCCTCCCACAGTGCCTGCTGGGATTACAGGCATCAGCCATCACGCCTGGCCTATTTTTTATTTATTTTTTATTTTTGAGACAGGGTCTGGCTCTGCCACCCCAGGCATGACAGTGGTGTGATCTCAGCTCATGGCAACCTGGAGCTTTTGGTCTCAAGCGATCCTTCCACCTCAGCCTCCTGGTAGCTGGGACTACAGGTGCCTGCCACCGCACCCAGCTAATTTTTTGTTTTATTTTTAGTAGAGACAGGGTTTCACCATGTTGGCCAGGCTGGTCTCAAACTCCTGGGCTCAAGCGATCCTCCTGCCTTGGTCCCAAAGTGCTAGGGTTACAGGCTTGTGCCACCTCACCCAGCCTCAAATGTCAGCTATTAAGGAATCCTTCCAGCTTCAGTAAGTCTAGGATTTGGCCAGCATTTTTATGCCCCAAGCAGCATCATGAGGCAGGCCCAGCCTTATTGCCAAAGCTGACCTGCATGCCTGCTGAGCCCCTGATAATGCTGCCCTCACATCAGGTGGTCACTGTTTCACCTGGCAAGATAGAGCTGAGCCCAGGGTCCAAACTGAAGGGCTTTGTCAGAATTCCTGCTTCTACAGAGGAAGCCGGCGGGACCACTCTGATGGGCTTTGTCAGAACTCCTGCTTCTACAGGGGAAGCCGGCACGACCACTCTGATGCCTTCTGGGTCCCCTGTTTTCTCGCTTCCTTTCCTAGAGGTGTGTCAGATTTCAAGGCTCCAAACCAGGGACTCTAGGCAGGGCAAATAACTCCACTCAGCTCTAGAGGTGACCTGATTTCTCTCACCAGACAGGTCTGGTGACTCTCTCTTAATGGGCAAGTCCTGGGAAAGGAACTTCTTTCTTTTCTCTCAGCCACTGACTTTTGTCTGTTAGCTCTGGACCACTCGTGGTTGCCCCATATGGGGAGAAGTAAGCTGCCCTAAGGTAGTGTGTCGGTGTTGAAGGATTTTAAACCAGATGCTGTGCATTGGAATATCTCTAAATCAGATGCTTACTAGGGCTAAATGTGAACTGGCTTAGGTACCAGCTTCTTTTATTTTCTTTATTTTCTTTTTTCTCTCTCTCTCTCCTTCTTTTCTTTCTTTTTTTTTTTTTTTTTTTTTTTTTTTT
>NC_045434.1:195830890-195834423 GCF_002776525.5 Piliocolobus tephrosceles | reverse complement strand
TCTTTTTTGAGACAGAGTCTCGCTCTGTCGCCCAGGCTGGAGTGCAGTGGCCGGATCTCAGCTCACTGCAAGCTCCGCCTCCTGGGTTTACGCCATTCTCCTGCCTCAGCCTCCCCAGTAGCTGGGAGTACAGGCGCCCGCCACCTCACCCGGCTAGTTTTTTGTATTTGTATTTTTTTTAGTAGAGACGGGGTTTCACCTTGGTAGCCAGGATGGTCTCGATCTTCTGACCTCGTGATCCGCCCGTCTCGGCCTCCCAAAGTGCTGGGATTACAGGCTTGAGCCACCGCACCCAGCCCTTTTCTTTTCTCTTTTTTTTTTTTTTTTTTTGAGACAGGGTCTCACTTTGTCACCCAGGCTGAAGTGCAGTGCCACGATCTCAGCTCATTGCAGCCTTGACCTCCCAGGTTCAAACTATCATCCCACCTCAGCCCCTCAAGTAGCTGGGACTACAGGTGTGCACAACCATGCTCAGCTAATTTTTGTAGAGACAGAATTTCACTATGTTGCCCAGGTGGGTCTTGAACTCCTCAGCTCAAGCAATCCACCCATCTCAGCCTCCCAAACTGCTGAGATTACAGGCGTGAGCCACCACGTCCAGGCTCTTTTCATTTTTAATGTTTCAATGCTTAATGTCCAGGCTCTTTTCATTTTTAATGTTTTTATGGGTACATAATAGTTGCACATATTAGGCACCAGGTTCTGACGACAAGGATCCTAAACCTTTTTGTCCATGACTTTTTTTTTTAATCTCTTGGTGAACATTTCTTGCCATCTTTTCCTGGCCTACATTTGATATTTGAACAATTTCAAGGCCAGGCACAGTGGCTCATGCCTGTAATCTCAGCAATTTGGAGGGCGAGGCAGACAGATCACTTGAGGCCTGAAGTTTGAGACCAGCTTGGCCAACATGGCGAAACCCCATCTCTACTAAAAATACAAAAATTAGCCAGGCATGGTGGCATGCGCCTATAGTCCTAGCTACTCGGGAGGCTAAGGCGGGAGAATCGCTTGAACATGGGAGACAGAGGTTGCGAGCCAAGATTGTGCCACTGCCACTCCAGCCTGGGTGACAGAGTGAGACTCTCTCTCAAAAAGACAGGCTCAGTGGCTCACACCTGTAATCCTATGTAATCCTAGCACTCTGGGAAGCCAAGGTGGGTGGATCACCTGAGGTCAGGAGTTTGAGACCGGCCTGGCCAACATGGTGAAACCCTGTCTCTACTAAAAATACAAAATTAGCTAGGCACGGTGGTGGGCGCCTGTAATCCCAGCTACTTGGGAGACTGAGGCAGGAGAATTGCTTGAACCCGGGAGGTGGAGGTTGTGGTGAGCTGAGATCACGCCATTGCACTCCAGCCTGGGCAACAGAGTGAGACTCTGACTGAAAAAAAAAAAAAAATTCAGACCCACTGCTAATGGGTACAGAGTTTCTTTTTCTTTTCTTTTCTTTTCTTTTTTTTTTTGAGAAGGAGTCTCACTCTGTTGCCAGGCTGGAGTGCAGTGGTACCCTCTCGGCTCACCGCAACCTCTGCCTCCTGGGTTCAAGAGATTCTCCTGCCTCAGCCTCCCAAGTAGCTGGGATTATAGGCACATGCCAACACGCCCGGCTAATTTTTGTATTTTTCAGTAAAGACAGGGTTTCAACATGTTGGCCAGACTGGTCTCGATCTCTTGACCTCGTGATCCGCCTGCCTCATTCTCCCAAAGTGTTGGGATTACATGTGTGAGCCACCGCGCCCAGCCCAGAGTTTCTTTTGGGGTAATGAAATGTTCTAGATTTAAATAGTTGCACAGCTTTGTGAATATACTAAAAACCACTGAATTTTACACTTTAAAAAGGTGAACTTTATGGTACATTAATTATATCTTAATTTAAAAATCTGTCCCAGAAGAAGCAGGTAAGAATGCCAAGTTCCACTGGAAATTTCTTGGTGACCTCCCCTTCCCATTGTCCCCTCCACTTGATCACTTGATGATGTTTTTTTAACCTTTTCCAAATTTCAAAGCCCATCTCCAGGTCACAACTAGGTTAGCCACTCCCTTTTTTTTTTTTTTTTTTTGAGACAGAGTCTCACTCTGTCGCCTAGGCTGGAGTGCAGTGGCACAATTTAGGCTCACTGCAAGCTCCACCTCCTGGGCTCACGCCATTCTCCTGCCTCAGCCTCCCGAGTAGCTGGGACTACAGGTGCCCGCCACCACGCCCAGCTAATTTTTTGTATTTTTAGTAGAGATGGGGTTTCACCGTGTTAGCCAGGATGGTCTCGATATCCTGACCTTGTGATCCGCCCGCCGCAGCCTCCCAAAGTGCTGGGATTACAGGTGAGAGCCACCGCGCCCAGCCAGCCACTCCTTTTAACACATGTACAGAGCTTTGGATATGCTGTTTTACCAACCCTTTCCATGTATGTAGGTACATGTGTTCAGTTCTGATTTCATATGTACTTGATCCTACCTCTGGGTTTGTAGCTATCCTGGATTTCTCATCTTCTCAGAGAGCTCCTGGATAATGGTACCTTTGTCCCATTATTCCTCCTTTCTTCCCACAGTGACTCCCGCAGGAGTCACTGGAAAGTGCTCAAAACTTGGATATATTTATTATTTTTATTTTTGAGACAGGGTCTCCGTCTGTTAACCAGGCTGGAGTGCAGTGGCATGATCATAGCTCACTGCAGCCTTGAACTGTGCTCAAGCAATCCTTTGGCCTCAGGTTTCTGAGTAGCTAGGACTACAGATGTGTGCCATTGTGCCTGACTAATATTTTGTTTTGTTTTTTGTTTTTTGAGACGGAGTTTTGCTCTTGTTGCCCAGGCTGGACTGCAATGGCATGATCTTGGCTCACCACAGCCTTCACCTCCCAGGTTCAAGCAATTCTCCTGCCTCAGCTTCCCAAGTAGCTGGGATTACAGGCATGCATCACCATGCCTGGCTAATACTGTACTTTTAGTAGAGATGGGGTTTCTCCATATTGGTCAGGCTGGTCTCAAACTCCTGACCTCAGGTGATCTGCCTGCCTTGGCCTCCCAAAGTGCTGGGATTACAGGCGTGAGCCACTGCGCCCAGCCATGCCTGGCTAACTTTAAAAAAAAATTTGGGGCTGGGTGCGGTGACTCACGCCTGTAATCCCAGCACTTTGGGAGGTCGAGGTGGGCGGATTACGAGGTCAGGAGATTGAGACCATCCTGGCTAACACAGTGAAACCCCATCCCTACTAAAAATACGAAAAATTGGCCAGGCGCGGTGGCTCACGCCTATAATCCCAGCACTTTGGGAGGTCGAGGCGGGTGGATCACGAGGTCAGGAGATCAAGACCACCCTGGCTAACACAGTGAAACCCTGTCTCTACTAAAAATACAAAAAATTAGCCTGGCGTGGTGGCGGGTGCCTGTAGTCCCAGCTACTTGGGAGGCTGAGACAAGAGAATGGCTTGAACCCGGGAGGCAGAGCTTGCAGTGAGCTGAGATCACGCCACTGCACTCCAGCCTGGGTGACAGAGCAAGACTCCGTCTTAAAAAAAAAATACAAAAAATTAG
>NC_045434.1:195812290-195828290 GCF_002776525.5 Piliocolobus tephrosceles | reverse complement strand
AAAACAAAACAAAACAAACAAAAAAACCCAAACTAAGTACATTATGTTGTGGTGCCCTGCTCCTATCTTAGACTTTCTTTTTTTTTTTTTTTTTTTGGTTCCCAAGTTTTATTCAAGAACTCATACAAAATATTCCGGATAAATGAAATTTAATCCTCATCTTCCTCCTCTTCTTCGTCCTGGTTAATCTGGAAGTAACGTAATTCGTAACTCTCTTTGCTGTTAGCAACTACGCGCAACCAGTCACGTAGATTATTCTTCTTCAAATATTTTTTGGTGAGATATTTCAAATACCTTTTGGAGAAAGGCACCTCAGATGTCACGGTGATCTTGCTCTTGCTCCTTTCGATGGTCACCACCCCTCCACCAAGGTTCCCAGCTTTTCCGTTCACTTTGATCCTTTCTTGCAAAAACTGCTCAAAATTGGCAGCATCCATGATTCCATCTTCTACAGGGTGGGTGCAATCAAGAGTGAACTTCAGAACCTGCTTCTTTTTTTTGCCCCGCTTCGCCACAAGTTTTTTCACTGGAGCCATGGCCGCAGCGGAGTTAGAAAGGGAGGTGAGCGAACTACGCAGACCTATCTTAGACTTTCTAAGAATCAAGAAAACCTTCTTCTGGCCAGATGTGGTGGCTCACACCTGTAATCCCAGCACTTTGGGAGGCCGAGGTGGGCAGATCACTTTAGGTCAGGAGTTCAAGACCAGCCCGGCCAACATGGTGAAATCCCATCTCTACTAAAAATAGAAAAATTGGCCAGGCATGGTAGCACACATCTGTCATGCCAGCTACTTGGGAAGCTGAGGCAGGAGAATCTCTTGAACCAGAAGGCAGAGGTTGCAGTGAGCTGAGACTGCACCACTGCACTTCAGCCTGGGCAACAGAATAAGACTCTGTCTCCAAAAAATAAGTAAAATTAAAATGAAAAGAAAGCCTTCTTACTCTCCTCTCAGTCTAATTCCATCCTAGTCTCTGGCAGAAAAGAATTGTCTTAAATGAGAAAAGACTGTGAACTGGACCAATTTCCAGGCTCATTGACCAAGTTTAGGTTTTCTTAACCTGATTCCACTCTTAGTTCCTTGAAATTCTTCACCCTGTTCACAGGGTCCACCCCATCCCTGCTGTGTGGGGAGTGGAAAAGGCAGGTTTCTGCAAAGAAGGTCCCCCTCCTCTCAGAATCCCCCTAGTCCCACCTACCCACTGAGTCAGGAGCCAGGAATGTCTGTGGGGGCAGTAGACAGGTATGTCACCCTGGGGGTGTCAGAGGCTGATTCATCTCTCATCTCCACCCAATCTTCTTACAGCTCTCTGGGAACTGTAACCCTCTGTCTAGAAATAAAAGAGTAAAATCCAGGATTCTGGGCTGGGCACGGTGGCTCACACCTGTAAATCTAGCACTTTGGTAGGCCGAGGCGGGAGGATCACAAGGTCAGGAGTTCAAGACCAACCTGGCCAAGATGGTGAAACCTGGTCTCTACTAAAAATACAAAAATTAGCCGGGTGTGGTGGCAGGTGCCTGTAATCCTAGCTACTCGGGAGGCTGAGGCAGAGAATTGCTTGAACCCGGGAGGCAGATGTTGCAGTGAGCCGAGATAGTGTCACAGCACTCCAGCCTGGGCGACACAGCAAGACAAGGCCTAAAAAAAAAAAAAAAAAAAAAATCCGGGACTCTGAAAAGCATCAAGTCTTCAAATCGGTGGTGGGCTAGGTACAGGATTGAATATATATTATGGTATTAAAGAAATATTTGTTGAAAGAAGGAAGGCAGGGAGACATTCTCTCCCTTTTCTCCTCTAGAGTAAAGCTAACCTGAGATTTTCTTGTCTGACTGTACAGAGGAGTGACTTTTAGCTCAAAAAAGATTATGTGAAACTTTTATCTCAAAAAAGATTATGTGACCAGGTGAGGTAGCTCACACCTGTAATCCTAGCACTTTGGGAGGCCAAGGCAGGCAGATTGCTGGAGCCCAGGAATTCAAGACCAGCCTGGGCAACATAGCGAGACCCCGTCTCTATCAGAAAGAATAAATTATGTGACCTTTGAGATTACTGATATTATGATTTATGAGTTGAGGGAAATCTTTTTTTTTTTTTGAGATGGAGTCTCGCTCTGTTGCCCAGGCTGGAGTGCAGTGCACAATCTCGGCTCACTGCAAGCTCCGCCTCCCAGGTTTACGCCATTCTCCCGCCTCAGCCTCCCGAGTAGCTGGGACTACAGGCACCCGCCACCACGCCCGGCTAGTTTTTTGTATTTTTTTAGTAGAGACGGGGTTTCACCGTGTTAGCCAGGATGGTCTCGATCTCCTGACCTCGTGATCCGCCCGTCTCGGCCTCCCAAAGTGCTGGGATTACAGGCTTGAGCCACCGCGCCTGGCCAGTTGAGGGAAATCTTAACCCATGTCCCAGTCTCCCTTCTTTGCTGTTTCTGTGACTCCATAAAGCAATGTGCAGGCTCCAGGATTAATATATAGGAAGAACTTGGAGGTGACAATTCAGTGCAAAGGGAGGCACTGGGGACATTCCTGGAAGCTAAACTGACATAGCAAGCACACTGCATTAGACTTCACATTTGGCCGGGTGCTCATGCCTATAATCCCAGCACTCTGGGAGGCTGAGGCAGGAGGATAGCCTGAGCTCAGGAGTTCCAGACCAGCCTGGGCAAGATAGGGAAACCCCCATCTCTACAAAAAATACAAAAATTAGGCATGGGGGTACGGGCCTATAGTCCCAGCTACTCAGTAGGCTGAGGTGGGAGATGGCTTGAGCCCGGTAGGTGGAACTTGCAGTGAGCCTGGGCAATAGTGCAAGATCCTGTCTCCAAAAAAAAAAAAACAAAATTCACGTTTATTTGGCATGGTTGCGAAGGGGCCTCTCATGTTCCTCCTCCACAACTGCTTCAGAGTTTTAGAATGAGGAGAAAAAAAAAGCCCTTGCCGTGTATTCTCATCCAGAGTAATTTACCAATACTGTCTTATTTACTGTCTTTTTTCCACCTCGATTGGCCCCTAAATCCCCACCCCATTCCGCCACAGCCCCTGTCTTGGCCCACCTCGACACCTGGGCTGAGTTAGCTCCCTGGCTGGAAAAGGTCACACTGGGCTCGAAATGAGGCACATGGGTTTCCCCATCTTTAGCAGGCCTGATGCCATGGAGGTATGTGCTGCAACTCCTTCTAAATGAGACAAGAAAAGAGAGTGAATGGCCCAGATCAGGCTGGGTAAGTAAAGGCTCAAAAGCCAGAGACAAGGGAAGAAAAGAGAGAAGAGGGGACTAGTGTTTTGCTAGAGAATTTCCCTCCAGGATTCCGGGATAATTGGGCCACTTCACTGCTTTCAAAATTGTTGTGGGCCTTAATAGTGCTTCGGTGGGTCTGAAGCCACTCCTCTCCCCGCTTAGGAGTCTTGAGAAAGGGACAGAGAATTCCTCAAATCGACCTCCCCTTTCTCTTTCCCACAGATCCTAATGGGACCATACTTCCTATATTCTCAGCCACCAGCGGGTGAGCATTTTGCTAATCCAGGCAGAATGGATGTGCTTCAGCTCTGTGGGCTTTAGGGCCTCATCCTCACGCATAAGCCTCTTTGTCAGGCTGGAAAGAAACCTTTCCAATTACCTATGGTCCCTGCTAAGTTATTCCAATTCTATACTGTCTTCTAATTGTTGAGGTCCCCAATTCAGAGCCAAGAAATGCATATAATCTAATGTCATTGGTTAGTAGGGATGACCAGGAAGGTCTCTTCTAAGGCACTCAGAGAAGTCTTCCTCCCTCCCGAAGTTGTAGAGAATTGTCAAGTGAAGCCTGGAGATGAGAAGAGCAATTTCAGACACTATCAGTGAGATATAAAGTGGTATCTTTTTTGGAAAGCATTTTGGCAACATGAATCCCAAACCTCGAATATGTCAATTATTTCATTTCCAGGACTACCTCACAAGTTAAAAATCAGAGACTCAGACAATGATTTTGGTACAAAGATGTTAATTACCACACTATTTACAAAAGTAAAAATTGGTGATGACTTGTAGGCTAGTAGTAGGCTAACCACGGGAGTATGGATGGGTAAACAATGTTATAGTCAAAGTATGGATGGGTAAACAATGTTATAGTCAAACCATGGACTATTACCATGGTGACATTAAAAAGGTTATTTAGGTCGGGTGCGGTGGCTCAAGCCTGTAATCCCAGCACTTTGGGAGGCCGAGACGGGCGGATCACGAGGTCAGAAGATCGAGACCATCCTGGCTAACACGGTGAAACCTCGTCTCTACTAAAAATACAAAAAAAAAACTAGCCAGGCGAGGTGGTGTCGCCTGTAGTCCCAGCTACTCGGGAGGCTGAGGCAGGAGAATGGCATGAACCCGGGAGGCGGAGCTTGCAGTGAGCTGAGATCCGGCCACTGCGCTCCAGCCTGGGTGACAGAGCGAGACTCCGTCTCAAAAAAAAAAAAAAAAAAAGGTTATTTACTTGATTGTTTCAGACAGGGTCTCACTCTGTTGCTCAGGCTAGAGTGTAGTGGCACAATCATAGCTCACTGCAGCCTCCACGTCCTAGCTCAAGTGATCCCCCCACATCAGCCTCCCAGAGTGCTGGAATTACAGGAATTGTATCTGTTTTTATTACATGGAATGGTGTTAACTGAAAAAGGCAGGATATAACACAATTATAAAATATCCCACTTAGATAAATGCAATATCCATCCCTAGGTATACAAAAATAAGACTGAAAGAATACACAAAATACCTCCAGATGTTTACAGAGATGAGAAAAAAGAGAATACACAAAATATAGATTTGAATATAGAATTTATTTTTCTTTTAAATAGATGACCCCATAGAAAGTTTCTGTTATGGGATTCTGGGTGACTCATTTTCTCTTTTCATTTTCGTTTTTTTTTTTTGAGATGGACTTTCGATCTTGTTACCCAGGCTGGAGTGCAATGGCGCGATCTCAGCTCACTAAAACCTCTGCCTCCCGGGTTCAAGCAATTCTCCTGCTTCAGTCTCCCAAGTAGCTGGAATTACAGGCACATGCTACCATGCCCTGCTAATGTTTGCATTTTTAGCAGAGACAGGTTTTCGCCATGTTGGCCAGGCTGGTCTTACACTCCCAACCTCAGATGATCTGCCCACCTTGGCCTCCCAAAGTGCTGGGATTACAGACATGAGCCACCGTGCTTGGCCTTCTCTTTCATTTTCTAAGTTTTTTACTTTCCTATATTAGGAAATTTTAAAATAATCTTAAGGATGACTGTCACATGCCAGCCATAATGGGAGGATGGTCTTTCTTCTACCCTAGACATTTCACACTACACAGGCCTCACTTGGATCTGACATCTTCCTTTCTGCACTGTGCAGATCCCCTCAGTATATCAGAAAATAGAAAATCACTTTGCTGCCAGTGGAAGGTAGACAGAAGCTACATTTACTGGGGAAGAAAATACCCTTGCTGTCAAACCATGGCCTGAAAATAAAGGCCCTGAATTATTTCCACCTATCCCCACTCCATGGCTGCAGAAAATGCTGAGGGTGCTTGCATATGAGTCCATAAAGTTGTAAAGAATGCCTTCCAGCCCCCATTTGGTTTGTTTTGGTGAGAGCTGGGGCCTCTGTGATGGGCAAGCATCAAAACCCATGACCACAGCCATTGGTACTGCTTTCAAAAGCATAGCACCCACCCTAATGCCCTGATAAAGGATTTGTCCAGTAGTCTGGGCGTCAGGATTCCTGGGCTCTAGGCCCCACAGGTGATTCACAGCTAGCCCCAGGCTGTGCCTCCTGGCCTCAGTTTCCCTGGCTTGCTCTATTGGTACTTCCTACCTACTCTGTGGGGTGTTAATAGGGGTGAGGTGCTTTGAACTTCTCAGATCAAAGAGGCTAGGAAGCAGCGCCCAGTTATTATCCCCTACACAGCCAGGCGTGGGAGCTGAGGTTGCTTTCATACTCTTCCAGCCACAGTAGCCTCCTCATATCCCCTTATTCATCTGCCTTTGGCTCTGGCTGCCACAACCAGAAAGCAAAGCACAGTCAGTCCTATTTCAATGCTGTTTCAGAACAGATGTCCCTAAATGAATTTGCCAACTGCCCAAACCACTGGTGCACTATATATGATTTAGTAAATACTTTATAGGTGCCTAATTTCTTTCTTCTGATTGGCTGCAAAACCTGTGGGACAAGGACTGTGACTTCTCACCAATAAATATACCAAAGGAGGAATACTCACCATTCAGTCAGCAAAACAGCTTATGAGAGAGCCAGGCTGACCAAAGTTCAAACTTCTCATCTTTCTGCTTCCTCACCGTAACATGGGTAATGGCTTATTCACTCTCCCCTTCTTGTCTATCTCTAATGAGGATTATGTGTGTGGAAGCACTCTAAAATACCAAGCACTTCATGTGTGTTAAAAAGTCCAAATGTGGCCAGGTGCGGTGGCTCACCCCTGTAATCCCAGCACTTTGGGAGGCCAAGGCGGGTAGATCACAAGGTCAGTAGTTCAAGACCAGCCTGAACAACCAGGCCCGACACTACTAAAAATACAAAAATTAGCCAGGCGCGTTGGCGGGCACCTGTAATCCCAGCTACTCGGGAGGCTGAGGCATAGAATTGCTTGAACCTGGGAAGCAGAGGTTGCAGTGAGCCAAGATTGAGCCACTGGACTCCAGCCTGGGCAACAGAGAGAGACTTTGTCTCAAAAAAAAAAAAAAAAAAAGTCTAAATGTATGCAAATAAAACTTGGCATAAGTCTTGCCCAGGGCATCAGTCCAGCCCCTTCTACCACCAGGTTACAACTGCAAGAAATAAGGCTGGGGTGCCACCTACTGGTTGAAAAATATATGAACTGTATCCAGCCAGTTGCAAGAAGAGCAAAGAAAAAACTTCAAGCCCTCTTAATTTTTGCCACTCTCTCACAGGAACTGCCATATTATATACTAATATTTTTCTTTACACAACTTATATATTTTTTTGAGATGGAGTCTCGCTGTGTCGCCCAGGTTGAAATGTAATGGCACAATCTTGGCTCACTGCAACCTCTGCCTCCCGGGTTCAAGCAATTCTTCTCCCTCAGCCTCCCCAGTAGCTGGGATTATAGGCCTGCAACACCATGCCCAGCTAATTTTTGTGTTTTTAGTAGAGAGGGGTTTCACCATATTGGCCAGGCTGGTCTCGAACTCCTGATCTCAGGTGATCTGCCCATGTCAGCCTTCCAATGTGCTGGGCTTACAGGCATGAGTCAACGTGCCCAGCCTTGTATTTCATTTTTGAAGCAAACCTTTTTTTTTGAGACAAAGTCTCACTCTGTCACCAGGATGGAGTACAGTGGCACAATCTCAGTTCACTGTAACCTCTGACTCCTGGGTTCAAACAATTCTCCTGCCTCAGCCTCCCAAGTAGCTAGAACTACAGGCATGCACCACCATGCCCAGCTAATTTTTAAATTTTTTTGGTAGAGATGGGGTTTCACCATGTTGGCCAGGATGGTCTCGATCTCTTGACCTTGTGATCTGCCCGCCTCGGCCTCCCAAAGTGCTGGGATTACAGGCATGAGCCACTATGCCCGGCCTTGAAGTAAACTTTTAACCAGTACTGTAAATAGAAAACTAGTCAACACTTGTCAAAAATAGAATAAAACCATAAAACAAATAAAATGAATATAAAACATTAATAAAGGTCTAGCTAGGAAGTGTTGCCTGTGAAAGCTGAAGTTTGAGGCTCTGTTAAAACTGAAAATATTGGGACACGGTGGCTCACACCTGTAGTCCCAGTTACTCAGGCGTCTCAGGTGGGAGGACTGCTTGAGTCCAGGAGTTTGAGTCCAGCCTGGGGCATATAATGAGAACTCATCTTTTTAAAAAACAAACAAACCTCAGAACCAAAAACTGAAGATTAATAAAAACACCTGACTAGAGACTGAATGTCAATCCTATGTGACTGAATGTGAATTATATGCTTTGGGGAAATACTGATTATTCCAAGGGAAGGTGATATTCCCTCATTCTTCCCCAAACCCCTGGGCCTGGAAGATTGAAGAACAGTTTGGAAGTCACAAAAAGTAGAAAATAAACTCTTGTATTGTAGCACATTCCGTCACAGCCTGAGTAGGACCAGTGCTCGACATTCTGGTGGCAGGGCCCAGAGCTCACAGACACCACTGACAGTATGGTAGGTGTTCTGCTTGGCGCTATGTCTGGCTTTTTGGCCAGAAGTCCTTTGCAGAGCTCACTATCCCCTTGCCAGCCCACCAGCTCTCGCTGGGAGGACTTGCTCTTGGGTCTGCAGCCTGCATTAGGAGCCTCCACTTTCCCCAGTGCTGGGTTATGCATCCTGGTCTCCAGGGTCCACCTTGTTGCTATAGCTGCATGGCTTCCTGCTCCACTGACTGGTTCGAGGGTGCCAGGTACTTCTCCTGGATGCCCAGTGTGCTGAGAAAGGGTGCGTCAAGGCTGATAGCATAGGCAGAGGATGGGGAGCTGGTCTGGGCAGGATGTGACTTCTGCTGATGGCTACACTCCAACCATGTCCATCCCTCTCTTCCTCATAAATTATAGGGACCAATCAGGTATGAGAAGCCTCCAAAAACATCCGGACTCAAATGCTCCTCTAAGTGCCTGTTCCACACACTGCTGAGGATCAAAGGACTGAAGAGCGCTAACCTTCCAATGTTGTGTTATGGTACATGCTCTGGAGCCAGACCAAGCAGGTTCAAATCCTGATGAAGTCTGGGTCTGGGGTCTGATGAGGAGATGGAGGTTAGCCATGGCTAGGTTGGCTATGTTAGGACACCACGGCTGTTCTACTACCAAATGGCTCCAAAGTAAGGAACTGAGATTCTACACCCAGCAAAACCAAGGTTTGAACTGTTCTTCCAAAACATCCTGGGAGAGGGACCTTGGGCCTGTTGCCTCACTTATAAAAGGGGTTGAAATGAAGATTAAATGACCCTGCAAAATAAAGTACGTAGCCCACCAAATGATGTTCAAGTTACAGACCTTTTTCTTTTTTTTTTTTTTTTTTTTGAGACGGAGTCTCGCTCTGTCACAAAGCTGGAGTGCAGTAGCGTGATCTCGGCTCACTGCAACCTCCAACTCCTGGTTCAAGCAACTCTCCTGCCTCAGCCTCCAGAGTAGCTGGGACTACAGGCACCTGCCACCACAGCCAGCTAATTTTTGTATTTTTAGTAGAGATGGGGTTTCACCATGTTGGCCAGGATGGTCTCGATCTCCTGACCTCGTGATCTGCGCCCACCTTGGCCTCCCTAAGTGCTGGGATTACAGGTGTGAGCCACCAGGCCCGGCCCTTATAGGCCTTTCTTTACTGTCTCTATGAATCCATCAACCAAAATCCATCTCACCCCTACTCAGATTGACTCTCAACTGGTGCCCCTTCCCAATGACTTTTCCACAGCAGATACTGCCTTATTTCTGTGCAAGTTGGCCCTGAAGATCACTGAGGATCAGTGAAATCCACCTTGCTTATCTCTGACCTAATGCCCACATTCCTGAGTAGGGCATACAAAGCCTCACCTCCTACCTGCCTACCTGTCTGGCCCCACTGCTGCTCCCCTCTCCGAATCCTTGCCCTGCTCACAAGTCATGCCATCCTACTTTTTTTTTTGAGATGGAGTGTCACTCTGTCACCCAGGCTGACGTACTGTGGTGCCATCTTGGCTCACTGCAACCTCTACCTCCCGGGTTCAAGCAATTCTCCTGCCTCAGCCTCCCAAGTAGCTGGAACTATAGGCATGCGCCACCACACCCAGCTAATTTTTGTATTTTTTAAATAGAAACATGGTTTCACCATTTGGCCAGGTGATCTGGCCTCAGGTGATCTGCCCCCACTCGGCCTCCCAAGGTGCTGGGATTACAGGCATGAGCCACCATGCCCAGCCCCTACTTTTTGTCAAAAATAAATTTTTATACTTTAAAAAAGAGAGACACAGATGGGGTCTCAACTATGTTGCCCAGTCTGGTCTCAAACTCCTGGCCTTGAGCAATCCTCCCACCTTTTAACTCCCAATGTGTTGGAATTACAGGCATGAAGCCATTACACTTGGCCCATGCCGTCTTATTTGCAACCCTCAAAACCTGTCTCAACTTTGAACCTCTATGCTTTTGCATATACTGTTCTCTTTAACTTGAATTCCCTTTCCTTCTTCATTAGACTGGCTAACCTTCACCTTGAAATGATGCAACTCACGTGCCATGACTCCATAAAGCTTTCCTTACCCACCTAACCTTCAGCAGAGCTGACCGCTCCCTTCTTTGTATCAGTCCCTACTCTCTTATAGAGAGCTGCTGAATCCTTTTTTTTTTTTTTTGAGACGGAGTCTTGCTCTGTTGCCCAGGCTGGAGTGCAGTGGCACAGTCTTGGCTCACTGCGAGTTCCGCCTCCCGGGTTCATGCCATTCTCCTGCCTCAGCCTCCTAAGTAGCTGGGACTACAGGCACCTGCCATCACACCCAGCTAATTTTTTGTATTTTTAGTTGAGACAGGGTTTCACCGTGTGAGCCAGGATGGTCTTGATCTCCTGACCTTGTGATCCACCCACCTCGGCCTCCCAAAGTGCTGGGATTACAGGTGTGAGCCACCATGCCTGGCTGAGAGCTGCTGAATCTTAAGTGGGTTAGGATTGGGGCAGAATCTAAAATCAGCACAAATGTATATGGTTAAAAATACCCTTGAAAATTCCTCAAATTATTTGTTAAATGCAGCATACATGGTTTTGTGAATAGAATCCTTTATATATATGAATACATAAAGTAACGTACAGATGCTCCATGACTTATGATGGGGTTACATCCTGATAAACCCATCCCAAATCAAAAATATCTTAAGTCGAAAATGCATTTAATACACATAACCTACCACACATCACAGTTTAATCTCACCTACCTTAAATATTCTTAGAACACTTACGTTAGCCTGCATTTGGGCAAAATTATCTAACACAAAGCCTGTTTTATAATAAAGTATTGAATATCTCGTGTAATTTACTGAATACTGTACTGAAAGTGAAAGAATGATTGATAGGTACCAAAAGTACAATTTCTACTGAATGCATATAGCTTTCACGCTATTGTAAAGTTGAACCATCGTAAGTCGGGAACCATGTGCACGGTGTACAAAATATTACAACACTATTTAAATTGCTCCTCCCAGCCTAGGCTGCATGGTGAAACCCCGTCTCTACTGGAAAAAAAAAAAAACAAAAAAGAGAGAAAAAAAGGCCAGGCGTGCTGGCTCACACCTGTAATCCCAGCACTTTGGGAGGCCGAGGTATCTCAAACAGACAGAGTCTTGCTCTGTCGCCCAGGCTGGAGTGCAGTGACACGATCTCGGCTCACTGCAAGTTCCACCTCCTGGGTTCACGCCATTCTCCTGTCTCGGCCTCCCAAGCAGCTGGGACTACAGGTTCATGCTGCCATACTTGGCTAATTTTTTGTATTTTTAGTAGAGACGGGTTTCACCTTGTTAGCCAGGATGGTCTCGATCTCCTGACCTTGTGATCTGCCCGCCTCAGCCTCCCAAAGTGCTGGATTACAGGTGTGAGCCACCGCGCTCGGCCAAAAGTCCATCTTAAATTAAAAAAAAAAAAAAATTGCTCCTCCCCTCCTTTGCTGAGCACATGCAGTCCAATTGGCCTACATTAACTGCGGGTGTGACACAGCTCCTTAGTACCTTCACCAGGGACTGCACATTCTACTAACATTATTTGTAAGTCATGCCTGCAACCCCCGCCCCATGAGCTTTGTTTCCCACATATGGCTCGACATAGATCAGTAAGCACTGGCTGGAATTCTTTTCCTCTACACCCTAAGACTCTGAGTCCCCCTTGTCTCCAGCATGCTGCGTAGATGCTGAATCTGTGACAGCATCAGTCTAGAGGGCCTGGACTTTCCTGTCCTGCTTCACGCAGGGCCTCTGTGACCTGATGGACACCTACCCATGACCTTGGCTCCAGCCTCAGTAGTCACTAACCAAGCTCCAAAGTCTGGCTCCCTCTTGGATAGCTCTGGATGTCCCATGGACCCCTGAACACAGCACATCTGCCAGCTCTTGTCCCTTTTATCCATGTGACAAACCTGCCCCCTCCTCCTTTTCCTGCCTCAGTGATTAGTAAAACCACCCATGCACTGTCTAAGCCAGAGATGTGGGAAGCTAAATTCTGCTCCAGCTCCATCTACCCATTCAGTCACTGACTCTTACAGTCTATCTCTTTAGTATTTTTCCATTCCACACCTTTCTATTCTCACTACAAATTTTTCATCCCTTCTCACCTAACAAGACTGTAAAACTCTTCTGCCCCCAATCACATCCCTTAAATGCATTTTCCACAATTGCAGGGGCTTTCCTAAAATGTACATCTGATCGTGTCACACCCTGTTCAACAGCACTGCTTGAATACTGGTTCCCACTGCCTACTCATGAACTGAAGTCCATATTCCTTAGTAGGGCACTCAGGCCCCTCCCTCAGCAGCCCTGCCTGCACCCCTGCAAAGTCCTTTCCTCTTCACATGCAACACACCAGGCAACTGGACCTCCTGCATCTCTCCCAAATGACCAATGCCCTCTCATTTCTGGACCTCTGTATTTGTTGCTCCTACTGATCAGTATTGTCCCTTGTCCTCAGTACAACCAACTCTGAAGCCAAGGGACCACCTTTGCACATGAGAGACAGCCATTAGGAAGCCCAACTGATCAATATGAATCAGTCATCCATGGCTGGGTGCGGTGGCTCACATCTGTAATCCTAGCACTTTGGGAAGCGGAGGCGGGTGGATCACCTGAGGTCAGGAGTTCCAGATCAGCCTGGCCAACATGGTGAAACCCCGTCTCTACTAAAAATACAAAAATTAGCTGGGCACAGTGGCACACGCCTGTAACCCCAGCTACTCGGGAGGCTGAGGAAGGAGAATCGCTTGAACCTGGGAGGCAGAGGTTACAGTGAGCCAAGATTGCGACATTGTGCAATCCAGCATGGGCAATAAGAACGAAACTCCCTCTCAAAAAAAAAAAAAAAAAAGGTCACCCAGAAGGATGATGACTGCACTTCCTGTGGCCATTCCTGAGCCCCATGTCTCACCCTCTCCGCTATGGCCAGGAAGCTAGCAAGGATACGAAGAGAAATGGAAGTCTGCTCCCATTGCGGCAGACATCATGGCCTCTAGGCTTCGCTGCTCTTGGGCTCCGAAACAGTATCCATTGGCTTTATCCACAGCCTGCAGGACTCGCTGGATGCTCTCCTTGTCCTGAGCAGGGAGGTGAGAAACAGTTTTGTGAGTGAAACAGAAGTGTGTAAAACTGCTTGCAATCTCTAAATACACCTTCCTCCATCTTGCCTCTGTACATGTAGCTTTCTTGGCCTGGAGTAGTTCTACATGTCCCCAAAGGCTGGATAAATCCCATGTTTTCTGAGCACCAACTCACTCAGATTAGAACAGATAAGCTCCCCTATGCACATCCATAGTCCCCTGGGTTTACACCTATTGTACATGTAATAAATGCCTATTAACTCACCTGCCTCCCCCTACCTCTTAGGGCCAGATCATCTGTCGCAGTATTCCCAGTGCCTGCCACAGTACTTCTCTTAAGCAGATATCCAATAAATATGCATGTTTTAAATCTATAATTGGGACAGGCGCGGTGGTTCACACCTGTAAAGCCTAGCACTTTGGGAGGCTGAGGCAGGTGGATCACTTGAGGTCAGGAGTTTGAGACCAGCCTGGCCAACATGGTGAAACCCTGTCTGTACTAAAAATACAAAAATTAGCTGGGCATGATGACAGATGCCTGTAATCCCAGTTACTTGAGAGGCTGAGGCAGGAGAATCGGTTGAACCCAGGAGGTGGAGGTTGCAGTGAGCCAAGATCACGCCACTGCACTCCATCCTGGGCGACAGAGTGAGATTCCATCACACACACAAAAAAAACTATAACTGTTTCCTCATCCATATACAGTAATAAAAACAGTCTATATATCACATGGTGGGAAGGACAAAGCAAAATTACATATGTCTAGTCCTTAGCACAGTGCCCAGCACAGAAAGCCATAAGTAAGAGATAACTGTTATGATTGATATTATAGAGTTCATCTCCTCATATAAGTGTGGCATTAGAAGTAAGGAGACAAGTTAGCTCAAGTTCACCCACTGCAGAAAGGAATCTAACATGTACCTGCGTCTCCCAGGTTATCTCTGCAGGGTAAAGGTGAGAGGCACAGGGGTTGGGTACCACTTTGCAAAGTCAACAGACAGTTGCCCAGTTGAATGGGCTTAAGAGACTTGTCCCTGGTCCTGGTCAAGTTTCTTGCTGATGACTTTCTGAACTCACCCATTTTCACACTGAGGAGGGAACATGTGAAGAGAGGATCCAGCAAAAAAGAATAGACAGGCAAAAGTTTGGTCCACTCTCTTTACTGGAATTCTGCCCCTACAGCAGCCCCTGGTCCTGAAACTAAGATTACTCAGTGATAGTCAACCCAGGGCAAAGACCATTGTTTAAGCCCTCAAAGCATCCTGTGCTTTTGGCTTGGTGAATCCCAGGCACTGTCAGAGTCCTGTCTTAGCCCCCAGTACCTGGATGTTCAGAGGGATAAAGGAGACCAGGCTATAGTCTTCGATGAGTTGCACTAGCTTCTCATTGAGCTGGCGGTAGTGGCGGAAGAAAGGGTCAGAAGCCAGGTGGTCAAGCAGGTAGGAGAGGTCCAGAACCTCTGTGTAGTAGTCCAGGTTGAAGGCTAAAGAGAGAAAAGTGTTCAGGAGCAACCAGTATCAGGCTAAAGACCTGAGGACGAGGTTCATTTTTCTTTTTTTCCTTTGTGTTTTCATGCACTCAAGTATTAACTTGACACAATAAAATGAAGTCACTAAGAAAAAAAGCTTTTGGTTTTACCCTGCTGGCTGTGCTAGTTACTAGCTATATAGGCAGGTACCTACTTCATAGCACTGTCGTGAAGATTAAATGCTATAAACCCCAGTGTCTGGTACAGAGAAGTGCTTGATCAACAACTGCAAACAGGCTGGGCATAGTGGCTCAGTGGCTCACACCTGTAATCCCAGCACTCTGGGAGGCTGAGGTGGGTGATCACCTGAGGTCAGGAGTTCAAGACCAGGTAATATGGTGAAACTCCATCTCTACTAAAAATACAAAATTAGCCGGACCTGGTGGCACATGCCTGTAATCCCAGCTACTCGGGAGGCTGAGGCAGGAGAATCGCTTGAATCTGGGAGGCGGAGGATGCAGTGAGCCGAGATTGCACCACTGCACTCCAGCCTGGGCAACAAGAGCGAAACTGTCTCAAAAATAAATAAATAAATAAAGTTGCAAATAATTATATCAAACATGTACCAAGAACTGTGCATGGCTGTCCTCACCTCACAGAGCTCATAGTCAGGTCATACCCTCAGGACCTGGCATGTACATTGCAAAGACTCTGTAAATGGTTAAACTGAATAAATGCTACATTCTAGCAGGGTAGCCTCCTGGGTATATCACTTTGCTTTTCTGAGCCAGTTGTTTCTTAATGTAAAATAAGGACTAGATGATGCTGAGGTCCCTGATTCAGTTTTATAAATCATTTCCCACTAAAAGTAGTAAGTTGCACCTCCCCCTAGTGGCCTGTTTCTGCCCAGAAAACTTAAGTATCTGGGCTCCTTGGCAGATGTATCCTAAAGTGAGCCGAGGACTCTACATCACTCTATGTCCAGACTAGAAGCTAGCTGGCTCCCTGGACAAGGTCCTGACACCTCCCTTTCCCAACAACCTCCCTACTGCTCATGTGCTGGTCATTTTATCTGTCTTCTCTAGGTTCCTTTGTGGCTAGAGATGCTATTTAGGGAACAACATCCCCAGTTCAGAAGAGTACTAATTTTTTTTTTGTTTGTTTTTTGAGATGGAGTCTCGCTCTGTCGCCCAGGCTGGAGTGCAGTGGCGCGATCTCAGCTTACTGCAAGCTCTGCCTCCTGGGTTCACACCATTCTCCTGCCTCAGCCTCCTGAGTAGCTGGGACTAC
>NC_045434.1:195793920-195812190 GCF_002776525.5 Piliocolobus tephrosceles | reverse complement strand
GCTCACTGCAAGCTCCACCTCCCGGGTTCACGCCATTCTCCTGCCTCAGCCTCCCGAGTAGTTGGGACTACAGGTGCCCACCACCACACCTGGCTAATTTTTTGTATTTTTAGTGGAGACGGGGTTTCACCGTGTTAGCCAGGATGGTCTCGATCTCCTGACCTCGTGATCCTCCCACCTCAGCCTCCCAAAGTGCTGGAATTACAGGCGTGAGCCACCGCACCCAGCCTGTTATTTTTAGTAGAGACGGGGTTTCACCATGTTAGCCAGGATGGTCTCAATCTCCTGACCTCGTGATCTGCCCGCCTCAGCCTCCCAAAGTGCTGCGATTACAGGTGTGAGCCACCGCGCCTGGCCTAAGTTTTTTCTTTTTTTTTTTTTTGAGATGGAGTTTCACTCTTGTTGCCCAGGCTGGAGTGCAATGGCGTGATCTCGACTCACTACAACCTCTGCCTCTCAGGTTCAAGCGATTCTCCTGCCTCAGCTTCCCGAGTAGCTGAGATTACAGGCATGCGCCACCATGCCTGGCTACTTTTTTGTATTTTTAGTAGAGGTGGGGTTTCTCCATGTAGGTCAAGCTGGTCTCGAACTCCTGACCTCAGGTGATCTGCCCACCTCAGCCTCCCAAAGTGCTGGGATTACGGACGTGAGCCACCACGCCCGGTCGAGAGTACTATTTTGTCAAGAAAAGAAAACTGGCCACTGGGACTCTAGCCAACTCCCCTCATACCAGCCCACTTCAATCTTCCCTATTTTGTCCCTGGCCTCCCACCCCTTCTCTGTCTCTCTGCCATGGGAGAATATAGCCTCCTTCTGTGAGGACAGAAGGAGGCTGTCTAGGAGCCAGGAAGCAGGCTCTCACCACATACCAGATCTGCTTGTATCTTGATCTTGGACTTACCAGCCTCCAGAACTGTGAGAAATAAATATTTATTGGCTAAGCCATCTGGTCTATGGTATTTTTGTGATGGCAGCACAAACTGACTAAGACAAGGCCTTTATCCCTACTGGTGCCTCTGCATACAACAGTCCTCCCTTGGCTGGCTCCTTCTCACCATTCACGTCTCAGCTCAGATGCCACTGCCTCAGAGCAGAAGTGAGAAACTGAGGTCCAGAGAGATGAACTGACTTACCCAGATCACACGGTGATTCAGTGGCAGAGCCAGAATTCAAACTCATGCCTGTTTTATTCCAAAGCTCACTCACCTCACTCCCAAATATTCACTGTCATATCACTTTAATTCCTTTGTAATACCTAACACCATCTGTAGCTCTCTCGTCTCCAAAATCTACACAACGGTATCTAGCACAGAATGGCACAAAATAAACTGACAGGAGTCAGAACCTGCCTGTGGTTACTATCAGCAGACCACACAAGGCACCAGAGGCAGCTACCTTCAGCTGAGATGTCTGCTTCATTCTAGCCCAGCTGCTGCCCTGCTCTTCACCTGGAACAGAACCTCTTACCCAGCTTCCCATAATGCTCAATGAGGTCCATCTTGGAAAGGAGGTTGATGTGGGGCAGCTCCACGTGCAGCATGGTGGCCAGGGAGGTACACAGTACTGAAATGAACTTGGCAGGGTCTGTGCAGTAGTGAGAATCCACCAGGTGGACGGCAGTCAGCTGGGAGGGAAGAGACAGGGTCAGAGTGGCCTGGAGAAACAGGAATCAGCATTCCCTCATGATAATGAGGGCTTGAGGACAGAGGGAAAGCTTTCCCCATTAGTCTCCTTCTGCCTCTGTTTCTTTCTAATAACTACCCTTGTTTCCTTCTCCCAGGAAATAGGAGGCTTTTTTTTTTTTTCTTACAAGATGTCTTGCACTGAGCCTCCCAGTGGGCAAGGGGTTTAAATCCCATGGCATCTGACTCCACTCTTTCATTTACTTTTGCCCACCAATTTACAACAATTTCCATGCCACTTTCTACATTAACCCCTTCCATACTTCCGAAATCGCCAAGTTGGCTACTAACGCCCATTTTACACGTGAGTAAACTGAGGTTCAGAGTGATGAACTGACTTACCAACACCACACAGCGAGTCAGTAGCAGAGCCAGATTTTGAACTCATGCCTGTTTTACTCCAAAGCAAGTCAGTCCCTACGTCCCTGTGTGACATGGGGGTGTGGCGTCTGTCCTCCCTGTCTCAGTTACTCCATCCGCAAAATGGTCCTCCCCGCCCTGAGACTCACCCTGAGGTCCCACTGAGCCATTTGGGAGAAGATGCTGCGCAGGGCGCCGTGATGCGTGCAGAGCTCCACTTGTCCTGGGCAGTCGAAGAGGAAGTAGTGGCCGCGGAGGGGGTCGAGCTTGGCACGCAGCCAGTCCAGGTTGGCTTCCAGGTACTCCATGCAGTAGAGCAGGCCGCCGTTGGGCCCCAGGCGCAGCGCGTCCATCACGTCGCCCAGCCCCACCAGCTCGCCCACGTCCACGGCACACTCGTACGGCAGCCCCTCGTTGGCCGGGTCCAGGTTCACCACGGCCACGCGCCGGCCCAGCGCGCGCAGGAACTCACTCATGCCCAGGCAGTACGTGGTCTTCCCTGAGCCCGGCGGGCCGATCACCGCCTGCCCGAAGGCCGTGGTCGGAACGGCCCCCGCCATGGGCCGCCCACCGCCCGGAGCAGGTCAGCTCAGAGGGAAAACGAGGCGAGCAGCCGCACCAGAGACGAGACTGAAGGCGAGGGACCCAGGACGTATACCTCGTTGGCGGCCAGCGTCACTCGCCTCAGGCAGAACAGCGGGGACAGCGTCGCCCAAGCAGAGTTAACGGGCCGGTATTAACTAGACTAACTCGACTTCCGGACAGCGTCGGAAGCGGCGGGCCAGAGAGAGGAAGTCCCGCCCTCACGGCTGGGACGTAGCTCGACGCCGAGGGGCGGGCGGCGCCGCCGCGTTTTTATTGCGGGTAATGGGTCGAATGTGGGGTCTTTGCGGGAAAATCTGTCTCGGAATTTCCCTGACCTTCCTTCAGACTCGAATTAGAAAAGAAAGGGAGCTCCAGTAGTAAACGTCTTTATTCTTCCGTGACGTCGCACACCCAAGCCACTTCCCGCGGACGCTCTGCTGCAGTCCCACCTAGTGAGGGTAGAGGCGGTGAAGGGCCCGCCCAAGGCCGGCTCTTCCAAGCACCACAAATCCTCTCCTCGTCCAGGTCCCTTTCCCCCTCTTTCTGGCCTTCGTCGGGACACCTTCAGAGTCCCCAAGGAAGGCTGTGCTGATAGCCTCACTCAATCCAGCTTTTCAAGGTTCTGCAGGCGGCAAAGGGCAAGCCCAGAGACTAGGATTACAGACCAAAGACAATCGGTCGTTACCCCTAATATCCAAGGGGAGGGGACTGGAGGGGGCTTTTTGTAAAAATGCCCGAGGTAGAGAACCGGCAGGCAGGCAGGCTCAGAGCAAAGCACCCTGAACCAGCCACGAAGACTGCTGCTCCCAGACTCCTTTCTGCTTCAGTGGCAGATGAGGCCGGGGCAGAGGGTTCTTATGTAGCTATGAGTGATTCTGACCAATGAAGCCCCCAACCTGGTCAATCAGGCAATGAGTGGCTGTCTGAAGCACAACTGGAACCCCTCACAAAGGCCATGTCTGTCCGAAACTTGATGCTGGTGGGTGG
The DNA here is from genome assembly GCF_002776525.5 of Piliocolobus tephrosceles. NCBI lineage: Eukaryota > Metazoa > Chordata > Mammalia > Primates > Cercopithecidae > Piliocolobus > Piliocolobus tephrosceles. The sequence continues at coordinate 195,808,576 of NC_045434.1, read as the reverse complement.
CTGGCGGCGGAGCAATGACTCCATCTGGTCCTGGGGTAGAGGCTCATCATAGATGGTGGAGATGAGCCCCAGGCCATTTCTACGGGGCCTCTTCAGTTGCCCAAATGGCTGTAGCTTCTCTCCATGGTACCTGGATAAAAATGGGCTCTCAGTGAGAAGGCTGCTCTCAAATTCCAGTTACAGGGGTTGGGAGAGGACGGGGAAGTAGCTACTACATCTGGTTTGTCCAAAGACAGAGGCTTTAAATATGGGTCTTCGCTCTCCAGCCCTCTTATCTATCCATTGACAGTGCCAGCAAGAAGGGACCTCAGATAAAATTTTCATTCTGTCACTACAGACTTCCTAATAGTAACCATCAAGTCCAAACTCCTCCAACAGAGGGTATGAATGATCTTGTTAAGCCTTAGGGCTCAGTCTTTAAAAAAAAAAAAAAAGATTTACTTTATTTATTTATTTTTGAGACAGGGTCTCACTATGTCACCCAGGCTGGATTGTAATGGCGTGATGTCAGCTCACTGCAACCTCCACCTCCTGGGTTCAAGTGATTCTTCTGCCTCCAGAGTAGCTGGGACTACAGGCGCATGCCACTATGCCCAGCTAATTTTTTTTTTTTTTTTAGAGGGAGTCTCCCTCTGTCGCTCAGGCTGGAGTGCAGTGGCCGGATCTCAACTCACTGCAAGCTCCGCCTCCCGGGTTTACGCCATTCTCCTGCCTCAGCCTGCCCAGTAGCTGGGACCATAGGCGCCCACCACCTCCCCCCCTAGTTTTTTGGATTTTTTTTTTTTTTTTTTTTTTTTGAGACGGAGTCTCGTCTGGCTCTGTTGCCCAGGCTGGAGTGCAGTGGCCGGATCTCAGCTCACTACAAGCTCCGCCTCCCGGGTTCACGCCATTCTCCTGCCTCAGCCTCCCGAGTAGCTGGGACCACAGGCGCCCGCCATCTCGCCCGGCTAGTTTTTTGTATTTTTAGTAGAGACGGGGTTTCACCGTGTAGACCAGGATGGTCTCGATCTCCTGACCTCGTGATCCACCCGTCTCGGCCTCCCAAAGTGCTGGGATTACAGGCTTGAGCCACCGCGCCCGGCCGTTATTTGTATTTTTTTTAGTAGAGACGGGGTTTCACCGTGTTACCCAGGATGGTCTCGATCTCCGACCTCGTGATCCGCCCGTCTCAGCCTCCCAAAGTGCTGGGATTACAGACTTGAGCCACCGCGCCCGGGCCTTTTTTTTTTTTTTTTTTTTTTGAGATAGAGTCTTCCTCTGTTGCCAAGGCTAGAGTGCAGTGGTGCCATCTTGGCTCACTGCAACCTCCGCCTCCTGGGTTCAAGTGACTCTCCTGCCTCAGCCTCCCGAGTAGCTGGGATTACAGGTGCCCGCTACCGTGCCCAGCTAATTTTTTGTATTTTTAGTAGAGACAGGATTTCACCATCTTAACCAGGCTGGTCTCAAACTCCTGACCTCATGATCCACCCCCCTCAGCATCCCAAAGTGCTGGGATTACAGGCGTGAGCCACCACGCCTGGCTAATTTTTGTATTTTTAGTAGACGGGGTTTCACCATGTTGGCCAGGTGGTTTCAAACTGGGCTTAAGGAATGCTACTACTTCAGCCTCCCAAAGTATTAGGATTACAGGCTTGAGCCACCGCACCTGGCCCAGATTCATTTTTTCCTCTTAACTCTGTTTTGAAGTTCATCCTGCAAGAGTACTCAGCACCCATGCCAAAACCAGTGGGAAGAGGGAAACCAGGGCATAGCTGAAAGGCTTGGGCCCCCAGGGAAGTCCCTCAGCCACACTTACCCCAATCCACGCTTGCATCTGGGGTGTTGGCCATCACCATCCAGGGCCTCAGGCACCCCTGAACACCTGCTGCCCAGGCCCTGGCCCTCAGCCCAGCCCTGCCGCTCCATCACCTTCCGCCCAATGCCCTGCAGAGTGAAGGGATAAGATTCAAGAAATAGGGCTCCTGCTGGGAGCAGGCTGAATGGGGATGGGAGAAGGAAAAGAGAGGGGTCCATGGGGTGGACACAGTGCTCACTCACCTTGGTGTGGCGCTCAAAGGTGCCCACCTGGCATTCGATCACAGAGCCATCTTCCTGCCCATCTCGGAGTCTCTGTTCCAGACGCATTTGGAGAGAGTCTCGGGCATCCTTGTCTCCACCATCTGAGGAACCAGAGCTCAGTTTATGGAAGCGTCCCTCTCAAAGAAGGGGGAAGAATCAGGTTTCTAGGTCCCCCTCATAAGACTGACGTATTCATTTAATGGTGTTCTGTATCTCTCTCATTAGAGTGAGAGCTCCCCAAAAGTAGGAACCATGGTTCTCCCCAATCATACAGATGAGAAGATTGTGGTGCAGAAAAGTAACAGAGTCAACAAATGACAGAGAGAGGATTAGAACCCAGGTCTTCTCCCCTCCCCCACTGGCTATTTCCCCCACCCAGGTCATTTTCTCTTCTAAAATCTAAACCCTTACTAGAGCCTGAGTTCCTGACCAGCCACCGACCAGGGCCTGACCATCAGACCCAGAGCCCCTGAGGACTATCTGTCCCTCATCCTCCTCCAAGAAAGGAAGAAGGCTCTGTCCAAAACTAGCACTTAATGTACACAACCAAAGATGTTTTAAGAGGAACGCTCCCAGTGGGCTACCCCAAGGGAATGGTTCCCTGTCTCAGCCTTTGCTAGCTCTGGAAAAGTGTCACTGCAAGGCCAGGGCACCCGTTTCACCTCCCAGTATTGCCATTCCTTGCCCAGTACCTCTGTCATAGTACACGCTCATGTCCACATCCCAGTCATCAGCTGTCTGTTCATCAAAATCTGCAGGGATAGAAAAGCATCCAACAGAGTGCAATAAGGACTCTCAGTTCTATTAAGAGGTAAACCTAGAGTTGTTTGGCTTTTTTTTTTTGAGACAGAGTCTCGTTCTGTCGCCAGGCTGGAGTGCAGTGGCATGATCTTGGCTCACTGCAACCTCTGCCTCCCGGGTTCAAGCGATTCTCCTGCCTCAGCCTCCCAAGTAGCTGGGACTACAGGTGCACGCTACCACAGCCAGCTAATTTTTTTATTTTTCGTAGAGATGGGGTTTCACCATGTTGGCCAGGATGGTCTCGATCTTTTGATCTTGTGATCTGCCCAACTCAGCCTCCCAAAGTGCTGGGATTACAGGCGTGAGCCACCGTGCCCAGCGGGGCATTTGTTTATTTTAGAGAAGGTCTCACTCTGTCCCCCAGGCTGGAGTAACGTGGTGGGTTCATAGCTCACTGCAACCTTGAACTCCTGGGCTCAAGTGATCCTCCTGCCTCAGTCTCTTGAGTAGTTCGGACTATAGGCATGAGCCACTGCACCCAGTTTGTTTGTATTTTAAGATCCTTCCTCTGGGAGGGTTATTCAGAATTTGCAGGGGGTGGGGGGAGCATTTTCTCTCCATCTCACTGATCCCCACTCTTAAAAAGGATGATTGGTCTCTCATATACAATAAAGGTCAGCCTGTTCCCTAGCCTTTTGTTTGGGCTCACCACTAGGGAATCTACTGTGCAGAACAGGGAACCCCAAGAGAATGCAGCAGGAGTCACCCCTGCCTTTGCATGGGTACCAGCATTACCTCCTTCTTCCTCCCGCCAGAACTGGGCATCGGTATAAAACACCAGGCCAGAGCCACCCTTCTCCCACTTGAGCTCAATCTCCTCCTCAAAGAGCTGTTCAGTGGTCCGCTCCTGCCCGGTCACGTCCTCATGCAGCGCTTCATGCCGTTCCCATTCCTCACCCCGGTCATCGTCCTAAAAGGCAGGGAGAGGTGATCTGCCTGAGCTTCCTGACCTCATGCCCAGAGGGAGGGAAGCTCAGGGCACAGGAGGCACGCGTGGCAAGCCTCAGCCCCATTCCTTCGAATTTCTCCAAGAAGCAGCACATATATTTGCCCCCCGACCAACACGTCTCTAGCCCCTGATAATTCTCAACATAGTTTGCTCCTGTCCTCACAAGCCTCACTCACCTCTGTGCTTTTGGCCATGTCTTTCCCTGTCTGAAACACCCACTTTCCTCTCCCACACCCTTCTCTTCTGCACTTGGTTAAATCCTCCTCGTCCCTCAAGTCCTACAGCCTACATGAAGCCCCCCGAACTTAGGCCCACAGCTCTCGCGCCAGTCTCTGAACTCTCAATGCTAATCAGTACACACTGGTTAGCCCTTTTTATGTGACATCACAAAGAAAGAATGGACAAGAACGCTTATTGTCTCTGGTGTGTCAGGCCCTTCCCATAGCTTAGCTCCTTTAATCATCACAACAGCCCTGTGAGATAAGTACCATTATTCCCATTCTACAGATGACAAAACCTAGGTTCGGAGGAGTAAAAAGTTATTTGTTCAAAAGAGTACACTGAGGGAGCAGCAGAGCCAGTAATGCAAACCCGGGTGGCCACATCCAGTTGCAGTATCTCCAGATGCTGGTTCTTTCTCTTCAGGGAGATTTTAGGCTCTTTGAGGGCAGGAAATGAGTCTTAGAATGCCTTCGGAATCCTACACTAGCCCTTGGCTTGACTGGATTTGTGGAATGACAGAATGATTCCTGGCTTGAAACCCTGCAGGCCTTCAAGTGCTGAAGAAAAGTCAGGATGGGGCCAGACGCAGTGGCTCACGCCTGTAATCCCAGCACTTTGGGAGGCCAAGGTGGGAGGATCCCTTGAGCTCAGGGGTTCAAGACCAGTTTAGGCAACAAGACAAAACCCTATCTCTACAAAAAATACAAAAATTAGCCAAGTGTGGTGATGTGTGAGTGTAGTCCTAGCTACTGGGGAAGCTGAGGTGAGAGGATGGCTTGAGCCCAGGGAGTTGGAGGCTGCAGGGAGCCGAGATTGCACCACTGCACTCCAGCCAGGGCAACAGAACCATAGCCTGCTTCAAAAAAAAAAAAAAAAGGAAGGAAGGAAGGAGAGAGAAGAGGGGAGGGAGAGGAAGTCAGGATGGTACCACACTAAGGATGTGGTCCAGATACCTTAGCAATTTTGGCTGGGAGCTTTTTTGTTTGTTTGTTTGTTTTTTTTTTTTTTTGAGACGGAGTCTCGCTCTGTCACCCAAGCAGGAGTGCAGTGGCCGGATCTCAGCTCATTGCAAGCTCCGCCTCCTGGGTTTACGCCATTCTCCTGCCTCAGCCTCCCAAGTAGCTGAGACTACAGGCGCCGCCACCTCGCCCAGCTAGTTTTTTGTAATTTTTTAGTGGAGACGGGGTTTCACCGTGTTAGCCAGGATGGTCTCGATCTCCTGACCTCGTGATCCGCCCGTCTCGGCCTCCCAAAGTGCTGGGATTACAGGCTTGAGCCACCGTGCCCGGCCTGTTTGTTTGTTTTTTTGAGACGGAGTCTCGCTCTGTCGCCCAGGCTGGAGTGCAGTGGCCAGATCTCAGCTCACTGCAAGCTCCGCCTCCTGGGTTTATGCCATTCTCCTGCCTCAGCCTCCCGAGTAGCTGGGACTACAGGCGCCCGCCACCTCGCCTGGCTAGATTTTTGTATTTTTTAGTAGAGACGGGGTTTCACCATGTTAGCCAGGATGGTCTCCATCTCCTGACCTCGTGATCCACCCGTCTCGGCCTCCCAAAGTGCTAGGATTACAGGCGTGAGCCACCACACCCATCTGGCTGGAAGCTTTGAAACACAGGTGAATTACTTTTTACCTGGGATATACATTTTTTAAAAACTTTTCCCAACAAATCACACCTTACTGAATTTTTTTTTTTTTTTTTTTTTTTTTGAGACGGAGTCTTGCTCTGTCGCCCAGGCTGGGGTGCAGTGGCCGGATCTCAGCTCACTGCAAGCTCTGCCTCCCAGGTTTACACCATTCTCCTGCCTCAGCCTCCCGAGTAGCTGGGACTACAGGCGCCCGCCACCTTGCCCGGCTAGTTTTTTGTATTTTTTAGTAGAGACGGGGTTTCCCTGTGTTAGCCAGGATGGTCTCGATCTCCTGACCTCGTGATCCGCCCGTCTTGGCCTCCCAAAGTGCTGGGATTACAGGCTTGAGCCACCGCGCCCGGCCCACCTTACTGATTTTATGGATGTGCAACCAAGTCTGGGGAAAGGAACCAAAGAAATGTCTATGTCACTAATAAAGTGAGAGTGGAGGCTACTGTTCAATCTGCTGCCTCGAGGTCCGAAAATAGAGATGACTGCTCAGTCACATCATGACAGCACGCAGAGGTTAGGGAAGAAGCAAGAACTGGGCTCACATCCTAGTTCGACCTCTATTTCCTGAGATGATCTTAGACAAGTCACTGCACATGTCTTAGTCAGCACATTTTCATCTCAAAAATGAATTCGCCTTATCTGGTCTTTCACAGGGAAATTTTTTTTTTTTCTCAGCTCACTGCAAAACTGAACTGCCTCCCGGGTTCAAACGATTCCATGCCCAGCTGGAAATAATTTTTAAAAGAGAAAAAATGGGCCTGGCACAGTGGGTCATGCCTGTAATCCCAGCATTTTGGGAGGTCAAGGCAGGTGGGTCACGAGGTCAGGAGATTGAGAATCTCCTGCTTAACATGGTGAAACCCCATCTCTACTAAAAATACAAAAACAAAAACTAGCCGGGCTTGGTGGCACAAGCCTGTAGTCCCAGCTTACTCGGGAGGCTGAGGCAGGAGAATCACTTAAACCCCAGAAGGTGGAGGTTGCAGTGAGCCGAGATCGCACCACTTCACTCCAGCCTGGGTGACACAGCGAGACTCAGTCTCAAAAAAAAAGAAAAAATGAATAAAAAGGAACCATCCTGGCTGGGCGCAGTGGCTCACACCTATAATCCCAGCACTTTGGGAGGCTGAGGCAGGCAGATCACGAGGTCAGGAGATCGAGACCATCCTGGCTGACACGGTGAAACCCCGTCTCTACTAAAAATACAAAAAATTAGCCAGGCGTGGTGGTGGACGCCTGTAGTCCCAGCTACTCGGGAGGCTGAGGCAGGAGAATGGCAAGAACCCAGGAGGCGGAGTTTGCAGTGAGCTGAGATTCCACCACTGCACTCCAGCCTGGACAACAGAGCGAGGTTCTGTCTCAAAAAAAAAAAAAGAACCATCCTTATATATCCCTTCCAAGGGAGTGAAAAATAAGACCCACTTACGAATATTCTGGTAAAAGCTCTGAACCATCTCCCTAGAGAAATACAGAAAAAACACACATGCAAATGTAGTTTTACATTCCTTCTCAGACTCCTTGGAACCCTCCTGAGGACCCCAGGGTAAGAACCCTTGTAACAGGCCAGGCGCAGTGGCTCACGCCTGTAATCCCAGCACTTTGGGAGGCCGAGGTGGGTGGATCACGAGGTCAGGAGATTGAGACCATTCTGGCTAACATGGTGAAACCTCATCTCTACTAAAAATATTTAAAAACTTAGCTGGGCGTGGTGACGGGCGCCTGCAGTCCCAGCTACTCGGGAGGCTGAGGCAGGAGAATGGCTTGAACCCGGGAGGCGGAGCTTGCAGTAAGCAGAGACTGCACCGCGACCGCACCCTTGTAATGGACAATTGAAAAGTGGTATTATTAATGCCTTTGGCCTCTTTCAGTTGCCAGCAGAACAGGGTAGCACACTGTACTCACGTCATCTGAGTGAGACTCTTCTTCCTCTTCCTTCCTTGCTTCTTCCTCAGGCTCTCCACAGGGGCTGGCTGGTGTATCTGCCAGGCAGGTTCCCTGGGGTATTTCCTCACCCTCTGCTGTATACACAAGCTCTTCCTGCTCCACAGTCTCTGCGTCCTCATACTCAAAAGGCACATTGCCGTAGCGCCGGGAGGAACCTGTCTTGGGGAACTGGAGCTGCAGCTGGGTGATGATCCGAGGGGGTAGGCGGCAGGCCCGGATCAACTCCAAAAAGACCCGCAGGGGAGTCCCCACATTCCCATTGGGCATCAGCACTGGTGGGTTCAGCTCTGGCAGTTGCTTCAGGTCAGCCAGGGTGAAGGCTTCATTCTCAGCTTTCCGACTCTGCATTTCTTTCCGGGTCTTGAAGGGAAAGGAGCCCAAACCTTGGGAAGGAGGGAGAATAGATCTTGAAACCCAGAAGCCTCCAGCAACACTTGAGCCAGAAATTGGCCAATGTTTAAATCTATTAGCCTTTCCCTAGTAAACAGACTTAGACAAAATAAAAATAAATACATCCAGGCTGACACAGTGGCTCACGGTTGTGATCCCAGCACTTTGGGAGGCTGAGGCAGGAGGACTGCTTGAACTCAGGAGTTCAAGACCAGCCTGGGCAACATGGTGAGACCCTTATCTCTACAAAAAACAAAAAAATTAGCTGGGAGTGGTGGTGCACCCTGTGATCCCAGCTCCTTGGGAGGCTGAGGCAGGAGGACTGCTTGAGCCTGGGAAGTGAGGCTGTAGTGAGCCGAGACTGCACCACTGCACTCCATCTCGAGTGACAGAGTACCCTGTCTCAAAAATAAATAAATAATAAAATAAATCCATTAGCCTAATGCTGTTCCTCCCTCTCAAACTTCTCCAGGTCTTTTCATCTCTCCCCAAGCAGAACTGCAGAACTACCTAGTAGTTTCATGTCATTTCTCATCACCTTGGCTGGGCATACAAGTTTCTTCCAGCTCTCGCTCCTGATGACCTTATTTTTGTTTCTTTTTTTTTTTTTTTTTCTGAGATAGATTCTCACTCTGTCACCCAGACTGCAGTATGCAGTTGTGCGATCTCAGCTCACTGCAACCTCCGCCTCCCGGGTTCAAGTGATTCTCGTGTTTCAGCCTCCCGAGTAGCTGGGATTACAGGCATGTGCCACCATGCCTGGCTGATTTTTGTATTTCTAGTACAGACAGGGTTATGCCATGTTGTCCAGGCTGATCCTGGCCTCAAGCAATCCACCCATCTGATGACCTTTTGATTCTCAACTGTCACCAACTCCCATCTCCTGCATGTCTTCATACCATGTGCTTCAGCCATGACAAATAATTTTTCTCCTAATTTCTTTTTTTCCTCCTTCTTCTTCTTCTTTTTTTTTTTTGTTTTGAGATGGGATCTCGTTCTGTCACTCAGGCTGGAGTACAGTGGCACAATCTTGACTCACTGCAACCTCCACCTCCTCGGCTCAAGCGATTCCCCCACCTCAACCTCGCAAGTAGTTGGGACTACAGGCATGCGCCACCACAACCAGTTAATTTGTATTTTTGGTAGAGATGGGGTTTCATCATGTTGCCCAGGCTGGTATTGAACTCCTGAGCTCAAGAGATCTGCCCACCTGCACCTCCCAAAGTGCTGGGATTACAGGCATGAGCCACTACAACCCGGCCCACAATGAACAATTTAGCATGCCCTGAAAGTTTCACGGACTTTCAAATCTGTGTCTTTGCAAATGCCATTTACCTTGAAACCCAGAAACACCATTCTCTCCTATTAACTCCTATTTATTTTTCAAGACCCAGATGGAAAATCATATTTCATGATCTGTCTAGGAAGTCAGTTTCTCCCTTCTCTGTCATCTCACAGCACTTAGTGATAAACAGTATAGGCTCTGGAACAGATGCCTAGGTTTGTTGTAGCCCTGACACTAACTCTATAACCTCAGGCAAGTCACATAACTTCACTTCCCTCAGTTTCTTCACCTATAAAATGGGAGAAACAATAGCTCCTATCTCATAGGACTGTTGTGAGGGGTAAGAAAACAAAAGGCTTAGAACAGTGCCTACTAAATACACAGAGTGCTCAGCCAATGCTAACAATTAGAATGACATCTCTGTGGCAATTACCTTTTTCCAAATCTCTTCCTTTGTGGATTCTGAGCACACACTATGTGCAACTGTTCTCTGCATACCCAGCTAGTCACACTAGGTCTAGCAATATAAGCATCTGTCGAATGTGTGAACTGGAGGGCTCTGACACTGTCCTGTTTCCCCATCAAACTGATTTCCCATAAAAGTGGGAGCTGTCCAGAGAAAAGACTGTCCCCTTCATTTGCATCTTACTGAAAGGACTGGGTAGGAAGCACAGAGAGAGAGCAGAAGAGAAAGACTATAAGAAGGTTAGAGACTGGATTTCCTTTTTTCCTTCCGTGTTAGTGCAAAATCAACCCCTTGGATAGAGAAAGGGTCTCAGAAGAGACCTAACAAAATGAAAGCTCTTCCGAATAAGCCTCTCCGGTTTATTTTTCTCCATGCATTGAACTAACGTCCTGCAAGTTGAGCCTGAAGCTGTCTAGAATATGACCTAAACTCCTAGAGTCCTAACCAGATGCCTGACTTATCCTCACCACCCTTCTGACAAGGTGCCTCTGTTCCAGGCCCGTAGGCCCAGTCTACTAACTTTCTCACTCTTACCTGATGCCTCCGTAGGTAGCCGAAGTCTGCGGATGAGACAGCGACCCGGTAGCCAAGTCCCGTGAGAATCCAGCCACCGGCGGCCCGAGTACATGCGAAGAAGCCTCTGAGCTTGAGCCAACCCCCTTACCGAGATGACGCAGCAGCAGGTGCGGGTCTGGATCGGAGTGGAGTCTCGAGTGGAGAGAGGTCGGATATCGGTGGCCGAAGTCTGGGCGAGAAGCTGGCCCCCAGCGGCTGGGTCCGTAGGAGTTAGGGCAGAGTTAGGAACGGCCTGCGGAGGGGCCCGCTCAGGCCGATGCCGGTAGTGGAAACAGAGGAAGCCACCGCCGCGCTCTTCTCGGAACTGGCTAAAGTAGCTTCGTAAATGGGCCGAGCGCAACACGGAGGGGATACCGCTCACTACCAGGTAAACTGTCGCGTCCTCCTCCGCCTCGCCGGGCACCGCCATGTTGGATTGTCACATGATCTGCTGGAACCAAGTCTCAAGTCTCGCGAAAACACCGCGAGCAACGCTCCAGCGTCTGCGTTGCGAGATTGTGAAAATTCTAACTAGTCCGTTGATGTTGGGGTTGTGGAATCTGGAGCCGCAAGATCGGAAGTCTTCTGTATTCCTTTCCCACAGAGGGAAGCCGGCGATGATGGAAAAACTCACCTGGAAAATGGTGTCATAGAGTTCTTTCATAAAGCTCTAATGAGTACCAAATAAGAAGCCTGCGGGAAGGGTCATTTTTGAGGTATTTAGTTGTGAATCTTGCACACCTAATCTCATCCTTCCTCAGTTCTGAACCTTTAGTCGTTCTTCCATTTATTTTTCCAAAATGTGTTGATGAACTCCCACAAATCGGTAAGAAAAAGATAACCCAGTAGAAAAATGTGCCACAGATACTTCACAAAAGTGGAATCACGCAGGTCCAATTTACAATGAAAGTGCTATGAGTTGCTAGAGGCTTACGTTAAAGAAAAGATGCGCAACTCAGTAATAAAGGAAATGCAGCGAGACCCACTTTGCATCCACCACGTTGGCAAACTTTAAAACCTTCGAATCGATGGCAACATGGTGGAACTGGAGCTCTCATACACTGTTGTTGGAAATGTAAGTTAATACAACCACTTTGGAAAACAGTAGACTTTATCTAGTAAAAGCGAAGTTGCTACACATCATTTGACTCAGCACTTGTAGGTAATATTTTATTTATTTTTGAGTTGGGGTCTCTGTCGCCCAGGCTGAAGTGCTGGGACCACAGATGCACCCCACTATGCCTGGCCTTTTTTTTTTCTGAGATGGAGTCTCTCTCTGTCACCCAGGCTGGAGTGTAGTGGTGCGATCTCAGCTCACTGCAAGCTCCCCCTCCTGGGTTCATGCCATTCTCCTGCTTCAGCCTCCCGAGTAGCTGGGTCTACAGGTGCCCGCCACCACGACCGGCTAATTTTTTGTATTTTTAGTAGAGACGGGGTTTCACCGTGTTAGCCAGTATGGTCTCGATCTCCTGACCTCATGATCCGCCTGCCTTGGCCTCCCAAAGTGCTGGAATTACAGACCTGAGCCACTGCGCCCGGCCGAATTTTTAAAACTATTTGTAGAGACGGGGTCTCACTACGTTGCCCAGGCTGGTATCGAACTCCAGTGCTCAAGCGATCCACTGGCCTCAGCTTTCCAAAGTGTTAGGATTACAGGCGTGAGCCACGGTGCCCCGCTTTTTTTTTTTTTTTTTTTTTTTTTGAGATGGAGTCTCACTGTCATCCAGGTTGGAGTGCAATGGTGCAATCACGGCTCACTGCAACCTCCGCCTCCTGGGTTCAAGCAATTCTCCTGTCTCAACCTCCCAAGTAGCTGGGACTACAGGTGCGTGCCACCACGCCTGGCTAATTTTTGTATTTTTAGTAGAGACGGGGTTTCACCATATTAGTCAAGCTGGTCTCAAACTCCTAACCTAAGATGATCCACCCGCCTTGGCCTCCCCAAGTGCTGGGGTTACAGATGTGAGCCACCGCACCCGGCCCTCTTTGTCCATTTTTTAAATTGGGTTATTCGATTACTATTGATTCATTGATTCATAATTCAAAGTCTACACATTATACTGGGTGATAGGAGGAACCTATACATTGAGAGACCTCAAACAACAACAAAAAATAAAGGGCTGAGCGCAGGGGCTCACGCCTATAATCCCAGCACTTTGGCAAGCCGGCGTAGGAAGATACCTTGAGCCTAGGAGTTTGAGACCAGCCTGGCCAAGTTGGCAAGACCCTTGTCTAAACAGAAAAGAAGTTACTGCACATGTTTATCAGAAGGCTTATTGATAATGTTAACTTTTACCCAAACCCTGTGATCCTGGAACACTAAAGCTTAAGAAATGCCTCCCTACTGTTTTGTGTTCTGGAACACAGCATACTGCAAAAAAACATCCTTCCTCAAGTGAGTTAGATAAGACCAGTATATGCCCCTCTGATTCACCAATGACAAAGCCAGACACAGACTCCAAATTCCAAATCTCCTCATGAAAGCTTTGAGGAACTTCTCCCCACTGATCAGTTGGAACAAACTTTGGTTAAAATTTCTCTCCTTCCCCCGGATTCCTGAACTTTGGCTTACCCTCAGCTTGAGCCAACACACATCTCCTCCTTAACATCCCCTCTTGAGAATAGGCTGGCTTCAGGGTAAAGCATCACCTGATCTACTGTCCCATCTTGCCACTCCTGATCATCCCACTTCCTCCCACCCAGTTCTACCCTGTTTACTCCTCTCTATGAGAGAAGAACCCTTTTTGCCTAACCCTTGAGTCACTTGCAGATATTATGGTCAGAGGGTCCTCCCTGCTGCAATATTCTTCCTCCCCCTATTGCAATAGTTCCTTTCTTCCCTTGCAATAATCCTTTCAAATAAAATCACTCCTGGCGGGGTGTGGTAACTCACACCTGTAATCTTAGCACATCAGGAGGTTGAGGTGAGAGGATCCCTTGAGCCCAAGAGAGCAAGGCTACAGTGAGCCATGATTGTACCAGGCACTCCCACAGGGCAGCAGAATGATAATCTGTCTCAAAAAAAAAAAATTATAATGGCTGGGCGCAGTGGCTAATGCCTGTAATCCCAGCAATTTGGGAGGCCTAAGGCGGGTGGGATTACATATAGGCATGTAATCCCAAGTAATCTGCTGGGGTGGGCAGATCACTTGAGGTCCGGAGTTCGAGACCAGCCTGGCCAACATGGTGAAACCCCATCTCTACTAAAAATACAAAAATTAGCCAGGCATGCTGGCCTGCGCCTGTAATCCCAGCTCCTCAGGAAAGCTGAGGCACGAGAATCGCTTGAACCCAGGAGGCGGAGGTTGCAGACAGCTGAGATCACACCACTACACACTCCATCCTGGGCAACAGAGCGAGACTCTGTCTCAAAAAAAAAAATAATAATTATAATAAAATCTCTCCTTACCAAGTCTGGATTTGTTTTTATTTCACAGTATATATGAATATTCATAGCTACAGTCCTTGTAAATGCAAAAAGCTGGCTTTTTGTGCTAATAACTTTAGGCTAAGCCAGTTAGAAAACACAGAATTATTTTATTTATGCAAAGTTCCAAAAATGCAAACTGAAAAATATTCTTAGGGCTACATAAATAAATATGCTTTAAAATCAGAAAGAAAAGCAAATAAATAATTAACATAAAATCCAGGGTAGTTGTTAACTTTGGAGGGAAATGATAGATTTAGAAAGGGACTTCAAAGTTAATGGTAATAATGACCTATGAAACAGTAATAGAGTTCATTCTACTGTTATTCTTTATACTTTACACATATTTATGAATATTGTTTTACTCAATATTTAAAATGTAAAAATACTGAAAGTGAAAATAACTCATTTCAGAAAGCAATAGTTACCTTGTGATAGCAAATATACAACTATATGATGAATTTTAAAAATTGAAAAACATGGCTAGGCGTAGTGGCTCTCACTTATAATCCCATCACTTTGAGAGGCCAAGGCAGAAGGATCGCTTGAGGCCAGGAGTTGGAGACCAGCCTGGGCAACATAGTGAGACCCTGTCTCTACAAAAAATAATAAAAATAAGAAATTTAAAAAGTCTTCTAGGGCCGGGCGCGGTGGCTCAAGCCTGTAATCCCAGCACTTTGGGAGGCCGAGACGGGCAGATCACGAGGTCAGGAGATCGAGACCATCCTGGCTAACACGGTGAAACCCCGTCTCTACTAAAAAAAAAATACAAAAAACTAGCCGGGCGAAGTGGCGGGCGCCTGTAGTCCCAGCTACTGGGGAGGCTGAGGCAGGAGAATGGCATAAACCTGGGAGGCGGAGCTTGCAGTGAGCTGAGATCTGGCCACTGCACTCCAGCCTGGGCGACAGAGCGAGACTCCGTGT
>NC_045434.1:195739808-195793520 GCF_002776525.5 Piliocolobus tephrosceles | reverse complement strand
ACTTTGTCAAAAAAAAAAAAAAAAAAAAAAAAAAAAGTCTTCTAATGAGTGGGAAATTGTAGCTAGGACAATTATATCTAGGTTTAAACACACATCATATCTGGATTGTATTTCTTTTTTATTTTATTACATACCTTTTTTTTTTGTCATCCAGGCTGAAGTGCATGCAGTGATGCAATCTCGGCTTACTGCAACCTCCACCTGGCAGATTCAGGCCATTCTCCTGCCTCTGCTTCCTAAGTAGCTGGGACTACAGGCCAGCACCACACCCAGCTAATTTTTGTATTTTTACTAGAGATGGGGTTTCACCATGTTGGCCAGGCTGGTCTCGAATTCCTGACCTCAGGTGATCTGCCCACCTCGGTCTCCCAAAGTGCTGGGATTACAGGTGCAAGCGACTGAGTCTGGCCTATTCTTGTATGATATTTCGACATTATATAATATTTTATTAGTTTTACGTGTATGTGGGGATTGTCACAAGAGAGTGAAGTCTGAAGAACTGGTCAAAACAAGTTTTTTTTTTTTTTTTTTTTGAGACAGAGTCTCACTCTGTTGCCCAGGCTGGAGTGCATGCAGTGATGCAATCTCGGCTTACTGCAACCTCCACCTGGCAGATTCAGGCCATTCTCCTGCCTCTGCTTCCTAAGTAGCTGGGACTACAGGCCAGCACGACACCCAGCTAATTTTTGTATTTTTACTAGAGATGGGGGTTTCACCATGTTGGCCAGGCTGGTCTCGAACTCTGGACCTCAGGTGATCCTCCCGCCTCAGCCTCCCAGGTCCTGGGATTACAGGCGTGAGCCACGGTGCCCGACCACAAGATGCTTTTGTACTTTTTAGACAACAATAAATTTGAGAAGTCACAGGACAAGGGATATCTAGCTAGGGGCAGTAAATTTCTAGGTGAGTGATGAGGAGATATTTGAGGTGGAACTAGTGGAAAATAAGGGTTACCTTGGAAAGTATATTTATTCAGGTCCGTTGCAGCCCCGAGTTCCCAGTCTCTGGTAATCAGGGCTATTTTTTTGCCCTGGTATAGAGAGGGTATACCTCACAGAGGAATCTTGATGGCTTGCTGCATGCTGGAAGAGGCAGGTCAGTTCGCCCTTTCTGAAATTACAGTTTCTCCAAGGTTTCCAACTCAAAATGATCAAGATACCAATTTGGCACATTGGCATGTCCTTCACTCCTTGAGTTTCTTCATCTATAAAATGGATGGAGGCCGGGTGTGGTGGCTTATGCCTGTAATCTCAGCACTTTGGGAGGCGGAGGCGGGCAGATCACCTGAGGTCGGGACTTTGAGACCAGCCTGGCCAACATGGTGAAACCCCGTCTTTACTAAAAAATACAAAAAAAGGCTGGGCGTGGTAGCTCACACCTATAATCCCAGCACTTTGGGAGGGCGAGGCGGGTGGTTCACCTGAGGTTGGGAGTTCGGGACCAGCCTGACCAAATGTAGAAACCATGTCTCAGGCCGGGCGCGGTGGCTCAAGCCTGTAATCCCAGCACTTTTGGGAGGCTGAGACGGGCGGATCACGAGGTCAGGAGATCGAGACCATCCTGGCTAATGCGGTGAAACCCCATCTCTACTAAAAAAAAATACAAAAAAAACTAGCTGGGCGAGGTGGCGGGCGCCTGTAGTCCTAGCTACTCGGGAGGCTGAGGCAGGAGAATGGTGTAAACCCGGGAGGTGGAGCTTGCAGTGAGCTGAGATCCGGCCACTGCACTCCAGCCTGGGCCGACAGAGCGAGCCTCCGTCTCAAAAAAAAAAAGAAACCCTGTCTCTACTAAAAATACACAATTAGCTGAGCGTAGTGGCGCACGCCTGTAATCCCAGCTACTCGGGAGGCTGAGACACGAGAACTGCTTGAACCCAGGAGGTGGAGGTTGCAGTGAGCCAAGATCGCATCACTGAACTCCACCCTGGGCAACAGAGTGAGACTCTGTCTTAAAAAGAAAGATAAAGCGGATGGAGATAATGATAGTACTTCCAGTACAGAGTTGTGAGAATGAAATACCATAATCCAGGAAATGTGTTTAGAGCACAAATGTTTTGTGGTTATAGTTTAGTAGCTACCCAGAGTGAGCAGCCATAGCCTGGGGTTTCTTCTGGTCATACCCTGCCAGGAAGAGGAGGTCTCTTTGTTAACTCTGACTCCCCTGAGATCTTAGCATTGTCGCCTCCATCAGTTTCATTGATACTTCCTTTCTGTGCTGTCTTGTTCTGTGAGGTGGTCCCTGTCATCTCTCCAGGCCCATTTCCTGCTACCCTGGGCCCCACACATCACTTGCAGTTAGCTAAGCACCCCTTGCTCTCTGACATCTCTGTGTCTTTGCATATATCTGCTTAGAATGTCCATCCCTTGGGTTGCCTAGCAAAACCCTATTCGTTCTCTTTAGCTCAAACCAGTCACCACTTGGGTGAAGCATTTTTCCCACCTTGAGACACATTTAATCTCTCCTGTTGCCTGTTGTCTGTACCCCTATCACAGCTCAGATCACTCTGCATTACAATTACTTATGTGTCTTGCTCCACCACAGACAAGGTGTTTCATGAGAGTAAGAAATGTATCTTATTTATTCTGTGCCCCCTACCCCAGCATCTAGCACAAGGGTTGGTACAAGTGGAGGTTGAGAGATGTTTAGTGATAGAATGAATTAATGGATCGATAGTGGGTGTTGGCTTTTTGCCAGCATCACGGGTTCTAGGATATTTGAATGCCCCAAGGACAGGGTGGGGTTAATGCAGGGCACAGCATGCGTCAGCTGTCTGACTGCTTAATAGGCAGTCAACAATTTGGCTAATGAAGATAGAGATAATGATGGCAATAAAATGGTTCTCTAGGCTGACCCAGAGCCATAGCCACTCTCCTGCTTTCCAGTGAGTCATCCCTGTCTGGGCCTGAGGACAGGAATCATGGCTGAGAGGTCAGTCATCAGTGGCTGAGCTGGCTCCAGACCACCTGATCCTGGCCATGACTCATTCCAGCTTGTGCTGCTGACAAGAACCCTCCAGAATTACACAGATTTGAGTACAAGTCTCAGCACAGGCCAGGTGCGGTGGCTCACGCCTGTAATCCCAGCACTTTGGGAGGCCGAGGTGGGTGGATCACTGAGGTCAGGAGTTTGAGACTAGCCTGGCCAATATGATGAAAGCCTGTCTCTACTAAAAATACAAAAATTAGCCACGCTTGGTGGTGGGCGCCTGTAATCCCAGCTACTCGGGAGGCTGAGGCAGGAGAATCGCTTGAACCCAGGAGGTGGAGGTTGCAGTGAGCGGAGATCGCACCACTGCACTCCAGCCTGCACAACAAGAACAAAACTCCATCTGAAAAATAAAGAGTCTCAGCACAGACAGTGATCAGCCCAGACCTTAAGTTACATACCCATCTGAGCCTGTTTCCTCCTCTTGCCTCACTAGCAATGAGATACAGATCCCAACCCAGGATGCTGATCATGGAGACATTCTTCTCCAGTTTTGGAAAGCCTACAGTCTCATGGAGAAAGCACAATTCTCCTTACTACATTGTACCATAATTATCTCTTTAGTTTTGCCGTATTTGTCTTTATTTTCCTTGCACAGGGCAAGGAAGTAGGGCACGGGGAATGACTCAAGAAATGCAGACAAGAAACAGAAGTGTAGCTCCCCAACCATGTGGACTGGTAGGGAAGAAATTTGAAAAGGATCAAGGTAGATATTTTTCTTGTTGTTTTTTTTTTATTCGTTTTGAGACAGGGTCTTGCTCTATTGCCCAGGTTGGAGTGCAGTGATGCTACCATGCTCACTGCAGCCTCCAACTCCCAGCTCAAGTAATCTTCCCACTTCAGCCTCTCGAGTGGCTGGGACTACAGGCATGAGCCACCATAACTAGCTTATTTTATTCTATTTATTTTTTTGAGATGGAGTCTCACTCTGTCGCCCAGCCTGGAGTGCAGTGGTGCAATCTCGACTCACTGCAACCTCTGCCGCCCCAGTTCAAGCGATTTTCCTGCCGCAGCCTCCAGAGTAGCTGGGATTACAGACATCTGCCACCACACCTGGCTAATTTTTGTAGTTTTAGTAGAGACGGGGTTTCACCATCTTGGCCAGGCTGGTCTTGAACCACTGACCTTGTGATCCCCCCGGCCTTATTTTTTAATTTTTTTGAGATAGAGTGTCACTCTGTCGCCCAGGCTGGAGTGCAGTGGTGCGATCTCGGCTCACTGCAACCTCTGCCTCCCAGGTTCAACCGATTCTCCTGTCTCAGCCTCCCAAGTAGCTGGAATTACAGGCGAGTGTTGCCATGCCTGGCTAATTTTTGTATTTTTAGTAGAGACAGGGTTTCACCGTTGTTGGCCAGGCTGGTCTTGAACTCCTAACCTCAGGTGATCCGCCTGTCTTGGCCTCCAAAAGTGCTGGGATTATAGGTGTGAGCCACCGCGCCTGGCCCCTAGCTAATTTTATAATTTTTTGTAGAGACAGGAATCTCACTACATTGCCCAGGCTGATCTTCAACTCCTGGGCTCAAGCGATCCTATCACCTCAGCCTCCCAAAGTGCTGGGATTACAGGCATGAGCCACCAGTAGTGCCTGGCAAGGTAGAGTTAATAAGGGAAGCTATTTGGATGATGGAAAAAATTAAATAAGTTGAGGAAAAAAGCCTAGGGTGGGGCATAGTGGGGAATGCTTCCTAATGGTTGTTCAGGGCTAGAGAAGGGGAAGGGTAAGAGGTGGGAAGATCCAGCTTTTTTCAGAGGTGGGAGGATTCAGAGAGGTGTGGCAGTTAATTAATAGAGGCAGAAACTGGTAGGGCATAAAAGACGTAGAATGACCCTAAATCCCTGAATCTTCTGGATTTGGGTCCTATGTGGGAAACAGGGCTTCTGCTCTTGAAAGAGTGGTTTCATGCGTCTACAAGGTTACACAGGGTGATGTGTGCCAGAGGGATGGGGAGGGCAGGTCAGAGAGAGGCCCGGGGGCCTGAGGTCTGAGTTTGGGGCATCTGGTGGGAGGTGGGGGGATGCAGGACTTGTTCTGGGCCCTGAAGGATGCCTTTATTGGGGATTTGATTAGGTCCCAGCTGGGGACAGTTGTTGAGCTGAGAGGAGGATGGACACTGAAGTCACCACAGGGAAAGAGGATGAATGGTTAGTTGGGGTCCCAAATGCCAGGCAGAGCAGTTGGCCTGGGCTCACAGGCTCTGAGAGGACCCTGAAGATGTGCAGACACAGGTCTGCCTACTTAGGGGGCCACTTTTCCCTTTCCTGTGACACAGGGAAGATGAACACACTCTGGTATGGGGGTGTCTCCACACCGTGTGCCCCACCCTCAGGTGCAAGGGTGCGTACTTGTGCTGTGTGACTGTGTCGGGGTCTGCAGTACGTTGCTGAGTGACTGTATCTGGGCAGTGCTTTTCTGGGCTGTAAGTGGGTGGTTGGAGAGTCTGTTTTCTGGGTCCGTGTAGGCGTGCCTGAGTTGTACATCTTAGTATGTGTGTGTGTTGGGGGGGTCCAAGTTGTGTTGTTTGTATTTGTGTGAGATCTCAGCTGTGTTTTTGTCTCTATCTGGTGTCTGACTTGTGAGTGAGAGGCTGGGCAAGGGACAGGGTTCCCCTTGCTGCTGGCACTGGGTCACCATAATGGGTACGAGGCCAATCAGCTGTAGTCCTAACCTGGGGGGCTTAGAGAAAGGCCTGAATGATGACGCCTAGACTCTTATCCCCAAGTGAATGGCCTCTTATTGAGCAATCATTAACTTGGCACCTGTGAGAAGAATCAAACTGTTATGGTGAAGGGGGTAGGGACTGGTCAGGGCAGGACTTACCGCCGGCGAAAGGGGGAGGCCAGAAAATCCTATAGGCATGTGTGTTGTTATCACTCCTTCCTGCCCACCCTTCAGGTCACTCACCCTGACCCATGGCGACTGGGTCAAAATATTTAACAAACAGTGAGGCACAGACATTGACCAATCAGAATAGACACAAGTCATATTCTGAATGGAGCAGTCAGGGAGGTCATGGCTATGCCAAGAGTTGCCTCTTTAGTTGTTAGACAGTGACAATGTCTGGGAGGAGAATCCCAGGAGAGGGGCTAGGGCAGAGGGGCAGGGAAGGAAAGTTGGGAGGCCTCAGGGCGGTGGCTATGATCCAAGTGTCATGGAAGGGTTTCAGACTTAAACAACTGATGTAGTCAAATCCTGGTGGTCCAGCTAAACCTTGGTCTGCCTTGGCCTTCAAGTAGTTGCCAGGCCAGCCCTAGGTGATAATGGACCACCATCTTTTGTCATCTGCAGGAATGGGAGAAGTGAATGATCTTAAACTGCAGAAATGGCAGTGACCTTGTCTGTTTTGATTCGGGAATGCACTGCTTCCTGGTTGGCTGTGATTGGGCTTTAACTGTGGTGAGAGAGTGCATGAAGTGGGTAGGAGCCAGGAGAGTGGTTGGTGAAGGGTTTGGGAACAGGAGAGCAACCTCCTTCCCCTGAGGATAAAGGCAATGAGGTGATGGGATTGTGAACTGATACTGTTCCCTGGAAAATTAGCTCCAGCAACCCTGTGGAATTTTTCCCTTGGGCTACCTCTGATAGGAGCAGGGTGGGCCCTGGAGGTGAGACAGTCCCTTCTATATGCACAAACGACAGTATCAGGCTCCAAGTGTTTCATACCTTTTATTACAAAAATCAATAACTTAATTCAGTTCTGTATAAAGTCAGTAGGACTTCTGGTCCAATGAGCAGCCTAAGCTTTCATTCCCATCCCAAGAAGGAACAGGAGTCTTGGCCCAGAGGCTGTGGGGACCACCAAGAGCCTTCCAGGCAGCTGGAGCACTGTGTCCAAACCAAGGAAGTCCAATGTGGGGTGTGGCTGAGTGAAGGCTGTTCCTAAGGAGCCAAGTGCTGTCTATACAGCCTTGCCCCCTCCAGGAGCATTGGGTCACCTCTGGGGATGGCCAGGCTGAATCAGCACTGCCAGCCTCTGCCCACCTGATCTCTGCCTGGGCTGCAGCTGGTCACCTCAGCAAGAGCATGTCCCCAAGAAGGCCAGCGATGTCAACATCTCCAATGATAGGGCGAAAGAAGAGATCCCCAAGCAGGCTGGTCGGAATGGACTTGAGGGTGGAGGCTGTGAGGAGGACACGGGCCAGGCGGCCTTGGGCTGCTGGGCACCAGGGCTCCAGGACTTCACACAACGCCCAGTGAGCCTCCTGCTGCAGGTGCCCAATGTGGGAGGCGGCTTGGAGGCCTGGCACATCTGTGGGCAGAGAGGGAGAAGAGGGTTGGTGAGCACCCTACTCCCAGTCACGAAAGGAAGAGACTGGCCCAAGATCTGGGCCATCAGAGACACCCCCTGCCTCCTTTGCTCGGCCTTTGATGTCCCACTACTACCTCCTCCTTTGGAGGAGGTAATTTATTTATCAATTTCCATTGTATTCATCCATCCATTTATGAAGAGGCAGTGTGGAGTAATGGTTAAGAATCAGGTTTCCTGGGTATGAATCCCAGTACTGTCACTTAGCTGGGTGACCTTGGGCAAGTAACTTAATATCTGGGCTTCAGTTTCTTTATCTGTAAAACGGGGATAATAATATTAATAGGACCTGTCTCCTAGGCTTTTATGATATTTAAATGAACTAGTACATGTAAAATCCTTAGAATAGGGCCTAACATATGGTAAGTATGATATGAGTATTTGCTACTATTATTACAATTAATTACTACGATTTATGTGTGCCACAAGGGACTCCTGGGGAACGCTCGTCTCAGATGCTCTCCAGATTACAAAGAGCGCTGTCTCCATCCGCCGCTCTCCTGGCCGAATTCCGTAAAGACTCCCTTCCTGTCCTCCCTACACCCCTTTCAGTTCTCTCTTCTTTTTTTTTTCGAGACAGAGTTTCACTCTTGTTGCCCAGGCTGGAATGCAATGGCACTATCTCGGCTCACCACAACCTCTGCCTCCCAGGTTCAAGCAATTCTCCTGCCTCAGCCTCCGTAGTAGCTGGGATTATAGGCATGTGCCACCACACCCGGCTAATTTTGTATTTTTAGTAGAGATGGGGTTTCTCCATGTTGGTCAGGCTGGTCTCGATCTCCCAACCTCAGGTGATCCACCCACCTCGGCCTCCCAAAGTGCTGGGATTACAGGCGTGAGCCACCACGCCCGGCAGTTCTCTCTTCTATGTGATCTTTCTGAACCCACAGAGGAGTTTTAGCTCTAGAGCTTCACCATGCAGCCTTCCTTTGAAGATGTGACTGAGACACAGCTGTGTCTGCCCACCCCACCTCCCCCCAAGCCTTCTCTAAAGGTCAGAGCAAATTTCTCAGGCAGAGTGGCAAGGGCCAGTCTCTGGAGTGAATAGACCTGAGTTGCCATTCTGATCTGTCCCTACCTGGCTGTGTTACCTTTAGCTAGTCACTTAGCTTATCTGTACCTCTTCTGTGAGATGGCTATTTGATGAAAATGAGGAAACGGCCAAGCACAGTGGCTCACGCCTGTAATCCAGCACTTTGGGAGGCCAAGGCGGGTGGATCACCTGAGGGGTCAGGAGTTCAAGACCAGCTTGACCAACATGGCGAAACCCCATCTCTACTAAAAAATACAAAAATTAGCTGGGAGTGGTGGCGGGCACCTGTAACCCCAGCTACTCGGGAGGCTGAGGCAGGGAAAATTGCTTGAACCCAGGAGGCAGAGGTTGCAGCGAGCCAAGATCGCACCACTGCGCTCCAGATTAGGTGACAGAGTGAGACTCTGTCTCCGAAAAAGAAAAAAGAAAATGCGGACCCAATGAGATAACAGATATCAAACCCTTAGAAGTTACCTTCCCTGGCTGGCCCCTGCTTCAGCCTTGCCCCCCACCCAGGAGTGTCTGGGAGCTCACCAGGGTTGAAGAGGATGGTCCCTTTCAGGCAGGCATATTCCTTGGGGCTCAGCTCCAGGCCCCAGAAGGACTCCAGACAGCACTGAAGCCACTGCACCGCAGCCAGGGAGGGCTGGGGTCTGTCTGGCGGCTGGCCACTGCCTCCACTGCTGCTGGGCTCCTCCAGCAGAATCTTCTTGAGTATGCTGGGCACCGGGGCCTCAGCCACTTCAAAGGTCACAGCATCTTGGGCCAACCCAAGCAGGAAGAGGGGGCCCCAGCAACCCTGCAGCAGCCGCCGCTGGTCCTGGGGAGGCAGCTGCCAGAAGGATGGCAGGTTCCTGAGGAAGGCCACTGTCTTCGCCAGAACATCCAAGGCCTCCCGGCAGGTGCGATGAGGTGCACATAGCTGGACGGGCCGGTGCTGCCTACATAGGCAGCGGCTACGGGGTCCGGGGACAGCCCTGAGGCTGGAGCTCAGAAGTGCGTAGAGAATGGCTGGGCGGCTTGCTGCTCCCTGGCATGGGCAGGCCCCTGGTTGGCTGGTGCTCATGGTTGGGGATCTGCCCTTACTTCCAACTCTCTGGCCCTCTGTTGTGCGCTGTGGGTGCTATTTATATTCCCAGGGAGTGGAAGGGGGGGGAATGGCCCGACAACCTTGACTCCAGAAGTCATGTTCATTGAAAAAAACACACAGACACTGCCCCTGGCAGGAATGGTGGGGAAGTGGTGGGGGAGGGGGCATTGGGAACCCCACGTGGCACTGATATCACTTCAGTCAATGAAGTGGCCGGTGCAGGGCACAGGGCCACCTGCCGCTCACTCAGCTGCCCCTTATCGGATGACTCAAGTGGATAAACAAGGTCATTAACCCAGGCTGTACCAGGGCACCAAGGCCCCAGGTGCACAATCAGCAGGTGTCCCCATTGGTGCCTGCTCTTGTGTGCACAAAAGACTAGCGCTTTTGCTAAGCCAGGAAGTCAGCCCCAGAGCTGGGTGGGCCTTGAATGCAAGGCCCGACCTGGAAGTGCCTTATCACTAGCTTGTTTGCCTAACCTTGGGGCCCTGCTTCTGTTGTCGGCCAGGAGCAGGCTACAGGGAAGGGAGCCAGGACCCTGGGGGGGCTGGGAGGACTTTGCCCACTGTCCAGTCTCGGAGGCCCCCTTCCACTGATTTCAGTTCTGGGCCCCCTGCAGGAATAAGGTCCTTCAGAATCCCTATCCCCTGCCTGATTCCTACCACTCCTGAAAGTCCAGTTCTGCTGAGAAGAACTCACAGAATTATAATAAAAAATGGTTACTAGCCAGGCATGGTGGCTCATGCCTGTAATCCCAGCACTTTGGGAGACCAAGGAAGGGGGATCATTTGAGGTCAGGAGTTCAAGACCAGCCTGGCCAATGTGGCAAAATCCCGTCTCTACTAAAAATATAAAAATTAGCCAGGCATGGTGGCATGTGCCTGTAGTCCCAGCTACACTAGAGGCTGAGGCAAAAGAATCACTCGAAACTGGGAGGCAGAAGTTGCAGTGAGCTGAGATCATGCTGCTGCACTCCAGCCTGGGCAACAGAGCAAGACCCTGTCTCAAATATATATATATATATATGTGTGTGTGTGTGTGTGTGTGTGTATATATATGTGTGTGTGTATATATATATGTGTGTGTGTATATATGTGTGTGTGTGTGTATATATATATATGGTTGCCATTCTCTGAGCACCTGTTATGTGTCAGGCACTTCCCACTCTAATATTGGCAGCCTCCTTCTAAGGCTAGATTCTTACTTTGTGAGACTAAAAAAGTTAAAGTGACTTGCCCAAGGTCATCCCACCAGGAAGACCAAGCCCAGATCTTGCCTGACTCCAAAGTGCTTGTTTGTTCCCCTGGACCCACTGGCCCAATTGCACAGCCAGAGCCTGAGATTCTCAGAGCTTGTGGCTAGCTGCCCCCACCTTGCTGCTGCCTGCTTTGCAGACGTTGCCTACTTGTGATCTGGGCAGAAATGTTGCTCTGCTGCCATGTGGCTCCTCTGTCCCGGGCATCTTTCTCAGATGGTGGAGTACAGGGGATGAGAGAAGGTGGAGAGGCCCTTGGTTGTGTCATGTTCCTGGACCTTGGCCAGTCCAGCGTGGCAAGCCTTCTGCTGCATGCTGTTGGGCAGCCTGGTGCCCTGGATGGGGAGAGAGAGGCTCTGGCATCACCAGCCCTGGCATCTGCTCCAGAATTCATCACTTTTCAGTTGTGTGACTTGGGTTGATCCTTGAACCTCGATGAGCCTCAGAAGCCTCACTGGGACAATAATGCCTGCCTCTAGGGCTGCCATGGGGACAAAATGAGGTCCTGGTTGTTAAATTCCAAGTAGTTTCTGGCATACGGTAGGAGGATTTTTCTGCCCCTTTCCTCTATGGAGCTGAGCACCAGTGGACAAACAGACACATCTCTTTCATTTGATTATTAGTCTTAATCCTTAAATTTATAAAGTTCCTTTCAGGACTTTAAATCTCACTGAATCTTCACAGTGTCCCCTTGAAGCAGACTCGAGTCAGACTGGCTGGGTCCAAATCCTGCTTCTTCACTTAGCTGAGTGACCTTGGGCAAATCACTTTCTCTTTCTGTGCCTTAGTTTCCTCATTTTTAAAATGATGACAAGAATGTCTAGAGGTGGATATTGGTTTTATGGGGCCTGACGGTTATGATTTGGAGGATCCTCTTTAAGAAAAGAATACACGGCCGGGCACGGTGGCTCAAGCCTGTAATCCCAGCACTTTGGGAGGCCGAGACGGGCGGATCACGAGGTCAGGAGATCGAGACCATCCTGGCTAACACAGTGAAATCCCGTCTCTACTAAAAAAAATACAAAAAAAACTAGCCGGGCGATGTGGTGGGTGCCTGTAGTCCCAGCTACTCGGGAGGCTGAGGCAGGAGAATGGCATAAAGGCGGGAGCTTGCAGTGAGCTGAGATCTGGCCACTGAACTCCAGCCTGGGCAACAGAGCAAGACTCCGTCTCAAAAAAAAAAAAAAAGAAAAGAAAAGAATACACACCCCGGTATGGTGGCTCACGCTTGTAATCCCAGGACTTTGGGAAGTTGAGGTGGGAGGATTGCTTGAGGCTTCAGGAGTTCAAGATCAGCCTGGTCAACACAGTGAGACCTCATCTCTACCAACAAAAATTAGCCAGTGTGGTGGGGCATATCTGTAGCCCTACTTGAGAGGCTGAGGCAAGAGGATGGTTTGAGCCCAGGACTTCAAGGCTACAGGGAGTTATGACTGTGTTACTGCCCTCCTGCCTTGCTCTAGACAGAGCAAGACTGTCTAAAAAACAAAAACAAAAACAAAACAAAACAACCCCGCCCACACACATACACACAAAACCTCCCCCCAAACCCTGAATATTTATATTTATTTGGTCAATGGGAACCCTTTCAAGCTGGGGTCCGTGTCATTTTGGCCTGCTTCCATAATTCCTGGAACATTTGCTTTCTGGTATAACAAGATATCAACTTTTCCAGCCGCTGGAATCAACCAGTACTCCAAAGAGCTCTGATTCAATCTTTTAGTGGAAAATAATATTTAGAAAGCATGAAGTAGGCACTAGAATCATACTAAAAAACCAAGAACTGGTCGGGCGCAGTGGCTCACACCTGTAATCCGAACACTTTGGGGGCTGTAGTGGGTGAACTGCTTGAACCCAGGAGTTCAAGACCAGCTTGGGAAACATGGTGAAACCCCACCTCTGTAAAAAATACAAAAATTAGCCAGGCAGGTAGTGCACACCTATAATTCCGGCTACTCGAGAGGCTAAAGTGGGAGGATCACTTGAATCCAGGAGGGCAAGGCTGCAGTGAGCTGTGATCATGCCACTGCACTCTAGCCTGGGCAACAGAGTGAGACCCTGACTAAAAATAGATAAATAAATAAAAATCGGGCCAGGCATGGTGGCTCATGCCTGTAATCCCCAGCACGTTGGAAGATCAAGGCAGGCAGATCACCTGAGGTCAGGAGTTCGAGACCAGCCAGGCCAACATGGTGAAACCCTGCCTCTTCTAAAAATACAACAATTAGTCAGGCGTGGTGGCACGCAAAGGTAGTCCCAGCTACTAGAGAGGCTGAAGCGGGAGGATAGCTTGAACCCGGGAAGCAGAGGTTGCAGTGAGCCGAGATCGTGTCACTGCACTCCAGACTGGGCAACAGAATGAGATTCTGTCTCAAAATAATAATAATAATAATAATAATAGTAATAATAATAATAGGGCTGGATGTGGGGGCTCATACCTGTAATCCCAGAACTTTGGGAGTCCAAGGCGGATGGATACCCTGAGGTCAGGAGTTCGACACCAGCCTGGCCAACATGGCAAAACTCCATCTGTACTAAAAATACAAAAATCAGCTGGGCATGGTGGTGCATGCCTGTAGTCCCAGATTTTCAGGAGGCTGAAGCAGGAGAATCCCTTAAACCCAGGAGGCAGAGGTTTCAGTGAGCCGAGATTGTGCCACTGCAGTCTAGCCTGGGTGAGACACAGTGAGATTCTGTCTAAAAATACTAATAATAGGCCGGGCGCGGTGGCTCAAGCCTGTAATCCCAGCACTTTGGGAGGCCGAGACGGGCGGATCACGAGGTCAGGAGATCGAGACCATCCTGGCTAACACGGTGAAACCCCGTCTCTACTAAAAAATACAAAAAACTAGCCGGGCGAGGTGGCAGGCGCCTGTAGTCCCAGCTACTCAGGAGGCTGAGGTGGGAGAATGGCGTAAACCCGGGAGGCGGAGCTTGCAGTGAGCCGAGATCCGGCCACTGCATTCCAGCCTGGGCGACAGAGCAAGACTCCGTCTCAAAAAAATAAATAAATAAATAAATAAAAAATAAAAAAAAATAAAAATACTAATAATAAATAAATACAATAAACCGTCTGGGCATGGTGGCTCAAGCCTGTAATCCCAGTACTTTGGGAAGCTGAGGCGGCTGGATCACTTGAGGCCAGGAATTTGAGACCAGCCTGGCCAACATGCCAAAACCGTCTCTACTAAAAATACAAAAATTAGCCAGGCATAGTGGTGCATACCTGTAATCCCAGCTATTTGAGAAGCTGAGTCAGGAGAATCGCTTGAACCCGGGAGGCGGAAGTTGCAGTGAGCCAAGATCCCACCACTGCACTCCAGCCTAGGTGACAAGAGTGAGACTCCGTCTCAAAAAAAAAAAAAAAAAAAAGAAACCAGAATCGTTCACTGTTATGAGGGTCACTACTCCCAGTCCCTCCTAGAGCTAACGAATGTGTACACACACACACACACATTTACAATTATATTTATTTCTATAATTACACATACTAAACATGAATTCAGACTATCATCTCCAATTCCAAGCTCATATCACAGGGTTCATTCTAGTTTTTGCCCCTTGTGCATTTATACCTCCCATCTTTCACACTGAGCAATCTGGTGTCCATTATTCTTTCTTTCTTTATTTTTTGAGACAGGATCGTGCTCTGTCCCCCAGGATGGAGGGCAGTGGAGTGATCTTGACTCACTGCAACCTCTGCCTCAGGGTTCAAGTGATTCTCTTTTTTTTTTTCTTTTTGAGACGGAGTCTCACTGTCACCCAGGCTGGAGTCCAGAGGCCCAATCTCGGCTCACTGTAACCTCCACCTCCCGGGTTCAAGCAATTCTCCTGCCTCAGCCTCCTGAGTAGCTGGGACTACAGGCGCCTGCCACCACACCCAGTTGATTTTTTGTATTTTTTAGTAGAGACGGAGTTTCACCATTTTGGTCAGGCTGGTCTTGAACTCCTGACCTCCTGATCTGCCTGCCTCAGCCTCTGAAAGTGCTGAGATTACAGGCATGAGCCACTGTACCCAGCTTTTTTTTTTTTTTTTCTTGAGATGGAGTTTTGCTCTTCTTGCCGAGGCTGGTGTGCAATGGCACGATCTCAGCTCACTACAACCTCCACCTCCCAGATTCAAGAGATTCTTCTGCTTCAGCCTCCCAAGTAGCTGGGATTACAGGTGCCCACCACCATGCCTGGCTAAGTTTTTGTATTTTTAGTAGAGATGGGGTTTCACCATGTTAGGCAGGCTGGTCTCGAACGCCTGACCTCAGGTGATCCACCTGCCTCAGCCTCCCAAAGTGATAAGATTACAGGCGTGAGCCACTGCACCCGGCCTAAGTGACTCTTCTGCCTCAGCCTCCCATGTAGCTGGGATGACAGACGCACACCACCATGCTCAACTAATCTTTGTGTTTTTAGTAGAGATGGGGTTTCACCATGTTGGCCAGGCTGCTCTTGAACTCTGGGCCTCAAGTGATCCACTTGCCTCAGCCTCCTAAAGTGCTGGGATTACAGGCATGAAACACCACGTCCGGTTACCTTTTTTTTTTTTTTTTTTGAGACAGGGTCTGGCTTTGTCACCCAGGCTGGAGCGCAGTGGCGTGATCACAGCTCACTGCAGCCTTGACCTCCCAGGCTCAAGTGATTCTCCCACCTCAGCCTCCTGAGTAGCTGGGATTATAGGCTCCCACTGCCATGCCCCGCTAATTTTTAAATTGTTTTGTAGAGACAGGGTTTTGCTATGTTGCTATGTTTTGCTAAGTGTTGGGATTACAGGCATGAGCCACTGCAGCCGGCCCAGATTTCCTTCTTGTTCCGCACATAAACTTGTTTCTCTTTCACTGCTCACATACTTCCAGGTGTCTTGGGAATCATTTATATTGGGATAAGACTTCTGATCCTGTGCAGCAAGGCTCATGAGGTACAGCAAATGGTAGGAACATTCCTGGAAACCCTTTCCACACCAGGACAGCTCACAATGACTTAACTATACACAAAAGTGACTGCCAGCCACCCAACTATATCCCATCAAATCAATCCAGACTAAATGTATCTCCAACTCAACTTCCTCTTAGGCCGGGCGCGGTGGCTCAAGCCTGTAATCCCAGCACTTTGGGAGGCCGAGACGGGCGGATCATGAGGTCAGGAGATCGAGACCATCCTGGCAAACACGGTGAAAGCCCGTCTCTACTAAAAATACAAAAAACCAGCCGGGCGAGGTGGCAGGCGCCTGTAGTCCCAGCTACTCCGGAGGCTGAGGCAGGAGAATGGCGTAAAACCCGGGAGGCGGAGCTTGCAGTGAACTGAGATCCGGCCACTGCACTCCAGCCCAGGAGACACAGCAAGACTCCGTCTCAAAAAAAAAAAAAAAAAAAAAAAACTTCCTCTTAGCTGGATCACCAAATCCTCATGGTATCTCTGATATCACCTGATTCAAGGGAAAGTGGGATAGAGTGGGAAGAGATGGGAGTCTTAACCAATTGCAGTTTTAGAATTTTGCTTTTGCAAGTTAAAAGAAAAAAAAATGTATGTATTTGACGCTATGAAGACATTGCTGGGGTTGCTCCCAGTGCCTAGGATGGGCCCATGCAAGTTCAAGGCCCTTCCTTAGCTTCACAGAAAATCTGCCTCTGCTAGTGCCCTTCCTAGGTGGTGTTTGTGAGGTTCAAATAATGTCTGTATGAGGACACAAAATGCCTGGCACACAGCAAGTGCTCCATATGGGATGGCACTTGTCATTTTGATTGCTGTTGCTATCATCATCATTTTCTGGAAGAGGAAGTTGAGGAAGAAGAGACCCAGAGAAGAGAGGAGACCCTTCTGCTGGGCTGGAAGCTAGGTCCCTGGGTTCTTTTTGTTTTCCTATCCCAATAAATCAGTGTCAGGTCCCTGGGTTTTAAGTCTCGAGTTTTTTGCACCGTGGGGAACTGTGGTTTCTGAGCCCTGTGTGTGGCCTGAAGGCCAGGGTGTCAGTCCTGGAGTCCCTGCAGGTTGAGGAAAGGCCTTGTCTGGGCTGTCTACAGCCCAGAGCCTGACTGGGACCATTTGCTCAGAGAGGTGGAAAGTCTCGGTGAGGGAAACGGTCCATCAGCTGCCCTTGGCCCAGGCCCTGCCCTCAGTCTGAAGGGGGAGACACAACCTGCCCAGGAGCCCTCAGTCTGAGGGAGAAGACACAGGAGTCTCTAAAGGGCGAAGTCTCTAGTCTAAAGTGGGGAACACACAATTCCAACCACAAGAGAAACCTAAAGGAAAAAAGGAAAGAAGAAGGCGTCAACTGTGTCAAATGCACCTGAGAAGTTGAGTAAGATAACAGTGACTCATTGGCTTTGGCAATATGTAGCACTGTAACCGTATCAGAGCCTTTAAAGAATAGACTAGAATATGCCAGGCACAGTGGCTCATGCCTGTAATCCTAGTGCGTTGTGAGGCCAAGGCAGGTGGATCACTTGAGGTCAGGAGTTTGAAACCAGCCTGGCCAACATGGTGAAAGCCCCTCTACTAAAAATACAGGAAAAAAAAAAAAATTAGTTGGGCGTGGTGGTGCCTGTAAGCCTAGCTACTTGGGAGGCTGAAAATCACTTGAACCTGGGAGGCAGAAGTTGCAGTGAGCTGAGATCGTGTCACCGCACTCCAGCCTGGGCGACAGAGCTAGACTTTGTCTAAAATAATAATAATAATAATGGATAGACTAGAATAAACTGTAGAGAGATGGAAGGTGAGGGAGTAAAGAAACAAGCAAATAAGCTTGCTGCAAATGAGAGCTGAAAATTGGGGAGGTAGCAGCAGAAGAAAGTGGGGTCATGGAATAATAATATAAAAACAGTGACATGGTGACTCAAACCTGTAATCCCAGCACTTTGAGAGGCTGAGGCAGGAGGAGTGCTTGAGACCAGGAGTTTGAGACTTAGCCTGGGCAACACAGACTCCATCTCTACCAAGAAAAAAAAAAAAAAAAAAAAGCAGGACTTGGTGGTGTGAGCCTGTAGTGCCAGCTACTCTGGAGGCTGAAGTGGGGAGGATGGCTTGAGTCCAGGAGTTCAAGGCTACCATGAGCCATGATGGCGCCACTGCACTCCAGCTTGGGTGACAATGCAAGACCCATACCTTTAAAAACAAACAAAAAGACATTAAGGCATGTTTGTAAATTGAAGGGAAGAAGAAAGGTATTTGTGAGGCAGAAGCTAAAAAAAGGGATAATTAACAGGGATAGAGTTCCTGGAAAGACTAAGATGATGAGATTCATTGCAAAAGTGGAGGGATTAGCTTGGATGGCTGAGTCCTGTCCCTGCATTAACAGAAGTGAAGGTCAATTTCAGCACCTGTCATAATTTCCTGGGCCCTGTGCAAAGTGAAATTGTGGGGTTCCTTATTCCAAAATTATTAAGAATTTCAAGACTACAACAGAAACGCATTAAATCAAGCGTGGAGCCTTTCTAAGCCTGGGTGCTGTGCGACTGCAATTTCTACTCCCATGAAGCTGGCCCTGGTCAAGTATGAAATGAGGTCGATGAGAAGGAGGCCGTCCTGCGGTAAGTTCCTTCTAGGATTGGAAGAGATGAGTAAGGCTACTTTCAGCTTCACTGTTCTACAAGCTGGGGGGTCACTAGCAAGGGAGAGGAGCAAAACTTGTCCCTTTTTAACTTCCAACTCTGCCAGATTTGAGTCCAGGGCTTTCTAGAAGTCTCCACGGCATCGGGTGACCATAGCAACTCTATGCCAAACTCTCGGGCCCACGGCTCCGCCCACCGCCTCGTGGACGCGCTTGTTGATTGGCTCAGATTGTCGACCAATGGTCGGCGAAGCGGGTTGCTTGCCGCACGGTCAATGGCCGCGAACCGGGAAGAAGGCGGGAAGAAAGGAGGAGGAGGCAGGCCTGCGGGGGCCGCGCGCGTGCGTGTTTCCGGCTCCACTGCGGAAGGCGGACGACTAGAGTCGCTGGGCCCTCCGCGACCCGAAGGAGCATAAAGAGCGCGGGACTAGAGTGCAGAGCTCGGGACGTGGATCGGAGCCGGCGCGATGGGCGGAGAGCAGGAGGAGGAGCGGTTCGACGGCATGTTGCTGGCCATGGCTCAGCAGCACGAGGGCGGCGTGCAGGAGGTAACGGTCAGCGCGGCGTCGGCCCATGCGGCGACCCTGGCCAAGCTCCTTTCGCCCTTCTCTGCCTTCGAGGGCTGAGACCCACCCCTGGGGCTCGCGGGCTTCTGGGATGCCCCCATATTCTCACCGCGCCCAGCTTCCGGCCTGGCCACCCGCTGGCGGTCTCACCCGGTTCGCATCAGTCCCGGGCCCCCGGCGCCCCTCGGTAGTAGCAATTATCGCGTCCCTGAGCTTAGGATCCCCTTTTAGTTTCACATATACCCCAACCCCGTTTCCACTTTGATGGCGTCTTCCGAGGAGCATCCCTTAGTAAGAACCGTCCCAAATATAGTGATTTGGATCCACCAAAGCTTGGGGCGAGCCGTCGAATGTGTGTGGTGATGTTAGCACGTGGTCTTGTTAGGCCTTGAATGGGGGAATAGGAG
This sequence comes from Piliocolobus tephrosceles, assembly GCF_002776525.5. NCBI lineage: Eukaryota > Metazoa > Chordata > Mammalia > Primates > Cercopithecidae > Piliocolobus > Piliocolobus tephrosceles. The sequence goes on along the minus strand of NC_045434.1, from coordinate 195,774,346 downwards.
AGGAGGCCTGTGTTCACTATTAGTTTCCACCACCTACCAACTTGGAACCTTTACATCTCTCCAAGCCTGAGTTTCCTTGTCTGTGAGACAGCTCCGAATGCCGGTTTCCCGAGAATAGTGAAGTACCGTAAGTTCTCAGTAATAAGGCTTTTTCATTCAACAGGTATTTGTCGTGTGATCAATGTGTGTCCCACACTCAACGCGACTGGGGATACAAAAACCTGTCCTCGCCCTGATAGAGCTTACAAAGAGCATTTCAAAGGGATAATTCGTGCTCAGTGACAGACACAGTAACACATAGTGTATGAATAATAAGGGCCAACTGTTACAGATTCTGGAGTTGGTTTTTTTGGAACAAACACAAAGTTAGAGGTAGAAAAGTCTGTCAGGATCAGAACTCCCATTCTCAGAGCCAGAAAAGTGGCAGGGATTTGCCTAGATCATGCAACGTGGTCCTCACCTAGACAGGTCAGTGTGCTTCCCAGAGTCCATGGCTGATTGTGTCTCACTGGAGTTAGGTTTCCATTGAACTTTCTATTCCTATGTAACTTAGGTGTCTGGTGACCAAGGACTTCTAAGCCCTTTGTGGTGGGGAGAGTGCTTCTAATTTGGAAGTGTGAAAAGCCTTCCTGTCTCCATTCCTCTAAACTGTTAACACAAAACTGGATTTGGGAGTGAGTTCATTTTTGAACAAACTGAAAAAGTGTCTAGAAGCAAGAATGGAAATCACTGAGATATGTTCCAGCGTCAGATTACATCAGATTTAGACCCACTCTTGGGCAAATAAAGGGTTTGAGTGTGCTGACTTTAGGTCACCACTAGATTGTTTCATTCAGCAAGAATTTTACTGAGCATGTACCTTTAGCCATATCTGGTGCCCAGCATTGCAGGTGGCAGACAGACTAAGCCATGGTTCATGGTTCCTATTTGTAAGGTGTTTACCCTCTGCCAGTGGGTCTCTTGCTCTGTGCCATACATGGCTGAAGGCCTCAACTCCATGACCTCATGATCCTCACCAGGTCCCTAGAAATGGGTACTGCATCTTATTCCTGTTGTACAGAGCTAAGAAATTTCTGCAAAGTCAAAAGGTAATATATGTCCGTCAGATACTCAAACCCTTGGCTACACTTGTACTCCAGCCAGAGTTAATCCATCTTATCCTCCTTTGAAGTGCTTCATTTGCTCTCCTCCATCTTGCTTTGACCCAGTAACTTAGCCAGTGTCTTTTTTTTTAGACAGTCTCACTCTGTCACCCAGGCTGGAGTGCAGTGGCACAATCTTGGCTCACTGCAACCTCTGCTTCCCGGGTTCAAGCGATTCTCCTGCCTCAGCCTCCCAAGTAGCTGGGATTACAGTTGCCCACCACTGCACCCGGCTAATTTTTGTGTTTTTAGTAGAGACGGGGTTTCACCCTGTTGTTCAAGCTGGTCTTGAACTCCTGACCTCAAGTGATCCACCCACCTGAGCTTCCTGAAGTGCTGAGATTACAGGTGTGAGCCAGTGTCTTGATGGGGTTTTTACTTTCTAGAGAGGAAAGCTGGGCCTGGGCTTTTCATGCCCTGGATGCAGAGGAGTGTTCCATACACTTAGGCTGCTTCAGGCATCACAAGGAAAATGAAATGCGCACACTCACACAGGATATGAGAAATCTGCTTCATGGTGGAAGTAACTAAGAGAACCTGCTAGGGAGATGTCTCCTCAGTTGGGAGGCTCAGAGGAAAAACAGTCAAGTCCCAAGTTGCCTCCTAGACAAAAGAAGTTGACTTGTGTGCACTTGAAGGGCTCCCAAATGGCAGGTCCACACCCTTAAATCTTATCCGCATCTTTCAGCTTGTGAACACCTTCTTCAGCTTCCTTCGACGCAAAACAGACTTTTTCATTGGAGGAGAAGAGGGGATGGCAGAGAAGGTAAGTGTTGGAAACCGCTGTCTTTTCAGCAGCTCTGTCTCTTCAGAAGAAAAACTCACCTGGTCTTCCTTTGGCATAGTAGTAACTTTCAGCAGAAGTGAAATGTCAAAGGTGAGGAGTTGGGGAAGGGAAGGAAGCTGTCATTTCTTCGGTCTCCACTCCTTGCTCAGCGCTCTATCTACCTTATTTCCCATGATTTTTGCAGTTCTACAAGAGGGGCAGGTGTTAACTATCCCCATTGAGGAAATTGGCTCAAGAGAGTTTTGTACCTTATCCAAAGTCTTGACCTGAGCTATGGGAGAACCAGGGTTGAAACCAGTCTGTTGAAAACCTGCCCTCTGCCCCAACACAGTGCCTCTCAGTTCCTTTTCCAATGAGGAGGTTTTATTTTTTATTTTATTTTTTTCTGAGATGGAGTCTTGCTCTGTCACCCAAGCTGGAGTGCAGTGGCGCAATCTCGGCGCACTGCAACTTCTGCCTTCTGGGTTCAAGCAATTCTCCTGCCTCAGCCTCCTGAGTAGGTGGGATTACAGGCACCCGCCACTGCACCTGGCTAATTTTTGTATTTTAATAGAGATGAAGTTTCACCATATTGGCCAGGCTGGTCTCGAACTCCTGACTTCATGATCCACCTGCCTCGGCCTCCCAATGTGCTGGGATTACAGGTATGAGCCACCGTGCCCGGCCAGGAGGTTTTATTTTTACTTTTATTTATTTTATTTTTTTGAGATGGAGTCTCATTCTGTCACCCAGGCTGGAGTGCAGTGGCATAATCTTGGCTCACTGCAACCTCCGCCTCCTGGGTTTACGTGATTCTTGTGCCTCAGCCTCCCAGGCAGGCGCCACCATGCCTGGCTAATTTTTGTATTTTTAGTAGAGATGAGGTTTCACCATGTTGGCCAGGCTGTTCTCGAACCCCTGACCTCAAGTGATCCACCCACCTCGGCCTCCTAAAGTGCTAGGAGTACATGTGTGAGCCACTGTACCCGGCCTGAGGAGGTTTTAACTAATTACCTAGAAGATGAGACTGGGCTGATACTAGAAACTGATGCTTAGAAATAAATTTAGAGGCCGGGCGCGGTGGCTCAAGCCTGTAATCCCAGCACTTTGGGAGGCCGAGACGGGCGGATCATGAGGTCAGGAGATCGAGACCATCCTGGCTAACACGGTGAAACCCCGTCTCTACTAAAAAATACAAAAAACTAGCCGGGCGAGGTGGCGGGCGCCTGTAGTCCCAGCTACTCGGGAGGCTGAGGCAGGAGAATGGCGGGAACCCGGGAGGCGGAGCTTGCAGTGAGCTGGGATCCGGCCACTGCACTCCAGCCTGGGCGACAGAGCAAGACTCTGTCTCAAAAAAAAAAAAAAAAAAAGAAAAAAATTTAGAAATACTCAGAGCCATGTCTTCCCAGATGCTGTGACTCAGAGTTTAAGGGTTTGTGTTTTGTAGTCTTGATTCTGAGACCTTGAACTTCTTTCTGATTCCTTAAGGTTGTAATTATACTTTTGAAAATTGTTGTATCGTGAGGATTCTACCTCACTTAGCTGTTATCTTTTTTTTTCGAGACAGAGTTTCACTCTGTCACCTAGGCTGTAGTGCAATGGCGTGATCTCGGCTCACCACAACCTCCGTCTCCCGAGTTCAAGCAATTCTCCTGCCTCAGCCTCCCAAGTAGCTGGATGATATTTGTATTTTTTAGTAGAGACGGGGTTTCACCATGTTGGCCAGGCTGGTCTCGAACTCCCAACCTCAGGTGATCTACCTGCCTTGGCCTCCCAAAGTGCTGAGATTACAGGTGTGAGCCACCGTGCCCGGCCTTTTTTTTTTCTTTCTTTCTTTTTTTTTTTTGAGATGGAGTCCCGCTCTTGTCACCCAGGCTGGAGTGCAATGGTGCAATCTTGGTTCTCTGCAATGTCCGCCTCTTGGGTTCAAGCAATTCTTGTGCCTCAGCCTCCTGAGTAGCTGAAATTACAGGCGTGAGCCACCACGCCCGGCGCCATTATCTTTATAATAGACATAAATAAGAGACATAATAAGAAGGAGATGTTCTTTGCAAACTGTTTCTGTGGCTTCAGGATTCTAACAAGTTGGTGAACTCTTTAATGTGTCCTGAAGGTTTGAGGCCACTCTGTCATAGACACATTACCTAACAGTAGGAGTCCCAGGTTCTTGGTCTAGCTATGTTACTTAGTCGAGTTCCCAGCAATGCTCTCGTTCTTTCCATCTTTCCATCTGTAAAATGGGAGAAAGTAGACCCCTTCTAGCTCAGATATTCTTTCTGTATTGTCACTAACACCTCAGGCTTTTCTATGGGTCAGACTACCTGTATATACCTCATACTGCAAACTTACCAAAAATACAAAAGCACTTTTAGTTTTTATAGCTTTTGGAGCTAGTCATTTATTTTTTCTTTGCTTTGCTTTTTTTTTTTTTTTTTTTTTTGACAGAGTTTCATGCTTGTTGTCCAGGCTGGAGTGCGATGGCATGATCTTGACCCACTGCAACCTCTGCCTCCCAAGTTTTAAGTGATTCTCCTGCATGAGCCTCCCAAGTAGGTGGGATTACAGGCATGCACCACCATGCCTGGCCAATTTTGTATTTTTAGTAGAGACGGGTTTCACCATGTTGGTTAGGCTGTTCTCAAACTCCTGACCTTAGGTGATCTGCCCGCCTCGGCCTCCCAAAGTGCTGGCATTACAGGCATGAGCCACCGCCCTTAACACTTTGGATTGTGTTAGGTGCTATATCAGACCCTTTGGGATTGCGAGGTGAATACAGATTTGTTCTTTGTTTTCATGGATCTCACAGTGTAACCAAAAAAAAAAAAAAAACAAGCAGTGAAAAAGTAGTGGGTGTTGGGGCAGAAGCCCTGGGAACATAAAACTAACCTAGGTTGGGGGCTCAGAGAAGACTTTGTGAGGAAGTGGTGCTTCACATATGAAGGATGAATAGCTGTAAGAAGGGAGAGAGATGAACCCTTGGGGTGTGTGTGTGTGTGTGTGTGTGTGTGTGTGTGTCTGTGTGTCTGTCTGAGGCAGAGTCTTGCTCTGTTGTCCCAGCTGGAGCACAGTGGCATGAGCATGGTGGCACAATCCAGCTGCCTTAACCTCCCAAAGTGCTGGGACTACCTAATTTTTCTTTTTTTTTTTTTCTTTTGAGACGGAGTCTTGCTCTATGACCCAGGCAGGAGGGCAGTGGAGCAATCTCAGCTCACTGCAACCCCCACCTCCCAGGTTCAAGTGATTCTCCTGCCTCAGCCTCCTGAGTAGCTGGGATTACAGGTGCCTGCCACCATGCCTGGCTAATTTTCGTATTTTTAGTACAGCGGGGGTTTCACCATGTTGGTCAGGTTGGTTTTGAACTCCTGAGCTCGTGATCTGCCCGCCTCGGCCCTCCAAAGTGCTGGGATTACAGACATGAGCCACCGCGCCCGGCCTCTAATTTTGCTTAACTGTAAGAGGGAGTAATCCTTACCTCACAAGGAAGTTACAAGGATTAAAAAAAAGACAAGGCCGGGCGCGGTGGCTCAAGCCTGTAATCCCAGCACTTTGGGAGGCCGAGACGGGCGGATCACGAGGTCAGGAGATCGAGACCATCCTGGCTAACACGGTGAAACCCCGTCTCTACTAAAAATACAAAAACTAGCCGGGCGAGGTGGCGGGCGCCTGTAGTCCCAGCTACTCCGGAGGCTGAGGCAGGAGAATGGCATAAACCCGGGAGGCAGAGCTTGCAGTGAGCTGAGATCCGGCCACTGCACTCCAGTCCGGGCGACAGAGCGAGACTCCGCCTCAAAAAAAAAAAAAAAAAAAAGACAAAAGACCACAATCCACTTCAGAATCCCTTGGGGCCACATGTGTTTTGGTATTTAAAATTATTTGGATTTCAGGAAGGCGATACAGTGCATACAATGTGCATTATATATAATAATCCAATCCCAGGGCCAGGAGCTGCATCCTGTAACAAAACACATTAATATTTCTGTAGAGAATACCTGATGCTGCAAACTTACACAAAATTACAAAAGCACTTTTAGTTTTTATAGCTTTTGGTCTAGGAATTGTAGACTTGAATATAGCCATAGTGATCTAATCAATATGGCATTGATAGAAGAAGAGAAAAATGAACCAGTGAAGCAGACTAGAGAATCCTGAAATAAAGTCTAGCATTTATGAGGATTTAATGTGTCTAATATGGTAATTCAGTTCATTAGGCAAAGCATGATGCAATAAGTCATGCTGCTACGTGGATTTTTTTTTGGTTAGAAAACCAAAATTTGGCCAGGCGCAGTGGCTCAAGCCTGTAATCCCAGCACTTTGAGAGGCCGAGACGGGCGGATCACGAGGTCAGGATATCGAGACCATCCTGGCTAACACGGTGAAACCCCGTCTCTACTAAAAAAAATACGAAAAACTAGCCGGGCAAGGTGGCGGGCGCCTGTAGTCCCAGCTTCTCAGGAGGCTGAGGCAGGAGAATGGCGTAAACCCGGGAGGCGGAACTTGCAGTGAGCTGAGATCCGGCCACTGCACTCCAGCCTGGGCGACAGAGTGAGACTCCGTCTCAAAAAAAAGAAAAGAAAACCAAAATTTACCATCTGTCATACTCTATAAAAATACAGGTAAGAAAAATCCTGTAAGGAAAGCTAGGAATCTGTAGTCTTATGTGGGGGAGACTTTTCAAGATTAGAAAACTGGAAACTGTAAAAGAAGAGATAGCTGTTTGCCTTTTCAAATGCTGAAAATTTGTAAATGGTAAAAGAGACATATTTAAGTCAATTGAAGAACACTAGATTATGAGAAAATATGCAGTGCAGAGGATGAGTAACATTTAATGGTTAATTTCATATTTAGGAACTCATAAATAAAAATTAGCCAGGCCTTGTGGCACACGCCTCTAGTCCCAACTACTTGGGAGACTGAGGTAGGAGGATTGCTTGAGCCTGGGAGGTTGAGGCTGCAGTGAGCTGTGATTGCACCGCTACGCCACTATGCTCCATGCTGGGTGACAGAGCAGGACTTTGTTTCCAAAACAAAACCCATAATGAGATACTACTTCACATCTGTTAGGATGGCATCTGTTAAAAGAATAAACAAAATAACAAGTGTTGACAAAGATAGGGAGAAACTGGAACCCTTGTACACTGTTGGTGGGAATGTCAAATGGTGCATCTGCTATGGAAAACGTTATGGCAGTTTCTCAAAAAATTAAAAAATAGAACTATCATATGGTCCAGCAGTCATTGTTGTGGGTATATACCCAAAAGAATTGGAAGGAGGATTTATTTGCACACCCATGTTCACTCCTTATTCACAATAGCCAAAAGGTGGAAGGAACCAAAGGCTCCATCAGCAGGTGAATGGATAAACAGAATGTGGTATAGACATATTCTGGGATGTTATTCTGCCTTAAAAGGGAAAGAAATCGTGTCCATTACTACATGGATGTACCTTGGAGGACATCGTGTTACATGAAATAAGCTGGTCACAAAAGGACAAATACAGTGGATCCTTTGTATTGTGGGCTCTACATCCATGAGTTTAACCAACCACTGATGGAAAATATTTGGAAAAAAATGTTTTTTAAACAAGAGTACAATAATAAAAAATAATATGAGTTAAGCCTGACGTGGTGATGCACACCTGTAATCCCAGCCACTTGGGTGGCTGAGATGGGAGGATGGCTTGAGCCCGGGAATTTGAAATCAGTCTGGACAACATAGCAAGACCCCATCTAAGAAAACAAAAAACAAAACCAAATTTTAAAAAATACAATCTAATTATTTACATCCATAGCACTTACATTGTATTAGGTATTAGGTAATCTAGAGATGATTGAGAGTATACAGGAGGATGCGTATAGGTTATATGCAAATAAAATGCCATTTTATATAAGGTACTTGAGCATCCTGAGAAATTAGTGCTGAGGAGTGATCCTGGAACGAATCCCAGTGGGTACGGTGGGACTGCCCTATTGCGTTCCACTTACATATCATTGAAGGCGTATTTTTTGATAAGTAAATATTGTGTGACTAAAAGAAAAGTTACTGTTTTAAAACATAACTGTAGGGCTGGGCGTGGTGGCTCACGTCTGTAATCCCAGCACTTTGAGAGGCTGAGGCGGGTGGATCAGCTGAGGTCAGGAGTTCGAGACCAGCCTGACCAACATGGTGAAACCCTGTCGCTACTAAAAATACAAAAATTTGCTGGGCATGGTGGTGGGTGCCTGTAATCCCAGCAACTCGGGAGACTGAGGCTGGAGAATCGCTTGAACTCAGGAGGCGGAGGTTGCAGTGAGCCGCGATTGCACCACTGCACTCCACCCTGGGCAATAAGAGTGAAACTCCATCTCAAAAACAACAACAACAACAACAACAAAACATAACTGTAATGGTATTACCTCCTCCAAAAAGGCATACTAATTCTTTAAATATTACCAGAGATCCACATCCACTCAGGGTTCTGATTTCCCTCAGTGCTGTCTTACTGTTGTGTTTTGTTTTGAGACAGGGTCTCACTCTGCTGCCCAGCCTGGATGGTGTCCAGTAGTACGATCATGACTCACTGCAGCCACGACCACTAGGCTCAGGTGATCCTCTCACATAAGCCTCCTGAGAGTAACTGGGACTATAGGCGTGCCCCAGCATGCCCAGCTAATTTTTGTATTTTTTGTAGAGTGGGGTTTTCACTGTCTTGCCCAAGCTGGTCTCGATCTTCTGATCTCAAGCAACCTACCCGCCTTGGCCTTCCAAAGTGCTGGGATTACAGGCATGAACCACTGCGCCCAGCTCTTTTGTTTTTTAAAAAATTATAGGCTGAGGTGGGGGGATCACTTGAGGCCAGGAGTTCAAGACCAGTCTGGTCCAACATAGACCATATCTGTACAAAAAATAGAAAATCATAGCAAAGACTGCTGGTGCAAGCCTATAGTCCCAGCTACTCTGCAGACCAAGGTGGAAGGATCTCTGGAGCCCAGGAGTCTGAGGCTGCAGTGAACCATGATAACAGCACCGTAATCCATCTTGGGCAACAGAGCTAGACCCTGTCTCAAAAAAAAAAAAAAATAGTGGGCCGGGCACAGTGGCTCACACCTGTAATCCCAGCACTTTGGGAGGCCGAGGTGAGTGGATTGCCTGAGGTCCAGAGTTCGAGACCAGCCTGGCCACCATGGTGAAACCCCAACTCTACTAAAAATACGAAAATTAGCCGAGTGTGTTGGCAGGCTCCTGTAATCCCAGCTACTCGAGAAGCTGAGGTGGGAGAATTGCTTGAACCTGGACAGAGGTTGCAGTAAGCCGAGATCATGCCATTGCATTCCAGTCTGGCAACAGAGCGAGACTTTGTCTCAGAAAAAAAAAGTGTGGTAAAAAGCACATCATAAAATTTACCCTCTTAACCTTTGTTTTGGTTTTTTTGTTTGTGTGCTTGTTTGTTTGAGACGGAGTCTCGCTTTGTTGCCCAGCCTGGGGTGCGGTGGCACCATCTCAGCTCACTACAACCTCTGCCTCCCAGGTTCCAGCAGTTCTCCCCCCTCAGCCTCCCGAGTAGCTGGGATTACAGACGTGAGCCACCACGCCTGGCTAATTTTTGTGTTTTTTTTTTTTGAGACGGAGTCTTGCTCTGTCGCCCAGGCTGGAGTGCAGTGGCCGGATCTCAGCTCATTGCAAGCTCTGCCTCCCGGGTTCACGCCTCCTGCCTCAGCCTCCGGAGTAGCTGGGACTACAGGCGCCCACCACCTTGCCCGGCTAGTTTTTTTGTATTTTTTAGTAGAGACGGGGTTTCACCGTGTTAGCCAGGATGGTCTCGATCTCCTGACCTCGGGATCCGCCCGTCTCGGCCTCCCAAAGTGCTGGGATTACAGGCTTGAGCCACCGCGCCGGGCCTGTTTTTGTTTTGAGATGGAGTCTCGCTTTGTCGCCCAGATTGGAGTGCAGTGGCACCATCTCAGCTCACTACAACCTCTGCTTCCCAGGTTCAAGAGATTTCTCCTGCCAGTCAGGCGCGGTGACTCATGCCTGTAATCCTAGCACTTTGGGAGGCCAATGCGAGTGGATCACGAGGTCAGGAGATCGAGACCATCCTGGCCAACACCGTGAAACCCTGTCTCTACTAAAAATACAAAAATTAGCCAGGTGTGGTGGCACATGCCTATAATCCCAGCTACTCGAGAGGCTGAGGCAGGAGAATTGCTTGAACCTGGGAGTTGGAGGTTGCAGTGAGCCAAGATCGCCACTGCACTCCAGCCTGGCGACAGAACAAGACGCCCTCTCAAAAAAAAAAAAAAAAGATTTTTCCTGCCTCAGTCTCCCAGGTAGCTGGGACTACAGGTGCCCACCACCATGCCTGGCAAATTTTTGTATTTTTAGTAGAGACAGGGTTTCACTAATATTGGCCAGGCTGGTCTCGAACTCCTGACCTCATGATCTGCCTGCCTCAGCCTCCCAAAATGTTGGGATTATAGGCGTGAGCCACCACGCTTGGCCCTTTCTTTTTCCTCTGAGACAGAGTCTCACTCTGTCACCCACTGGAGTGCAGTGGCACAATCACAACTTACCTTAACCTCCCCAAGGCTCAGGTGATCCTCCCACTTTAGCCTCTTAAGTAGCTTGGACTCCAGTGCCATCATGCCCAGCTAAGTTTTCTTTTTTCTTTTTTTTTTTTTTTTTTTTTGAGACGAAGTCTCTCTCTGTCACCCAGGCTGGAGTGCAGTAGCGGGATCTTGGCTCACTGCAAGCTCCGCCTCCCAGGTTTACACCATTCTCCTGCCTCAGCCTCCCGAGTAGCTGGGACTACAGGCACCCGCCACCTCGCCTGGCTAGTTTTTTTGTATTTTTTAGTAGAGACGGGGTTTCATCATGTTAGCCAGGATGGTCTCAATCTCCTGACCTCGTGATTTGCCTGTCTCCGCCTCCCAAAGTGCTGGGATTGCAGGCTTCAGCCACCGCGCCCGGCTTTTTTTTTCTTTTTGAGGCGAAGTCTTGCTGTGTTGCCCAGGCTGGAGTATGAGTGGTGCGACCTCGGCTCACTGCAACCTCTGCCTCCTGAGTTCAAGCGATTCTCCTGTCTCAGCCTCCTGAGTAGCTGGGGTTACAGGTGCACACTACCATGCCCAGCTAATTATTGTATTTTTAGTAGAGATGAGGTTTCACCATGTCAGTCAGACTGGTCTTGAACTCCTTACCTCATGATCCTCCCACCTCGACCTCCCAAAGTGCTGGGATTACAGGTGTGAGCCACTGCACCCAACCGCCAGCTAATTTTTCTATTTTTTTTGTAGAGATGAGGTTTTACCTTGTTGCTCAGGCTGGTCTCTAACTCCTGGGCTCAAGTGATCCACCTGCCTCAGCCTCCCAAAGTGCTAGGATAACAGATGTGAGCCACTCTGCTGGCCCATGTTAACCATTTTTAAGTGTACAGTTCAGTAGTGTTAAGTGTACTTAGATTATGAAACATATTTGTAAAACCTCTTTGCATCTTGTGAAATTGAAACCCTGTACCCATTAAACAACTTCGTTTTGCTCCCTCCCCTACCTCCTGGTAACTGCTGTTCTATTTTCTGTCTAGGTTGACTACTTTAGATACTTCATATAAATGGAATCATACAATATGTATCTTTTTGTGACTGGCTTATTTCATTTAATATAATGTCCACAGATTTATCCAATTGTATTATGTGACAGGATTTCCATCCCCTTTAAGGTTGAATAATATTCCATTATATGTATATATCACTTTTTTTTTTTTTTTTTTTTTTTGTCAAGTCTTGCTCTGTTTCTTTCCCAGGCTGGAGTGCAGTGGCACGATCTCGGCTCACTGTAACCTCAGCCTCCTGAGTAGCTGGGACTACAGGCACTCGCCACTACTCCCGGCTAATTTTTGTATTTTTATTAGAGTCAGGGTTTTACCATATTGGCCAGGATGGTCTCAATCTCCCGACCTCGTGGTCTGCCCAAATCGGCCTCCCAAAGAGCTGGGATTACAGGCTTGAGCCACTGCGCCCAGCCACAATTTTTTTTTAATCTATTCTTCTGTTGATGGACTTTTGGGTTGCTTTCACCCCTTGGTTTTTGTGCATAGCGCTTCTGTGGACATAGGTGCACAAATCTTGGAGATTCTACTTGCAATTCTTGTAGGTATTACTCAGCAGTGTAATCTATTGAATAATATGGTAGTTTTTGTTTTGTTTTGTTTTTGAGACAGAGTATCACTGTTGTTGCCTAGGCTGGAGTGCAGTGATGCAGTCTTGGCTCACTGCAACCTCCGCCTCCTGGGTTCAAGTAATTCTCCTGCCTCAGCTTCCTGAGTAGCTGGGATTACAGGTGTGTGCCACCACAGCTGGCTAATTTTTGTATTTCTAGTAGAGACAGGGTTTCACCATGTTGGCCAGGTTGGTCTCGAACTCCTGACCTCAGGTGATTCACCCGCCTCGGCCTCCCGAAGTGCTGGGATTACAGGTGTGAGCCATTGTACCCAGCCAGTTTTTAGTTTTTTGAGGAAATGCCATGATCTTTTCCATAGCAGATGCACCATTTGACACTACCACTAATAGTACATGAGGGTTCTGTATTAGTCCGTTCTCATGCTGCTATATCCTAGACTGGGTAATTTATAAAGAAAAGAGGTTTACGACCGAGCATGGTGGCTCACGCTTGTAATCCCAGCACTTTGCGTGGCCAGGGCCAGCAGATCAGAAGGTCAGGAGATCAAGAACATCCTGACCAACACGGTGAAACCCCAGCTCTACTAAAAATACAAAAAGTAGCTGGGTGTGGTGGCGTGCGCCTGTAGTCCCAGCTACTTAGGAGGCTGAGGCAAGAGAATCGCTTAAACCCAGGAGGCAGAGGTTGCAGTGAGTTGAGATCGTGCCACGGCACTCCAGCCTGTCGAGAGAGCGAGACTCTGTCTCAAAAAAGAAAAAAAAGAAAAGAAGTTTAATTGACTCACAGTTCTGCATGACGGGGAGGCCTCAGGAAACTTAAAATCATAGAGGAAGGTATTTCTTCACAGAGTGGCAGGAGAATTAGTGCCAGCAGAGGAAATGCCAGAGGCTAATAAAACCATCAGATCTTGTGAGAACTCACTCGTATCATGAGAACAGCATGGGGGAAACCACCTCCATGATTCAATTACCTCCACCTGTTACTGCCTTTGACATGTGGGAATTACAATTCAAGGTGAGATTTGAGTGGGGAAACAGAGCCAAACTGTATCATTCTGCCCCGGCCCCTCCCAAATCTCATGTCCTCACATTTCAAAACATAATCATGCCCTTCCAACAGCCCCACAAAGTCTGAATTCATTTCTGCATTAACCCACAGGTCCAAGTCCAAAGCTCATCTCTGACAAAGTATTCGTTCGCTCTCATGCTGCTGTGAAGAAATACCCGAGACTGGGTAATTTATAAAGGACAGAGGTTGTTTTGTTTTTTTATTTTATGTATTTATGTATTTATTTATTTATTTATTTTTTTGAGACGGAGTCTCGCTCTGCCGCCCAGGCTGGAGTGCAGTGGCCGGATCTCAGCTCACTACAAGCTCCGCCTCCCGGGTTCACGCCATTCTCCTGCCTCAGCCTCCCGAGTAGCTGGGATTACAGGCACCCGCCACGTCGCCCGGCTAGTTTTTTTTTTGTATTTTTAGTAGAGACGGAATTTCACCATGTTAGTCAGGATGGTCTCGATTTCCTGACCTCGTGATCCGCCCGTCTCGGCCTCCCAAAGTGCTGGGATTACAGGCTTGAGCCACCGCGCCCGGCCGTATTTATCTTTTTTTGAGACAGAGTCTTGCTCTGTCCTAGGCTGGAGTGCAGTGGTGTGATCTCAGCTCACTGCAACTTCCGCCTCCTGGGTTCAAGCAATTCTCCTGCCTCAGCCTCCCGAGTAGCTGGAATTACAGGTGCCTACCAGCACGCCCGGCTAATTTTTGTGTTTTTATTAGAGACAGGGTTTCACCATGTTGGCCAAGCTGGTCTTGAACTCCTGACCTCAGGTGATGTGCCTCCCCTTGGCCTCCCAAAGTGTTAGGATTACAGGCGTGAGGCACCGCACCCAGCCAGGAAAGAGGTTTGATTGACTCATAGCTCTACATGGCTGAGGAAGCCTTAGGAAACTTACAGTCAGGTTGGAAGATGAAGAGGAAGCAGGCACCACCTTCACAAGGTGGCAGGAAGGAGAAGTGCCAGGCAAAGGGGGAAAAGCCCCTTATAAAATCATCAGATCTCATGATAACTCACTATCAAAAAAGCAGCGTGGAGGTACCCATTTGTCTTTAAGACATTTGTCTTTTTTTAATTGGGTTATTTGATTATGATTGTTTGATTCCCAATTCAAACAAGGTTCACACATTACACTGGGTGATAGAAACCTGTAGATTAAGAGACATCAAAGACAAAAAATTAAGGATCAGGCAAAGTGGCTCAGCCCTATAATCACGGCACTTTGGGAGGCTGAGGTGGTAGGATTGCTTGAGCCCAGGAGTTGAAGACCAGCCTGGGTAATATAGTGAGACTCCATCTCTACAAAAAAAAATTTTTTTCTTTTTTTGACTTGGAGTCTCACTCTGGTGCTGAGGCGGGAGTGCAGTGGCATGATCTTGGCTCACTGCAACCTCCGCCTCTTGAGTTCAAGCAGTTCCACCTTAGCCTCTCAAGTAGCTGGGATTATAGGCACCCAACACCACGCCCGGCTAATTTTTGTTTTTCTGTTTTTTTTTTTTTTGAGAGGGAGTTTTGCTGTTGTTGCCTAGGCTGGAGTGCAGTGGCCTGATCTCAGCTCACCACAACCTCTGCCTCCCAGGTTCAAGCGATTCTCCTGCCTCAGCCTCCCAAGTAGCTGGGATTACAGGCATGCGCCACCACGCCTGGCTAATTTTTGTGGAGACGGTTTCGCCATGTTGGCCAGGCTGGTCTCAAACTCCAGTGGTCTAACTCTTGACCTCAGGTGATCCACCCGCCTCGGCCTCCCAAAGCGCTGGGATTACAGGCATGAGTCACCCTGCCTGGCCTACAAAAGAAAATTTAAAGATTTAAAAAATAAAACACAAGAGATATCTTTTTTTCTTGCAATTTGTTTTCTGAAGAAATGGTTGTTTGTCCTGGCAAAGTTTCTCACAATCTGGATTTTCCATATTGCATCCTAAGAATGGTTTTTACTCACAGCAGTTCTGACACCAAATGTGTGGGTTTTTCCACCACTCAACAAACCAGTTCTCCAGTTCTCTGGACACCAACTGGGTGTCCTACAATTCAATTGAATTCTGACCCCTACTACCCAGAATTACTGCAGATTCCACAGGTTAAGGACTCGGTCCCATAAGACGGCGGCCACTTGACAAACCAGTCATAAGTTCCAAGTTGCCTTGTGTACTTCTGACCAACCAGCTGTAAACTGGGGTTTGCCATGACCACCTTTTCAGGTTTAATAATTTGCTAGAATGGTTCAGAACTCAGGAAAGTGCTTTATTTACTGTTACTGGTTTATTATAAAAGACATAACTCAGGAACAGCCCAATAGCTGTGTAGGGCTAGGTATTGGGGTGGGGCCTGGAGCCTCCATACCCTCTCTGGGTGTGCCCCGCTCCCAATACCTCGATGTGTTCACCAACCTAGAAACTCCAAACCCCTGCCGGGCGCGGTGGCTCAAGCCTGTAATCCCAGCACTTTGGGAGGCCGAGATGGGTGGATCACGAGGTCAGGAGATCAAGACCATCCTGGCTAACATGGTAAAACCCCGTCTCTACTAAAAAAAATACAAAAAAACTAGCCGGGCGAGGTGGCGGGCGCCTGTAGTCCCAGCTGATGTAGTCCCAGCTACTTGGGAGGCTGAGGCAGGAGAATGGCGTAAACCCGGGAGGCAGAGCTTGCAGTGAGCTGAGATCCAGCCACTGCACTCCAGCCTGGGCGACAGAGTGAGACTCCATCTCAAAAAAAAAAAAAAAGAAACTCCAAACCCCATTGTTTAGGGGGTTTTTTGTTTTGAGACAGGTTCTCACTGTCACGCAGGTTGTAGTGCAGTGGCGCAATCTCGGCTCACTATAACCTTCGGTTCACAGCAACCTCCGGCTCCTAGGCTCAAGCAGTCCTCCCATCTTAGCCTCCCAAGTAGCTGGGACTGCAGGCATGTGCCCCCATGCCCAGCTAATATTTTCGTATTTTTGGTACAGACAGGGTCTCACCATGTTGCCCAGGCTGGTCTTAAACTCCTGAGCTCAAGCAATCTGCCCGCCTCGACCTTTCCAAAGTGCTGGGATTACTGGTATGAGCCACTGTGCCCAGTAAACTTCAATTTATTTGCACAGTTGTAGTTCCCCAGTGCGCTAGCATTTATTTATTTATTTTTATTTATATTTATTTGTTTATTTTTTTGAGACAAAGTCTTGCTCTGTCTCCCAGGCTGGAGTGCAGTGGTGTGATCATGGCTCATTGGAGCCTTGACCTCCCGGACTCAAGCAATTCCCCTGCCTCAGTCTCTCGAGTAGCTGGAACTATAGGCACATACCACTACGCTCAGCTGATTTTTGTATTTTTTATAGAGACAGGGTCTTCCTATGTTGCCCAGGCTGGTTTCAAACTCCTGGGCTCAAGTGATATGTCTGCCTCTCCTTCCCAAAGTGCTGGGATTACAGGTGGGAGCCCCCGTCCCTGACCTGGATTAGCATTTTAATAACAGCTCTTTCATAAAATTCTTCTGCCTTCTGAAAAGTATTTGAGAGGGCTGGCATTGTGGCACATGCCTGTACTGTCCTGGGCCTCTTCTTGGGGAGAACGACAGGCTTGGCCCTCCCCACCCTGGTTGGCTGTGGTTCCCAAATATGTGTCCAGTGACTGAAGCTTGAGTCTGTGACAGCCTCTGGGTAGGCTTCCACACCCCTGGGGTTATCTGTCTGAGGCTGGGTCTAGGTCAAGTTGATGGGAGGAGGGGTCAGAGGCTGCTGTGATTGGCCTTGACTCTGCCTGATGGTTTAGCTCTGCCCTTGCTTAACCTCCAGGAGCTAGGAAGGAACAGTACAAATGGGATGTGACATGATTCAGTGGAGCTGGGAGAGGGGAGGGCCCTGTTCCCACCTCCCTTTGGCCACTGGTTGGCAAATGGCTTTAGTTCAAGGTCTGTCTGACTAGGGACTTAGGACCAAGGCCCTGTGGTGGAACAGCCTCCGCTGGCGTAATTATGACCTATGGTTTCTATTAACAGCAGAATGGCCTCCCCTACCAGTTTAATTCGTGGTTTAGGGGGTATGTTTGGTGTTCTTTAACCTTGTAGAGTATGGAGCTACTGTGGTGTGGCATGGGGCAGGGGGTTTGGGCATAGCAGGAGAAATTGGCATCAGATGGATGAGAATCCATAGGGCATTTAGCAGAACTCCAGGTCTGGGGGCCCGTGGGTGACTTCTGTGACCTTGAGCCCCTGCAGAGCTTTCCCTGCAGTTCTGTCTTAGAGATGCTTGAAAAAGGGTTTATTGACCACTGATCACAGGGCGAGTGCCCTGCAAGGCCTCTAGAGGTGTGTGCGTGTGTGTGCACATGCACACTGCGTATGGGTTGGCATTGAGTTGAGTGTCCTAAGGTTATGTTCCTGGGCCAGAGGTGAAACTTTGACACTTGACTGGTCATGGAGGATGAATTGGTTTGCCAGGTGACCTGAGAGTGGGGACAAGACATTCCAGGCAAAGAACAACATATGCCAAGATTGCTTTTATTTATTTATTTATTTTGAGACAGGGTCTCACTCTGTTGCCCAGGATGGTGGCGCGACCTCTGCTCACTACAACCTCTGCCTCCTGGGTTCGAGTGATTCTTCCACCTCAGCCTCCCAGGTAGCTGGGACTACAGGCATGTGCCACCACACCTGGCTCATTTTTGTATTTTTAGTAGAGACAGGGTTTCATCATGTTGACCAGGGTGGTCAAGAACTCCTGACCTCAGGTGATCCGCCCACCTTGGCCTCCCAAAGTGCTGGGATTATGGGCATGAGCCACCACACTCGGCCAAGACTGCTTTTAGAAATAATAACATGGACCGAGCGTAATGACTCACACTTGTAATCCCAGCACTTTGGGAAGAAGAGGCAGGTGAATCACTTGAGCCCAGGAGTTTGGACCAGCCTGGTCAACATGGCAAAACTTTGTCTCTACAAAAAATAAAAAAATCAGCCAGGGATGGTGGCATATACCTGTAGTCTCAGCCACTGGGGAGGCTGAAGTGGGAGGATCGATCACCTTAGCCCAGGGACCTTAGCCCAGGGAGGTAGATTATATTCCAGCCTGGGTGAGTGAGACCCTGCCTCAAAAATAATAACAAGATAGAGGCACAGAGACATGACCTTAGGGTCACACAAGTAAGAGTAGACCAGGACCTCAAATCTAGGTGCAGCTTTGAAGTATGCATGGAACTTGGCCAGGAGGGCTTGTTAAAAATACAGATTGCCTGGCCATACCCCAGAATTTCTGATCCAGCAGATCTGGAGTGGGGCTTAAGATTTAGCGTTTCTTTTTTTTTGAGATGGAGTCTCGCTCTGTGGCCCAGGCTGGAGTGCAGTGGCCGGATCTCAGCTCACTGCAAGCTCCGCCTCCCGGGTTCCTGCCATTCTCCTGCCTCAGCCTCCCGAGTAGCTGGGACTACAGGCGCCCACCACCTCGCCCGGCTAGTTTTTTGTATTGTTAGTAGAGACGGGGTTTCACCGTGTTAGCCAGGATGGTCTCGATCTCCTGACCTCGTGATCTGCCCGTCTTGGCCTCCCAAAGTGCTGGGATTACAGGCTTGAGCCACCGCGCCCGGCCAAGATTTAGCGTTTCTAACAGGTTCCAGGTGATGCTGATGCTGCAGATCAGGGGAACCCTGTGATGTGGACCTCACTAGGCTCTTGATTTGTGCTGTCATACTCAATCCTCATGACGGATAACCCAAGAGTCAAAGTTGTTCACTCGTCTAAGGCCAGGAGCCAAATAATGAAAGGTGGCAATAGTATGGGTGGAGGGAGGGTCGCCTTTGTGTAGCAGGGAAGCTGTCTAGCACATCGTGGGGTGGAAACCTGGGAAAGTGTAGTAGAGAAAAAGGATTTGAAGTTGATAGCTTGCTGGCTGGAGAGAGGGTGAACAGGCTCTTCCTTCAAGAAAGCTCCCTGGCTTTGATTGGGCGCAGTGGCTCACACCTATAATCCCAGCACTTTGGGAGGCTGAGGCAGGCGGATCACTGGAGGTGAGGAGTTTGAGACTAGGCTGACCAACATGGAGAAACCCCATCTCTACTAAAAATACAAAATTAGCCAGGCGTGGTGGCACATGCCTGTAATCCCAGCTACTCTGGAGGCTAAGGCAGGAGAATCACTTGAACCCGGGAGGCGGAGGTTGCAGTGAGCTGAGATCGCGCCATTGCACTCCAGCCTGAGCAACAAGAGCGAGACTTCATCTCAAAAAAAGAAAAAGAAAAGAAAGCTCCCTGGCTTTCTGCTAACGTGGCCTTTCTGGGTGTGGTGTCAAGTCTTGCATAGCTGGACTGTGGTCTTGGAGACAGGATGCACTAAGAGTAAGAGTGATTAGTCAGAAGAGCCGGTCATTGTGGGCCTGAGAATTCAAGAAAGGCTTGTGAAGGACTGAGGCTTGAGTTTTTGCTTTTAACAGTGTCACTTTTTTTGTTTTGTTTTTTTGAGACAGGGTCTCACTTTGTCGCCCAGGCTGGAGTACAGTGGCCTGATCTTGGCTCACTGCAACCTCCACCTCCCTGGTTCAAGCAATTCCCCTGCCTCAGCCTCGTGAGTAGCTGGGATTACAGGTGCACGCCACCACGCCTGGCTAATTTTTTTGTATTGTTAGTAGAGACAGGGTTTCACCATGTTGGCCAGACTAGTCTCCAATTCCTTTATTTATTTATTTTGAGATGGAGTCTTGCTCTGTCACCAGGCTGGAATGCAGTGGCACGATCTCGGCTCACTGCAACCTCTGCCTCCCAGGTTCAAGCGATTTTCCTGTCTCAGCCTCTCGAATAGCTGGGACTACAGGCGCACCCCCCCATGCCCAGCTTTTTTTTTTTTTTTTTTTTTGGATTTTTGGTAGAGACGGGTTTCACTATAAAGGCCAGGATGGTCTTGACCTCGTGTGATCTGCCCTCCTCGGCCTCCCAAAGTGCTGGGATTACAGGCGTTAGCCACGGCGCCCGGCCAAGCGTCACTTTTTAAAACAGCCAGTTTATTGAGACAGGTGCTTTGCAAGTATTCTCATTACAACCCTATGAGATAGATGTATTTTCCTCATTTTGCAGATGAGGAAACTGAGGTTCTGGGTGCAGTGCTTTGCCCTTGCACCCAGCAGGTAGAGAGCAGGGCTGGACTCCAGGCTATGGGGCACTGTCCCCTGCTCTGATGCCTCATGGCTTTTCTTCCCTCTCCAGCTTATCACCCAGACTTTCAGCCACCACAATCAGCTGGCACAGAAGACCCGGCGGGAGAAACGAGCCCGGCAGGAGGCTGAGCGGCGGGAGAAGGCAGAGCGGGCAGCCCGGCTGGCCAAGGAAGCCAAGTCAGAGACCTCAGGGCCCCAGATCAAGGAGCTAACTGATGAAGAGGCAGAGAGGCTGCAGCTAGAGATTGATCAGGTGAAGAGTGGGCTTCCCTTCTCTACCCCTCAGATCCCCACTGGCACTGAGCAGGAGGTCCTGTTGCCAACTGCTGTGCTCTTTGCTCCAGAAAAAGGATGCAGAGAATCATGAGGCCCAGCTCAAGAACGGCAGCCTTGACTCCCCAGGGAAGCAGGTGAGATGGACTGCAGGGACTTGGGATGAGCCAGGAGGTTGGAACTTACAGGAACTCTCCTGCCTACTGCTTTCTCTGAAATACTCCTCCTTATCCTAATCCCTCCCCTCCTGGCTTTGGGAATCTTCCCCATACTTTAAGATCACACTCAGAGACATTGAACCAAAGGATCCAGGTTTAAAAAAAAAAAACCCGCTGGGCGTGGTGGCTCACGCCTGTAATCCCAGCACTTTGGGAGGCCAAGGCAGATAGATCATGAGGTCTGGAGTGGAAGACCAACTTGGCCAAGATGGTGAAACCCTGTCCCTACTAAAAATACAAAAATTAGCCAGGTGTGGTGGCGGGCACCCGTAATCCCAGCTACTCGGGAGTCTGAGGCAGAGAATTGCTTGAACCCAGGAGGCGGAGGTTGCCATGAGCCAAGATCATGCCACTGCACTCCACCCTGGGCGACGGAGCAAGACTCTGTCTCAAAAAAAAAAAAAAAAAAAAACCGACTGGCCTTAACCCATTTATGGCAGGAAAACCCAAGAGCCAGAAAGGGCAGTGCCTATTACAGGTCCCATCTGAGGTTGGCTGGGTTCTGTGGGCCCAGCCATATCCTTTGTCACATGGTATAATAGTCTGAGGTCCTCTCAGGCTGAGATCAGAACCACGTTTTACCTGGTTCCCAGTGGACCAAGGCTTGGGGTCTGCCCCTCTGTGGAGTGTACAAGTACCAAGTCTCTTTTCTTTTGTGACTGTATGCCCAGTGCTAGCCCTGGGCTTGGTCCAGTGAGAGTTCAATGTGTGTCTTGTTTGTCAAGTAAGTAGCTGAGTGTGCCTGATTATAAGCAGGAAACTGAGGAAGATGAGGAGGAGGAAGATGAGAAGGACAAAGGAAAACTGAAGCCCAACCTAGGCAACGGGGCAGACCTGCCCAATTACCGCTGGAGCCAGACCCTGTCGGAGCTGGATGTGAGTGGCGGGGACCAGAGGTGAAGCTTAGGGAGCCAGCCTGGGGTACCAGCAGCACTTAGTGGCTTCTTATGACTGCCTCTGCCCTATGCAGCTAGCGGTCCCTTTCCATGTGAACTTCCGGCTGAAAGGGAAGGATGTGGTGGTGGACATCCAGCGGCGGCATCTCTGGGTAGGGCTCAAGGGGCAGCCAGCAGTCATCGATGGGGAGCTTTACAATGAAGTGAAGGTGGAGGAGAGCTCGTGGCTCATTGAGGATGGCAAGGTGGTGACTGTGCATCTGGAGAAGGTATGTGAGGCCCAGCCCTTCTAGTCTGGGGTGTTGATGGAAGAAGAAAGGAGGATGTGTGCTTATTTTACTCAGGAGCCATGCTGGGGGCATTGTGGAATTATCTTAATCCCCATGACAACACTCTTTAAAGTAGATCTGTCCCTATTTTATTTTCTTAAAGACAAGGTCTCGGCTGGGCGCGGTGGCTCAAGCCTGTAATCCCAGCACTTTGGGAGGCCGAGATGGGCGGATCACAAGGTCAGGAGATCGAGACCATCCTGGCTAATACGGTGAAACCCCGTCTCTACCAAAAAATACAAAAAACTAGCCGGGCGAGGTGGCAGACGCCTGTAGTCCCAGCTATTCGGGAGGCTGAGGCAGGAGAATGGCGTGAACCCGGGAGGCGGAGCTTGCAGTGAGCTGAGATCCGGCCACTGCACTCCAGTCCGGGCGGCAGAGCAAGACTCCGCCTCAAAAAAAAAAAAAAAAAAAAAAGACAAGGTCTCACTCTGTTGCCCAGGCTGGAGTTCAGTAACACCTTCTTAGCTCACTGCAGCCTTGAACTCTTGGGCCCAGGCAATTCTCTCACCTCATCCTCCTGAGTAGCTAAGACTACAGGTGTACACCACCACGCTTGACTAATTTTTGTAGAGACGTGGAGGTCTCACTATATTTCCCAGGCTGGTCTTGAACTCCTGGCCTCAAGCGATCTTCACACCTCGGCCTCCCAAAGTGCTGAGATTACAGGCTTGAGTCAGAAAAAGAGGTCACTGATTTACCCAAGCTCCTGCCTCTGGGAAGGGGTGGAATCTGAATTGAAAGTCTTAGGTTCTTTTTTTTTTTTTTTTTTTTTTTTTGGAGACAGAGTCTCACTGTGTTGCCCAGGCTGGAGTGCAGTGGCACGATCTCGGCTCACTGCAAGCTCCGCCTCCCGGGTTCACGCCATTCTCCTGCCTCAGCCTCCCGAATAGCTGGGACTACAGGCGCCCGCCACCTCGCCCGGCTAGTTTTTTGTATTTTTAGTAGAGACGGTTTCACCGTGTTAGCCAGGATGGTCTCGATCTCCTGACCTCGTGATCCGCCCGTCTCGGCCCCTGAAAGTGTTGGGATTACAGGCTTGAGCCACCACGCCTGGCGAAAGTCTTAGGTTCTAAAGCCACTTCTTTTTCACTAGGTCTGTACATGGATTCAGTTCATCAAATACTTGAACACCTACTCTGTGCCTGGTACTGTTCTTGTTCTAAGTGCTGGAGAGAGAACAGTGAACAAAACATAGGAAAATCTGTGCACTCAGGAAGCCTACATTCTCAACCTCACTGCCTTTACAGAGAGGTGGGACACAGACACCAGTAAATAAAGGTGGTCTCTGAAAAGGGCCAAGAGTCTGAGGAGAGCTTCTCAGGGCACATAAGACCCTGTCCCAGCTTGCCCGACTGGCACTGGCTGCCCTCACTCACCCCTCCATGCCTCTGTACTTGCTTTCTGGCCCAGGCTGGAGTGCAGTGGCGCGATCTCAGCTCACTGCAAACTCCGCCTCCCGGGTTCACACCATTCTCCTCCCTCAGCCTCCAGAGTAGCTGGGACTACAGGCTCCCGCTACCATGGCCAGCTTTTTTTTTTTTTTTTTTTTTTTGGTATTTTTTAGTAGAGACGGGGTTTCACTGTGTTAGCCAGGATGATCTCGATCTCCTGACCTCGTGATTCACCTGCCTTGGCCTTCCAGAGTGCTGGGATTACAGGCATGAGCCACCACTCCCGGCTCTTTCCCTGCCTTTTTAATTTATTATTTTTTGAGACAGGGTCTTGTACTCAACCCAGGCTGGAATGCAGTGGCGCAATCACGGCTTACTGCAGCCTTGACCTCCCGAGCTCAAACGACCCTCCCACCTCAGCTTCCTGAGTAACTGTGAGTGCCACCCTTCCTGGCTAATTTTTAAATGTTTTTTGTAGAGACAGGGTCTCATGTTGCTCAAGCTGGTCTGAAACTCCTGAGCTCAAGGGATCTTCTTGCCTTGGCTTCCCAGAGTGTTGGGATTAGAGGTAGGAGCTACCACGCCTGGCACTTCCCTGCTTAAAAATTTTTTCAGGCTGGGCGTGGGGCTCATGCCTGGAATCCCAGTGCTTTGGGAGGCTGAGGTGGGCAGATCACGAGGTCAGGAGTTCGAGACCAACCTGGCCAACATGGCAAACCCCATTTCTACTAAAAATACAAAAAAATTAGCTGGGCATGGTGGCAGGCGCCTGTAATCCCAGCTACTTGGGAGGCTAAGGCAGGAGAATCACTTGAACCCAGGAGGCGGAGGTTGCAGTGAGCTGAGACTGCACCACTGCACGCGGTGGCTCACGCCTGTAATCCCAACACTTTCAGAGACTGAAGCAGGCAGATCACCTGAGGTCAGGAGTTTGAGACCAGCCTGGCCCAATATGGTGAAGCCCTGTCTCTACTAAAAATACAAAAGTCCATCTGGTGTGGTGGGTGGTGCATGTCTATAATCCCAGCTACTTGGGAGGCTGAGGCCAGAGAATTGCTTGAACCTGGGATGCAGAGGTTGCAGTGAGCCGAGATGGTGCCACAGCACTCCAACCTGGACAAGAAGAGCAAGACTCCGTCTCAAAAAAAAAAAAAAAGAAAATTTTCTTCCCATTTTAAATCTGGAATACTACTTTGTGTCTTAGGGCTCAGCCCAAGTGGCACTTCCAAACTTTTCTCCCTCCACCCTGGATGAATATCTCCCTTTCTGCTGTCTTGTTTCCGTTATCACACTGATTTGTAACTGTTTGCCTCTGTGTCTCCCCTAGCTGCAGGAAAGGCAGAGTCTTGTACCTCTGGACCCAGTATAGGCCTGCAGGGGTCTCAGGTGCAGGATGTGGATGGGAGAGAGTTTGGTTGTGAAAGGGTTAAGGGGTGATTCCTGGTGCACAGAGCAGGCCACCTCCCACCCCCTGGTTGTTCTCTTCACAGATCAATAAGATGGAGTGGTGGAGCCGCTTGGTGTCCGGTGACCCTGAGATCAATACCAAGAAGATTAACCCTGAGAATTCCAAGGTGAGCCCTGGCTGGTTGGGAGAGCTTCAGCAGGAGGGTGAGGGGCCTAGGTGTTTCCAGAGCTTCACCAGTTCCTGTCACTGCCTGCCCTCAGCTGTCAGACCTGGACAGTGAGACTCGCAGCATGGTGGAAAAGATGATGTATGACCAGAGACAGAAGTCCATGGGGCTGCCAACCTCAGACGAACAGAAGAAACAGGAGATTCTGAAAAAGTGAGCAAGAGGGGTTGGGGGAGGGTGGGTGCCTGGGGACTTAGATTTCAGTGACAGCAGTGAGTGGATCACTGAGCTGCCTCAGGAGCTGCCCTGCCCCCTTTCCAGCCATGTTTATGGCTTTATGGCTTTGGCTTGTCTACTCTTATCACTTGCTGAGGTCATCTTGAGGGCAAGGCCGACTCATGGCTCATGATAGGAGGGAAGGGGTAACAGGCGGGTCATTGCCACCTACAGGAAAACAGTGCCAGTGTTGGCGCCTCAGCTTCCAACCTCGGGGCTCAAATGGGTCTCAGATACCCTGGGCACTGCTCTTGCCCAGCCTGGCTCGGTATTGCTGAGGTCTAAAGAGATTAGACTTGACACAGGGGTGCTGGGAGAAGGGACAGCTTTAGAAGAGAAGGATGAGTTGTTTCATCTTCTTGCTTCCCTTTCTCCAGGTTCATGGATCAGCATCCGGAGATGGATTTTTCCAAGGCTAAATTCAACTAGCCCCTGTTTTTTCCTCCCTGAACTCTTGGGGCTGAGCTGCAACTACCCAACTTACTTTCCCACTCTTCTCTGGGACTTGTGGGCCTCGGGGCTTGGGGCAGGCATGGAAATGTCCCAGGCACACAGGTCCCAGGGCATCAGGAGAAAGGCTGGGGTTTGGGGCCTTGTCCTCCCCAGTTGGCCTACTGTTACACATTAAAACAATTTGCCCAGCTCCTTCTGTGTCCTCTCTTGCCTCTGGCCTTTCTCTGGGGCACAGGCCTCTTACGGCTGCTGCTGGGAACTGGGAGTTTGGCTTCTAGCCCAGATTCTGCCGTGTGACCTAGGGCAAATCCTTGCCCTCTCTGGGCCTCAGTTTCTCATTACTTAAAGTGAAGATTAAAACAGGGCTTGGCCGGGTGTGGTGGTTCACGCCTGTAATCCCAGCACTTTGGGAGGCTGAGGGGGGCGGATCACCTGACGTCAGGAGTTTGAGACCAGCTTGACCAACATGGAGAAACCCAGTCTCTACTAAAAATACAAAAATTAGCCGGGTGTGGTGGTGCACACCTGTAATCACAGCTACTTGGGAGGCTGAGGCAGGAGAATTGCTTGAACCTGGGAGGCAGAGGTTGCAGTGAGCCCAGATTGCACCACTGTACTCTAGCCTGGGTGACAGAGTGAGACTCCATCTCAAAAAAATAAATAAAGCAAGGCATTTAGTCTATGTATGTTTCTGAGCAAAGGTTGAGTTTTTCTGGCTACGGAGACCAGAACACGTGTCAGATTCTCAAAGGGGTGCATGACCCAGCAGAGTTTTGTTTTTGCAGTGGCCGGATCTCAGCTCACTGCAAGCTCCGCCTCCCGGGTTTACGCCATTCTCCTGCCTCAGCCTCCCCAGTAGCTGGGACTACAGGCGCCCACCACCTCGCCCGGCTAATTTTTTGTATTTTTAATAGAGATGGGGTTTCACCGTGTTAGCCAGGATGGTCTCGATCTCCTGACCTCGTGATCCACCCGTCTCGGCCTCCCAAAGTGCTGGGATTACAGGCTTGAGCCATCGCGCCCGGCCGACCCAACAGAGTTTTAACACCGCTGGACTTGTTGATCTGATTTTCACTGCCCACTGCAGCGGGTCTGCCCTTTAGCCGTGAATCAAGTATTCTTCAAACTAGAGACTACTGTGTACCAGGACAGAAGAGCAGCATGGGCCAAGGTGACACTGCCTGGCTTGGGAGGGGTACCAGGAGGACAGCTCAGGCCTCAGATCTGGTGTGTGTGTGGTACAGGGACCTTACCAGGATGACAGAGTAAAGTCCAGTGAGGCCTCGTTTTTATTTCTGACGTGGACGTCTGCAGATTCTAGGCCTTCTCAAAGCCAGCTCCCAGGGCTGAAGAGGTGCTCCCCTTTGCTCAGATCCAGCCCACAGAGCTGACCCTTGCCCCACTTTGGCTAGAGGGTGGAGGTCAGAATGCTTGGGCCACAGAGGTTATAGCAAGAATGTCTAGGTTGACTTGCTGTGAGTGCTTAGTTCTCTGGCCCCTAAGTTTCTGGAACACAGATGTCTTTTTTTAGAATTTCAGAGTAGCTGGACACAGTAGCTCACGCCTGTAATCCCAGCACTTTGGAAGGCCAAGGCGGGTGCATCACGAGGTCAGGAGATTGAGACCATCCTGGCTAACATGGTGAAACCCCGTCTACTAAAAATACAAAAAAATAGCTGGGCGTGGTGGCGGGCGCCTGTAGTCCCAGCTACCGGGAGGCTGAGGCAGAAGCACGAACCAGGGAGGCAGAGCTTGCAGCGAGGCAAGATCGCGCCACTGCACTCCAGCCTGAGCAACAGAGCAAGACTGTCTCAAAAATAAAAAAGTTAGCCGAGTGTGGTGGCACCTGCCTGTAATCACAGTTATTTGGGAGACTGAGGCAGACGAATCACTTGAACCTGGGAGGCGGAGGTTGCGATCCGCCACTGCACTCCAGCCTGGGCCATAGAGCGAGATTGTCTCGGGAAAAAAAAGAAATTCAGAATAGCTTGTTAGAGATTTCAGAGAGGCTATGTAGTACATAGCTTTGTCACTTTTCCAGACTTGCTAAACCTTTTTTTTCTGGGAATGCAAATAGTGGTTTACAAGGCTAGGTTTGGAAAATGGTGCTCTAGGGCTGAGGCTAGAGTGGAGGGTTTGTGGTGTGACTCCCACTCTACTCCTATTCTGCCCTGTGATCATTTTAGTCTTGTGGAGGCCACCCACATGTGACAGCAGAGCCTGGAATTAGAACTGGACCCTACGTTCATAGTCCCGAGAGATCATCCTGTTTCCCTTAGGAAACTGGACAAACAAGAACAGTTTGTCTAGTAGTTACTTTCCAAAGGGTGCCTTTTAGAACAATAAAAAGGGCGGTGTGGGCAGCCGGTCATGTGGGAGCTGGATCAACACCTTCCAGCTGGTTTGTTAATTAAGAATGGGCTGGTGGGCCTGCCGTGGCCTCTCTGCTGAAAGAGGACCAGTAGATAAGCCTGTGTGTGAGGAGCAGCCAAGTAGGATCCTTCTCAACTCATGGGCTCTGATACCTAAAGAAGGGATTCTGCGTCTGCCCCAGCAAGGCCAGAGCCACAGTTACTAACTGCGTGTCCCACTAAGTTCCTTGACCTCACTGTGAGCCCCAGGTTTCCTCTCTGTGAAATATAATGTCCCTTCTCCAAGGTTATTGGAAAAGCCAAGATACTGGTGAAAACCACAGTGCTGGCTGGGCACGGTGGCTCACACCTGTAATCCCAGCAACTTTGGGAGGCCGAGGTGGGCAGATCGCCTGAGGTCAGGAGTTCAAGACCAGCCTGACCAACATGGAGAAACCCTGTCTCTACTAAAAAATACAAAATTAGCCAGGCATGGTGGCTCATGCCTATAATCCTAGCTGCTCGGGAAACTAAGGTAGGAGAATCGCTTGAACCCGAGAGGCAGAGGTTGCGGTGAGCCGAGATAGCGCCATTGCACTCCAGCAGCCTGGGCAACAAGAGCAAAAACTCCATCTCAAAAAAAAAAAAAAAAAAAAAAAAAGAAAACCACAGTGCTCTATTACCACCACAGAGAGAGGAGGAGAGGAGCAGCAGGTCCAAGGCTGGGTAGGGCCAACAAATGATCAGGGCTTTGGGGAAACTGGGGGCTGGGCAGAAGCAGGCCACCCTGCAGGCAGTGGACTGGGAGAGCAGAGGCAGTTCAGACAGGTCTCCCTCGAAGAACCTCTCGAACAGTGTCGGAAACCATTTATCCAACCTTTCTCAGGCACAGACTCTGTGCTTGGTTCTTTATCTCCTGGAACTCACAGTGAACCTGAAATGGGGGCACTACTCCCATTTTATTCTTCCTACTTCAATTGCAGAGCACTAAGCCAGGCTGGACACCTATATCCTGTCTCCCGCTCTGCGCAGCAGTTAAGTGAGGCAGACGGGAGAGAAAGGACAGCCAAGATAAGCAGGCAGATACCAATTACCTTTGTCCTTAAAACTATGGTCATGTTAACATACAGAACATCAGCCAAGAACCAGAACCAACTGCTTAACATAACATAGAGTGGGCCCTGCCCACCCCCCAATACAATATATTTAAGATAAGCTTCTTTTAGTCGTTGAATTCCCCCAGGGAGAGAGAAGTTTGTATGATCGGTAAGGATGGCGATACGGGGATGGAGTCAGGGTTCACTCCCAGAAGGTAATGCCTAAGTCCTTACTTTCCATGATCAGGCCAGCTGAAGACCATGAGCAGGAAGGAAGAGGCCCAGGCAGGGATCAGACCAGCTGGGGATGCAAGGAGATGTAGACCCCATGGCCCAGTGAAATGCACATGGTCCAGGAACCAGTCAGCCAAGGCAGGAGGAGCCAGAGTGGGCACTGCTTCAGGTCTAAGGCCCAGCCCCTCCCGCAGGGGTTCCTGGTCCCCCTCTTCATTCTGTAGGCTGTGCTTCTCCCAGAAACGGTGTGGCAGCTGGGCCTGGCAGGGGTTAGCAGTACACCTGGAGCAAGGGTGCCCCCGATGAGTCTGTGTCGGTGCCCTGGAAGGATGAGTCATGGCTGGCTGGGTACCCTGGTGGGAAGGAGAGGAGAGGAGGAAACAGGCTCAGGGGAAGGAGGTTATCCAGATCCCACGACCAGGGAGAAGCCTGCTGAGAAGGAGCAGAGTGGGACTTGAGCCTGGGTCAGTCTGATCCTGGCTGGATGACCCACTCAGTTTATTGACCTCTCTGAGCCCTAGCCTCCCTTTCTGTAAAAGGATAATGATCCCACTCCCAGGGGGTTGTTGTCAAGGGCAGTAAGACCACAACAGAACCACACGGGGTGCCTTTCCAGCACCATGCTGGATGGTTCTCCACCCACTACTTTCCTAGTCATCTGGGTGTGGGGTCTGATCACTTTCAGCTTGCCTGTTCTGGGCACCTGCACCCACTTCAAGTCAGCTTGCTGGATGGAGATGGGTCTGTGGCTGCTTAGGCCCCCATCCCTTTTTGATGTCATCCTCACCACTCCAAGAGAAAGCTGGGAGAGGAGCATGTAAGGGGCCCCTAGAGTAGTCCCCCACCCTCGACACCCCTCGTTAGGTCAGGACCACACCTGGAGCTCCATAAGGCCTCAGCTTCCGGGCGATGGCATCTGCAGTCGTCTCCTGGGAGATCTGCACTGTCAGCTCTAGGGAGGGAACGTGAGGCAGGCAGTGGTCATTAGCACGTTCTTTCAACCCCATTTCCTACTTCTGTTCCCAGCTTGATGAGGGAGGAGCCACTCACTCCTGGGCAGGGCTAGAAAAATAATGCTTCAAAAAAGACACATAGACAATGTGTGCATGCGCAGAGTGATGGATCAGCAGGAGTTTTGGTTAGCCCAGAACAGGTCAGAGGTCCAAGTTCATGTGGGTCCCTAGGTCCTGTTAACCAGACCAGGCCTAGAAGCTACTCTGGCATGAGACAGCAGGGGAGAGGAGCCTTTTGGGAAAACTTGTTGAATGCAGAGGGAACCTCGTCCTTTCTGGGGACAGCAGCGATGGCCAGAGAGCTCTCCCAGGGTCTGCATGCCTCTCTCAGCCTTGCTCAGACCTCACCGGGAAGGGCCAGAGTGGGAGCTGGGGAGGGGGAATCCACGAGTTGACAGAAAGGAGGAGGAAGGGCAGGGACTGGCTGAGGGGTACACCCACAGTGGCCAAAGACCCCATTCCAACCCTCCCCTGGCCAGAGCCTCCCTTACTCTGCCCCTCAGCCCCATGGGGCCCCCACCTACCATCCTGGCTGAGACCTGAGCCCACCATGGTCTCATGGCCACTGTCAGGGGCAGCAGTGATGGGGGCAGCAGCCCGAGTTGAACGACCCTCCAAGGTCTGTGGGCGAGCACGGCTCTTTCGGGTACTAATGCGAATGATCCCGCGTACCAGGCGGCCCTCAGCATCCTGCTCATCCAGGTGGTAGTCCTGCGTGATGCTGCTGATAAGGTCCGAGATCTTACTGGTCTTCTCCAGGAACACAGTGTCTGATGTGCACTTGGCCAGCTCATCGATCTGGTGTACGCTGAACAGCTCTGTCAGCTTCTTGAAGATGAGCACATCAATCTCTCGGCTCGACATGGAGCCACTGCCCATCTCGGGCAGGTCCAGGTCCGACTCATGGAAAGAGTAGTACTCCTCGGAGCCACGAGGACTACTGACAAGGGTGCTGGGCAGGCTGTGTCGCATGGGTGGGGGATCAGCCAGTGGCTCCTTGCAGCAGGAGTCCACATCAGGGGCCAGGGAGGTGGCCCTGGGATAGGGATACACAGGGATGCCTTTGAGCTTAACGTCGGGGTAGCTGAAGCTGCTGCCCATGGTTGACTTGAGTCGCTGGCCATCCCGCCGGCTGGGGGGTGCACGGTCAGGGCTAGGGGGCACTCCATTGTGCTCCTTGGTCCAGTTGGCTTCGGCAGCCCCCTCAGTGGAGTCCTCAGTAGAAAGGCAGGGGCTGCAGCCCCGCACACAGGCTCCACAGCGCTGGAGGCAATCCCGGCAGCGGCGGAAGCAGAAGGCAGCCCGGCACCATTCCCACACCCAGGGTCGCCAGAGCAGGCAGCAGGCAGGGGACTCAGTGGCCGGCTCAGCAGAGCCAGAGATGAAGGTAATGCTCTCTGGCCCATGGTGACCAGGGTCCTTGGGGTCTGGTCTACGGGTGCGGCGGCTTGGTGGGGGCTGAGGTGGTTTATCATATGTCTCCAGACATAGCTCTGTTGGCCGCTCCCAGGGTCCCAAGCGTGGAGGCCCAGATGCTGGGCGGGGGTGTCCAGGGCGGGGCATGGCTCATTGCATGGTTTGCAGCAGCCAGACACCTGCGGGGAAGAGGCCAGGAAGGGGTCAGGATCAGAAGTCAGGGACTAACTCCAGGGCTGACTTGAGCAGCTTCACACTTCTAGTTTCTCAGAGGCCTGGGATGTGGATGGACCCAAGTATGCCCATAAACTCTCATATCTTGTGGCCCTCCCTCCACAAAGTCTCTGTGGTCTAACCCAGATTTCAAAATTCCCTGTGACTTAGGCCTATTGGGATGGCTATGAAAGGTTGAACATCTTATCTGAAATGCCTGGGTCCAGAAATGTTTTGGATTCTGGATTGTGGATTGTATACATTATACTCACCTGTTAAGCATTCCTCATCCGAAAATCTGAAATGCTCCAATGAGCATTTCCTTTAAGTATCATCCTGGTGCTCAACTTTCAGATTTTGGAGTGTTTTGGATTTTTGGATTAGGGATACTCAATCTCTCAATATGTATTTAAAAATAATCTCCCTTCCCCCAGAAAATAACGAGTGTTGGCAATAATGTGGAAAAACTGGAACCCTTGTGCATTTCTGGTGGGAATGTAAAATGGTGTAGCTGCTATGGAAAACAGTATGGTGGTTCCTCCAAAAATTAAACATCAAATTACCACATGACCCAGCAATTCCACTCTGGATACATACCCAAACTAATTGAGAGCAGAGACTCCGATGTTTAGACCAATGTTCACAGCAGCATTATTCACAATAGCCAAAAGGTGGAAACAATCCCAGTGTCTACCAATGGATGAATGACTAAACAAAATGTGGTATATACATACAATGGAATATTATTCAGCCTTAAAAAGGAAAGGAAATTCTTTTTGTTTTTTTGAGATGGAGTCTCCTTCTGTCATCCAGGCTGGAATGCAGTGGCGCAATCTCCGCTCACTGCAAGCTCCGTCACCTCCCAGGTTCACGCCATTCTCCTGCCTCAGCCTCCCGAGAAGCTGGGACTACAGGCGCCCGCCACCGCACCCGGGTAATTTTTTTTGTATTTTTTTTTTAGTAGAGACGGGGTTTCACCGTGTTTGCCAGGATGGTCTCGATCTCCTGACCTCGTGATCCACCCGCCTTGGCCTCCCAAAATGCTGAAATTGAAGGCGTGAGCCACTGCACCCGGCCCAGGAAAGGAAATTCTTATACATGCTGCAACATGGATGAACCTTGAAGAACTTATGCTAAGTGAAATAAGCTAGACACAAAAGGACAAACAGCCCGGGTGCGGTGGCTCATGCCTGTAGTACCAGCAATTTGGGAGGCGAGGATGGGTGGATCACTTGAGCACAGGAGTTCAAGACCAGCCTGGCCAACATGGTGAAAGCCATCCCTATTAAAAATACAAAAATTAGCCAGGCGTGGTGGTGCACACCTGTAGTCCTAGTTACCTGGGGGACTGAGGTGGGAGGACCACTTGAGCCTCGGAGGTGGAAACTGCAGTGAGACGAGATCGTGCCATTGCACTCCAGCCTGGGCAACAAAGCCAGACCCTGTCTCAAAAAAAAAAAAAGAGAGACAAATATTGTAATATTCCACTTGTATGACATCTCTAGAATAGTCAAATTCATAGAGACACAAACTAGAATGGTAGTTGCCCGGTGCTGGGGGCAGAGGGAACTGGGGAGTTAGTGTTGAATGGGTAGGGAGTTTCAGCTGGGGAAGATGAAAAAGGTCTGGAGATGGATGGACAATAGTTGTACAACAATGTGAATGTATTTAATACCACAGGAATGATGCTTAAATATATGTTTTGTTTGTTTTTTCTGTTTTTTTTTTTTTTTTTACATGGAGTCTCACTCTGTCACTAAGGCTGGAGTGCAGTGGTAGCATCTCGGCTCACTGCAACCTCTGCCTCCCCAGTTCAAGCGATTCTCTTGCCTCAGCCTCCCAAGTAGCTAGGATTACAGGCACGTGCCACCATGCCCAGCTAATTTTTGTATTTTTAGCAGAGACAGGATTTGGCCATGTTGGCCAGGCTGGTCTCGAACTCCTGACCTCAGGTGATCCCCCCACCTTGGCCTCCCAAAGTGCTGGGATTACAGGTGTGAGCCATGGCACCCGGCCCTTAAATGCGGTCTCTGTTTTTTTTGTTTGTTTGTTTGTTTGTTTAGACGGAGTTTTGCTCTTGTTGCCCAGGCTGCAGTGCAATGTCATGATCTTGGCTCACCGCAACCTCCACCTCCCGGGTTCCAGCGATTCTCCTGCCTCAGCCTTCTGAGTAGCTGGGATTACAGGTACGCACCACCACGCCTGGCTAATTTTGTATTTTTTTTAGTAGAGATGGTGTTTCTCCATGTTGGTCAGGCTGGTCTTGAACTCCCGCCCTCAGGTGATCTGCCCGCCTTAGCCTCCCAAAGTGCTGGGATTATAGGTGTGAGCCACTGTGCCCGACCAAATGTGGTTTTTTTTTTTTTCGAGACGGAGTCTTGCTCTGTCGCCCAGGCTGGAGTGCAGTGGCCGGATCTCAGCTCACTGCAAGCTCCGCCTCCCGGGTTTACGCCATTCTCCTGCCTCAGCCTCCGGAGTAGCTGGGACTACAGGCGCCCGCCACCTCGCCCGGCTAGTTTTTTTGTATTTTTAGTAGAGATGGGGTTTCACCATGTTAGCCAGGATGGTCTCGA
>NC_045434.1:195732802-195739708 GCF_002776525.5 Piliocolobus tephrosceles | reverse complement strand
TAAGTGAAAATTAAGTGTAACTGACAGAAACCTAGCAGTATTGGCAGTAGGGTACAGAGAAGATTCAAGGGCCAAATCTTGATGCCCAGCATTGGGTATAGGCAGAACAAGAAAACAAGGCACATGCTGCCCTGTGGGTTCTGGAAGTTCCTGGTCCACAATGTCAAGGAACGGGAAGTGCTGCTGATGTGCAGTAAATCTTACTGTGCTGAGACTGCTCGCAATGTTTCCTCCAAGAACCATAAAACCTGAGTGGAAAGAGCAGCCCAACTGGCCCCCAGAGTCTCCAACCCCAATTCCAAGCTGCGCAGCAAAGAAAAAAAAAAAGTAACACCAAAAATGTGATGAAGCACCAAAATCACATGGAACCTGCTACCGCCACTGTGAACACAAGTCATAGCCTTTTATTCTAGGAATAATAACTAGGGCGAAGCTTTCTTCTCAAGAGAAATCAAACACAGAGAAACCTGGGATCCCTGTGTAGAGCAGCAGGATGGATAGATTGTAGTGCCATTGACTGAGATGACATTGATACCGCAGTTGTGCCTTCCTGGGGAAGACATCCAGTCCCCTATCCAAGTAATTGGCACCCACACCAACATCTTGTTCATGTCATATTTAGGAATCCAGAGGCCTCATTTCAACAAAATTTTTTTTGAAACAGGGTGTTGCCCAGGCTGGAGAGCAGTGGCACAATCTTGGCTCACTGCAGCCTCGACCTCCTGGGCTCAAGCAATCCTCCCACCTCAGCCTCCGGAGTAGCTGGGGCTACAGACATGTGCAACCATGTCCAGCTAGTTTTTAAATTTTTTTGTAGAGATGGGGTCTCCCTATGTTACCCAGCCTGGCCTCAATTCCTGGGCTTAAGTGATTTTCTTGCCTCAGCCTCCCAAAGTGCGGAGATTACAAGCATGAGCCACTGTGCCTGGCTTCCAGAGGCCTCATTTTACAAATGCAGGAACAGAGACTCAGAGAGAAGAAGGACTTGCTCAGGTCTACACAGTAAATTAAGCCCAAGTCTTCTGGCTTCTAGGAAAGATTTTGTTTCTTTTCTTTTTTTTGTTTTTGTTTTTATTTTTTGAGACGGAGTCTTGCTCTGTCACCCAGGCTGGAGTGCAGTGGCGCAGTCTTGATCTCAGTTCACCACAACCTCTGCCTCCCGGGTTCAAGCGATTCTCCTGCCTCAGCCTCCTGAGTAGCTAGGATTATAGGCGTGTGCCACCACGCTCAGCTAAGTTTTGTACTTTTAGTAGAGATAGGGTTTCACCACGTTGGTCAGGCTGGTCTCGAACTCCTCACCTTGTGATCTGCCCACCTCAGCCTCCCAAAGTGCTGGTATTACAGGTGTGAGCCACTGCGCCCGGTGGAAATATTTCTTTAAGCCCTAATTGATATGAAAGCTTTTTTTTTGTCTGTTTGAGACAGTGTCTCACTCTGTCACCCAGGCTGGAGTGCAGTGGTGCGATCTCAGCTCACTGCAACCTCCATCTCCCAGGTTCAAGTGATTCTCCTGCCTCAGCCTCCCAAGTAGCTGGGATTACAGGTGTGCACCCTTGCACCCAGCTTTTTTGTTTTCAATTAGAAAAAGTATTTATTTCTGCTCCTTTCATACATCTTATTGTTCAGGAAACAGTCTTACATACATATCTGAAATAATCTACCATCATACACTCTAGTTAAAGTGAAACACCATAGATAAAGCTGATCAGCTGTCCAGAGTTCTCAGCTTATGTAATCTTACTTCTTGATTTTATGTGAATTTCTGAAAATCAGAAATGTCATCTCTAAAAAATGTGAAGGGGGTTGTAAAAAATAATCACTTTACTTGATATTATAGTTGAGATATGGAGTACATTTTCTTTCTTTTTTTTTTTTTTTTTGAGTCGGAGTCTTGCTCTGTCGCCCGAGCTGGAGTGCAGTGGCCAGATCTCAGCTCACTGCAAGCTCCGCCTCCCGGGTTTACGCCATTCTC
Organism: Piliocolobus tephrosceles; assembly: GCF_002776525.5. Taxonomy (NCBI): domain Eukaryota; kingdom Metazoa; phylum Chordata; class Mammalia; order Primates; family Cercopithecidae; genus Piliocolobus; species Piliocolobus tephrosceles. Next base: position 195,737,736 of record NC_045434.1, on the reverse strand, counting down.
CTGCCTCAGCCTCCCGAGTAGCTGGGACTACAGGCGCCCGCCACCTCGCCCGGCTAGTTTTTTGTATTTTTAGTAGAGACGGGGTTTCACCGTGTTAGCCAGGATGGTCTCGATCTCCTGACCTCGTGATCCGCCCGTCTCGGCCTCCCAAAGTGCTGGGATTACAGGCTTGAGCCACCGCGCCTGGCCCATTTTCTTTAAGAAATGAAAAACTAATTAGAACATGCCACTCACCATCGTTGGTACAGCAGTAGGTCAGCAGGAAAAAAAAATACTGTGATAAACTTGTCTCTTCAATACCAAGAAGAAATTCTAGTCCAAGCTTCAATATGCTTCCTGTTTTTTCACTAGATATTTCTTTTACTACTGCTTTTCATTCTTTTCCACATTTCATATTAAAGGATTGGTATAGCCTTTAAAACTTCATTGACAGAAGAAATCCAGTATCCACTGATTTCTTCTCAAACGCACTCTAACCCATCAGATAGCTTGCAAGTTTCATTCTCATGAATACTCTAGCCATGAAAAAACTCAATAGAACACAGATGAAACCAATGAATAGAAGAAGAAATCTATTGAATTTTAGGATATTTGGGGCATTCGATTGGTCCAGGATTATGAAACCTAAACCTCCCATTGTAAACAGGAAGCTGGATGCAAGTCCTTCCATAATATATTGTCCATTTACTCTGTAGGCAAAGAAAGCTACTGGCCTCTGATGCCCATGTTCATCAGTCATAGAGCCAACACTTGGAGGTTCAATAATAACATCATAAATGATTCCTCCAGTGATGAGGAAGTAAGACACCACCACCAGAGCTTACACAGTCATGGCCGACGGCATGTGCAGCCAGGGTGGCTTCTTCAGCTTCAGGTTAGGACGTTCGAGCACTAAGAACAGGACATGATACAAAATCTCCATGTTGGTTGCATCAAGGCAAAAGCTCTTTATTTTATTTATTTATTAATTTTATTATTATTATTATTATTGAGATGGAGTTTTGCTCTGTCATCCAGGCTGGAGTGCTGTGGTGCAATCTCAGCTCGCTGCAGCCTCCGTCTCCCAGGTTCAGGAGGTTCTTCTGCCTCAGCCCCCCAAGTAGCTGGGACTACAGGTGTGCGCCACCATGCCCAGCAAAATTTTTCTTTTCTTTTCTTTCTTTTTTTTTTTTTTTGAGACGGAGTCTTGCTCTTTTGACCGGGCTGGAGTGCAGTGGCCAGATCTCAGCTCACTGCAAGCTCCGCCTCCCGGGTTCACGCCATTTTCCTACCTCAGCCTGCCGAGTAGCTGGGACTACAGGTGCCCGCCACCATGCCCAGCTAGTTTTTTGTATTTTTTAGTAGAGACGGGGTTTCACCATGTTAGCCAGGATGGTCTCGATCTCCTGACCTCGTGATCCGCCCATCTCGACCTCCCAAAGTGCTGGGATTACAGGCTTGAGCCATCACGCTCGGCCAAAATTTTTCTATTTTTAATAGTGACAGGGTTTCACCACGTTGACCAGGCTGATCTTGAACTCCTGATCTCAGGTGATCCACTTGCCTTGGCCTCCCAAAGTGCTGGGATTACAGGCGTGAACCACCGTGCCCCACTCATATAAAAGCTCTTGATATAACAATGGAGAGAAAGGAGTGAGGAGGAGGAGAAGAATGAGGAAGCATTGAATCAGGTGTTCACTGGCAGGCGGGAACACTGACAGGTGTGTAGGGCAATCAGAGACCTTGTGGGGAGGGCAGGGGAGTCTGTTAAAGAAAGGGGAGGTGGAGGCTGGGGCCTGACTGGGTTATTTTCAGAGCTGCTATTTTTGTCTGCATCTGCTAAATTATTAAACTGAGATCACTTCCTAGAGGATGCCAGGCCAGGTTGCCAGGGAGAGGCTGAAAGGGAAAGGTTGGATCTCTTAGCAGAGGCCTCAAATATTCTAGGCCTAGGACGGAAATAGACTCCTCAGGCCTTGACCCCTTCCCCACCCCACTCTCAGCTGATGGAGGGGATTGGGGATCCTCCTTGGGGCCACAGCCATAGTCACTGTCCCCTCCGCAAGGCTGTCTCTTCTGGCTGTTGTCCTGGAGGCAATAGATACATATTGAACCAGACTCTGGAACCTGGTCCCATCGCAGCTGCCTCTTCTCTTTCAGGGTCTTGAACTCAAGCCACAGGTTTTGAGTCAGATAGATATGACCAGATATGACCATAGATATGTGAGATCTTGGGCATATCCTTGCATGTATCAATGTCCTTGTCTATGCCATAGATATTAGCCGTTCCACTTCTCAGATGAAAACCCTGAAGTTCAGAGAACAAAGGTGCCTTTCTCAGGGTTGCATAGCTAGAAAAGGACTGAACTATGATTCAAACATAAGTGTTTCTGATTTCAGGCTCCTTTCCTCTATTCTTTCTTTCTTTCTTTCTTTCTTTCTTTTTTTTTTAATTTTTTTGAGATGGAGTTTCACTCTTGTTGCCCCGGCTGGAGTGCAATGATGTAATCTTGGCTCACTGCAGCCTCCGCCTCCTGGGTTCAAGCAATTCTCCTGCCTCAGCCTCCCAAGTAGTTGAGATTACAGGCATGCGTCACCACATCTGGCTAATTTTGTATTTTTAGTAGAGATGGGGTTTCACCATGTTGGTCAGGCTGGACTTGACCTCCTGACCTCAAGTGATCCTGTAATCCCAGCACTTTGGGAGGTCGAGGCGGGTGGATCACCTGAGGTCAGCTGTTCGAGACCAGCCTGACCAACATGGTGAAACCCTGTCTCTACTAAGAATACAAAAATTAGCCAGGTGTGGTGGCGGGCACCTGTAATCCCAGCTACTTGGGAGGCTGAGGCAGGAGAATCGGTTGTGAAGAGGTGGCCTGCCCCTCCACACCCGTGGGCGTTTCTCGTTAGGTGGAACGAGAGACTTGAGAAAAGAAATGAGACACAGAGACAAAGTATAGAGAAAGAAAAAGTGGGCCCGGGGGACCAGCGCTCAGCATACAGAGGACCCACGCCGGCACTGAGTTCCCTCAGTATTTATTGATAATTATCTTTACCATCTTAGAAAAAGGGAAGTGGCAGGATAATAGGATCATCCTAGGGAGAAAGTCAGCAGTAAGATATATGAATAAAGATCTCTGTGACATGAATAAGTTTAAGGAAAAGTGCTGTGCCTTGATATGCATATGCAAACATCTTCATAAACCTTTTTAGTGCATAAAGAGCAGCATTGAGCTAGCAAGTCCCGCCTTTCACCCTAAGGCAGTTTTCTCCTTTCTCAGTAAACAAAACATACAATCAGGTTTTACACCAAGATGTTCCATTGCCCAGGGACAGGCAGGAGATGGATGCTTTTCTCTATCTCAACCGCCAACCACCGCCAAGAGGCCTTCTTTCCTCTTGTACTGGTCCTCCTCAGCACAGACCCTTCACGGGTGTCAGGCTGGGGGACGATCAGGTCTTTCCCATCCCACGAGGCCATATTTCAGACCATCACATGGGGAGAAACCTTGGACAATACCTAGCTTTCCTAGGCAGAGGTCCCTGTGACCTTTGGCAGTGTACGAGTCTCTGGATACTTGAGATTAAGAGAATGGTGATGACTTTTAACCAGCAAGCTGCTTTCAGGCACTTATTTAACAAAGCACACCCTGCACAGCCCAAAATCCTTTAAACCTTGGGTCACCACAGCACATGTCTCTTGCAAGGACAAGGTTGGGGGTAGGGTCACAGATTAACAGCATCTCAAATACAGAACAAAATGGAGTCTCTTATGTCTACTTCTTTCTATATAGACACAGTAACAGGCTGATCTCTCTTTCTTTTCCCCACAGGTGGAACCTGGGAGGTGGAGGTTGCAGTGAGTTGAGGTCGTACCATTGCACTCCAGCCTGGGTGACAGAGTGAGACTCCATCTCAAAAAAAAAAAAGAAAAAGAAAAAAGAAAAAAGAAATAAAGAGAGAGAGACAGGGTCTTACTCTGTCTCCCAGGCCGGAGTGAGTGCTGTGGTGCAGAGGCTGCTCACTGCAGCCTCAAACTCCTGGGTTCAAGGGGTCCTCCCACCTCAGCCTCCCATGTAGCTACAGGTGTGCACCACCAAATCTGGCTAATTTTTAAAATTTTTCATACAGACCTCTGTCTTGCTGTGTTGCCCAGGCTGGTCTCAAACTCCTGGCCTGAAGCAATCCTCCCATCTTGGCCTCCCAAAGTACTAGGATTATAGGCATGAGCCACTGTGCTTGGCCTATTCTTTTATTTATTTATTTATTTAGAGATCGGGTCTTGCTTTGTTACCCAGGCTGGAGTGCAGTAGCAAGAGACAGGTCATCGCAGCCTCGACTTGCTGGGCTCAAGCGATCCTCCCACCTCAGCCTCCTGAATAGCTGGGACTACAGGCATGCACCACCATGCCCAGGTAATTTATTTTTATTTTTCGTAGAGATGAGGTCTCACCATATTGCCCAGGCTGGTCTTGAATTCCCAAGTGCTCAAGTGATCCTCCTGCCTCAGTCTCCCAAAGTGCTGGGATTACAGGCATAAGCCACCTTGCCTGACATCCTATTCGTTTTTAGTATTTTAGAATTTTATTTGTTTTCCAGATTTTCTACAAAAGGAATGTACTTTATAACTTTTATAAAGATCAGAAAAACACAATAATCATTGTAGTTTAAAGATGGATTTCCTCATTCCAGATGTTGTGTTTGCTGGGCTGGATGTGCACTAATAGGTGGTGGACTGTGGCTCCTGTCCACTCTGAGAGTGTGGTGCTCAAGCCAGTTAAGAAAGCTGACAAGAAGCTGGGTGCAGTGGCTCACGCCTGTAATCCCAGCACTTTCGGAGGCCAAGGTGGGTGGATCGCTGGAGGCTGGGAGTTCTAGACCAGCCTGACCAACCTGGAGAAACCCTGTTGTTTGGACGAACCGAGGCAAGATGGTGCACTTCCGGGTTCTTCCCC
>NC_045434.1:195730938-195732792 GCF_002776525.5 Piliocolobus tephrosceles | reverse complement strand
CTTGCTGGTTCTTTTGCTCGCTCTGGTGGTCTTAGAAAAACAAGACACCTGTCTCTACTAAAAATACAAAATTAGCCAGGCATGGTGGCTCATGCCTGTAATCCCAGCTACTCAGGAGGCTGAGGCAGGAGAATCGTTTCAGTCTGGGAGGCGGAGGTTGTAATGAGCCGAGATGGCGCCATTACACTCCAGTCTGGGCAACAAGAGCAAGACTCCATCTCAGAAAATAAATAAATAAATAAAATAAAAAAGAATAAATGAATGGAGAAGGGGACTTCTCCATTCTCAGCAAGCTCTACCCTTGTGTGTTATTTCTCTTTTCTTTCTTTTTTTTGAGACGGAGTCTCACTCTGTTGCCCAGACTGGAGTGCAGTGGTGCGATCTCAGCTCATTGCAACCTCTCCCTCCTGGGCGCAAGCAATTCTCTGTCTCAGCCTCCCAAGTAGCTGGGATTACAGGCACCCACCACCATGCCTGGCTAACTTTTTTGTATTTTTAGTACAAACGGGGTTTCACCATCTTGGCCAGGCTGGTCTTGAACTCTTGACCCCGTGATCCACCCGTCTCTGCCTCCCAAAGTGCTGGAAATACAGAGGTGAGCCACCGCACCCGTCCTACCCTTGCTCTGTGCCCAAACTGTAGTGCAGTGGTGTGATCTCGGCTCACTGCAACCTCCGCCTCCTAGATTCAAGTGATTCTGCTTCAGCTTCCCGAGTAGCTGGAATCATAGGCATGCACCACCACGCCTGGTTAATTTTTCTATTTTTAGTGGAGATGGGGTTTCGCCATGTTGTTCAGGCTGGTCTTGAATTCCTGACCTCAGGTGATCAGCCTGCCTCGGCCTCCCAAATTGCTAGGATTAGAGGTGTGAGCCACTGTGCCCGGCTGTGTTATTTTTCTTTTCTTTTCTTTCTTCTTCTTCTTCTTCTTTTTCTTGAGACGGTGTCTCGCTCCTGTTGCCCAGCCTGGAGTGCAATAGAACAATTTCGGCTCACTGCAACCTCCGCCTCCCAGGTTCAAGTGATTCTCCTGCCTCAGCCTCCTGAGTAGCTGGGATTACAGCTGTGCACTATCAAGCGATTCTCCTGCCTCAGCCTCCTGAGTAGCTGGGATTACAGCTGGGCACTATCAAGCGATTCTCCTGCCTCAGCCTCCTGAGTAGCTGGGATTACAGCTGTGCACTATCAAGCGATTCTCCTGCCTCAGCCTCCTGAGTAGCTGGGATTGCAGCTGTGCACTATCAAGCGCTTCTCCTGCCTCAGCCTCCTGAGTAGATGGGATTACAGCTGTGCACTACCACACCCAGCTAATTTTTGTATTGGAGTGCAGTGGCATGATCTCAGCTCGCTGCAACCTCCGCCTCCCGGGTTCAAGTGATTCTTCTGCTTCAGCCTCCCGAGAAGCCGGGACGACAGGTACGCACCACCACGCCCAGCTAATTTTTTGTATTTTTAGTAGAGACGGGATTTCACCATGTTGGCCAGGATGGTCTCCATCTCTTGACCTCATGATCCCCCCGCCTCAGTCTCTCAAAGTGCTGGGATTACAGGCATGAGCCACCACGCCCAGCTAGATTTTTGTATTTTTAGCAGAGACGGGGTTTCACCACGTTGGCCAGGCTGGTCTTGAACTCCTGACCTCAGGTGATCCATCTGCCTTGGCCTCTCAAAGTGCTGGGATTACAGGCGTGAGCCACTGTGCACGGCCTACATTTTTCTTTTTTTTCTTTTTTTGAGACGGAGTCTTGCTCTGTCACCCAGGCTGGAGTGCAGGGGCGCGATCTCCACTCACTGCAAGCTCTGCCTCCCGGGTTTACGCCATTCTCCTGCCTCAGCCTCCCGAGTAGCTGGGCCT
>NC_045434.1:195696633-195730838 GCF_002776525.5 Piliocolobus tephrosceles | reverse complement strand
TTTTTTTTTTTTTTTTTTTTTTTTTTGAGACAGAGTCTCGCCCTGTTGCCCAGGCTGGAGTGCAGGGGCACGATCTCCACTCACTGCAAGCTCCGCCTCCCAGGTTTACGCCATTCTCCTGCCTCAGCCTCCCGAGTAGGTGGGACTACAAGCACCCGCCACCTCGCCTGGCTAGTTTTTTGTATTTTTTAAGGAGAGATACGGTTTCACCGTGTTAGCCAGGATGGTCTCCATCTCCTGACCTCGTGATCCGCCTGTCTCGGCTTCCCAAAGTGCTGGGATTACAGGCTTGAGCCACTGCGCCTGGCCCGGCCTACATTTTTCTTTTTCTTTTCTTTTTTTTTTTGAGGCAGAGTCTTGCTCTGTGGCCCAGGCTGGAGTACAGTGGCCAGATCTCAGCTCACTGCAAGCTCCACCTCCTGGGTTTACGCCATTCTCCTGCCTCAGCCTCCTGAGTAGCTGGGACTACAGGCGCCCGCCACCTCGCCCGGCTAGTTTTTTGTATTTTTTTAGTAGAGACGGGGTTTCACCGTGTTAGCCAGGATGGTCTCGATCTCCTGACCTTGTGATCCGCCCGTCTCGGCCTCCCAAAGTGCTGGGATTACAGGCTTGAGCCACCGTGCCCGGCCCCGGCCTACATTTTTCAATTCAGACAAATGTTTATTGAGTGCCTTATGGGGCCAGCCACTCTACTTGACTTCAGGGGATTCTAGTGATAAGCAAAACCAGTCAAGGGGAGAGACTATTAATAATTAACAATAAACAAATACATATCTATGACTCATGGGAAATACCCAGAGGATAGCAGCAGGGAGCATTGTCGGAGAACAGGGAGGTAAGGAGTGACCATGGAGTGGGTCATATCTATGTCTGAATCCTTGCTTGGCCATTTACCTGCTGTGTGACCTTGGGCAAGCCTCTTCACTTCTTTGGGCTTTGGTTTCTCATCAGGAAGAGAGGGCTATCAATCTCCCTTTCTTAGGGATGATATCACGAGACAGAGAATATTCATTCCTCCAATAAATATATACTGTGCATCTTCTCCCACTCAGACAAATTACTTGCCCAAGGTCACCCAGATGGGCAGTGTGTGTGGGTTTTGAACCCAGGTCTGACTGGTTATCTGGATCTGGCCAGTGGTGGGGGGTGGGGATAAGTCCTAGTCTTCTTCCCCTGAATCAGTCCTTCAGGAGTTGGGAGCAGTGATCTGCCTCATGAAGGCAAAACACCTGTCCATCTCCCCACCACCATGGCAATGAGGGGCTTCTGCCCTGAGAAAGACCTATGGTTGCATAACACAAAAGAGACTGTTCAAAGGGACGTCATCATTCAGCAGGGCAAGCTTCCTGGCTGGGGGCAACCTGGTAGCTCCTGAGCCTCCGTCATCTTCACTGAGTCCCTCCAACTCTCTGAGTTCCCATGCCCCTCCCTGAACCTCCCTTCTCCCATGGCGAGCCTCCGCCAGCACCTTTACACACACTCAGCCCCTTTCCTGCACTGAGCCCCAGCAGTCACTGAACAGCTCTTCTTCCCCTCTGACTGAGTCATCCTCCCAAACCCTCCCCTTCCCCTCACTGAGTCTCCACCACCCCTGGTCACTGGGCACCCTGCCTCTGACCTCCTCCGTCCCCAGTCCCTCCACCCTTCCTTTTCGCTGAGCCTGGCGCCTCTCACCCACCCGCCTTCCTCTCCCAGCCGCTTCTGAGCTGCCTCTTTGGAGCCCAACTGTCTCGCCCACGAGTCCCCATCACTCAGTCTCACTCAGTCTAAGACACCTGAAAGCACTTAGAGAACATGTGTTCGTGGGGGGAGAATGAGGCTCTGTCATCATCCTGCACATCATGCAAGCATGCCATCTGCCTCCTCTTCAGGCTGCAGCAGTCACACTGGCCACATTTTCCGCAGGTCCTCCTGAGCCCAGGGTCTGCTGCAGCCCTACCCAATCGGGTTCAGGGCTGGTTTCTGTACCCCCGGCCCTTGCCCCCACGCAGCACAGAGACCTCCCATCTCTGATGGCACCTTCAAGTAGATGGAAACTGAGGCAGGCCCATGATGTCTGGGCCAGTGTTTGGTATGACAGCTTTATTTCTGTTGGGGGAAAAGTGGGCAGGGCTCCATTCTATCATTTGTCAGGGCCAGATGAGACGCGTCAGATAAAGTCCCACATAAGGAATGTCCCTCCACCAAGAGGAGTAGACCCAGGTATCTGAGCCCCCAGAGGGCATGAATGACTGAGCTGGTGTATTTCTGTCCAGATTCAAGAATCTGGATTCAGCCACCAATTGGCAATATGACATTGGGGAAAGCACTACTGCCCTTCAGGGTCTCAGTTTCCCCTTCGTTATTTATTTTTTGAGATTGAGTCTTACTCTGTCGCTCAGGCTGGAGTGCAGTGGTACAATCTCTGCTCACTGCAACCTCTGCCTCCCGAATTCAAGCGATTCTCCTCCCTCAGCCTGCTGAGTAGCTGGAACTACAGGGGTGCGCCACCACACCTGGCTAATTTTTTTGTATTTTCAGTAGAGACAGGGGTTTCACCACGTTGGCCAGGCTGGTGTAGAACTCCTGACCATAGGTGATCCACCCACCTCGGCCTCCCAAAGTGCTGGGATTACAGGAGTGAGCCACCGCACCTGGCCAGTCAGTTCCCTGCCCCCGGCTTTCTTTTTTCTTTTTTCTTTTTTTTTTTTTGAGAGAGGGTCTTGCTCTGTCGCCCAGACTGGAGTGCAGTGGCACAATCTTGGCTCACTGCAACCTCCGCCTCCCAGGTTCAAGCGATTCTCCTGCCTCAGCCTACCGAGTAGTTGGGATTACAGGCGCCCACCACCACGACCGGCTAATTTTTTTGTATTTTTAGTAGAGATGGGGTTTCGCCATGTTGGTCAGGCTGGTCTTGAACTCCTGACCTGCCCGCCTCGACCTCCCAAAGTGCTGGGATTACAGGCGTGAGCCACCGCGCCCGGCCAGTTTCCCCCTCTTTAAAAGGTGTAGGAACACCCGCTGGGAGGAGTAAACACGAGCCGGGGCAGGGAAGGAACTCTGCACACCGTGGGGTCTGGGACTCCTCTGTGATGCCACCAAGGTTTTGCAGGTGCAGCAGCAGCGCTGAGGTATTTGTTCTGCGAATAAAGGGCCCTACCTATAGTGGAATCAGCCCAGCCAGATCCCCGTCCCACCCGGACCGCAGTCGCCCCTCAGCGTTAACCCTTCCACTGCCCCAGTGAGGTGGGAGAAGGGGGTCCTGGAGAGCCCTATGGCCCAAGAGAGACCAGGCATAACTGATTCGGCCAAGGGCAGCATGAGGTGTGGGAGGAGCACTGCACAAGGAGTCAAGCCTCCTGCGTTCCAGCCCAGGCTCTCTTCGCACAGAGGCCTTAGGTAAGACCCTCCCCCGGATGGAGACCGGATTCCATGATTTTCTAAACACCAGCTACCAGAGTTTATGACTCTGAGGGGCCAAACCAGGGAAGATGAGGCTCCCTTTGCACCCAAAATTTGGGGACAGGAGAAAGAGGACTGGATGCCCTAGCGGGGCAGAATCCGACGAAGGGCAGGACCTGAAGGGTTTGGGCAACGCCCTGAATGCGCAGAGGTGGGGGCGGATTCAGGGCGTGCCCGTCTCTGATTGGCTGTGCCGCCCGTCGCTCCGCCTCGTATTCTATAAGACGCGCAGGCGGCGAGCGCGGCGCTGGGGTGAGGGCTGTGGCAGTGTTTCGCTCCTAAGGTTCCCAGTGCTCATCCTCCCTGCACACCTACAGCCGGAGACCGCCGGGGGGCGGGGGATGCCGGGCTGCCGCATCAGCGCCTGCGGCCCGGGGGCCCAGGAAGGGACGGCCGAGCCGGGGTCGCCGCCGCCGCCGCCCCGGGAGCCCATGCCGTTCTCTCAGCCCCCGCCCCCAACTCCGACCTTGACCCCTACCCCGACCCCAGGTCAGTCCCCGCCGCTGCCGGACGCAGCCGGGGCTTCGGCAGGCGCGGCCGAAGGCCAGGAGCTGCAGCGCTGGCGCCAGGGCGCTAGCGGGGTCGCGGGGCTCGCCGGTACCGGAGGGGGCTCTGGCGCGGCGGCGGGGACAGGGGGCCGCGCGCTGGAGCTGGCCGAAGCACGGCGACGGCTGCTGGAGGTAGAGGGCCGCCGGCGCCTGGTGTCGGAGCTGGAGAGCCGCGTGCTGCAGCTGCACCGCGTTTTCTTGGCGGCTGAGCTACGCCTGGCGCACCGCGCGGAGAGCCTAAGCCGCCTGAGCGGCGGCGTGGCGCAGGCCGAGCTCTACCTGGCGGCTCACGGGTCGCGCCTCAAGAAGGGCCCGCGCCGCGGCCGTCGCGGCCGCCCCCCAGCGCTGCTGGCCTCGGCGCTGGGCCTGGGCGGCTGCGTGCCCTGGGGTGCCGGGCGACTGCGGCGCGGCCACGGCCCCGAGCCCGACTCGCCCTTCCGCCGCAGCCCGCCCCGCGGCCCCGCCTCCCCCCAGCGCTGACCTCCACGCCTGGACCCCTGGCCGCCCCGACAAGCTTCGCCGAGGTGCCGACCGACCGACCGACTGATCGCGGACGCCGGCTGCATGGACTACGGATCCGCAGGAAGAGACAGTGGGGGGCCAGGGGCCCAGTAGAGGAGGCTGAGGTGCGGTCTTAGCGGCTGGTGCGTTCGAGGGTCAGGGCGTGTGGGGGGCTGGTCCAGGGCCGCGAAACTCCCTTCCCTGGAGCTTCTGGCGTCTGCTGGGTCCTTAGTAAAGCTGCCACGTTCTGTTCCCGCCTCTCCCCGACCATCTGGGGAGTGAGAGGTGGTAGCACCAAGTCTCCATTAATAAGAGTTGGACTCTTGACGGGGCTCGATCCCATGAACGGGTTGGCGGCAAACTTTTACCGTTTGGAACCTACGGCACGGATGCAGCATCCCCAATCCTCACCCCTACTTGCGTGGCCTTTCCCGGGCCTCTCGGAGCTGTGAGCAGTCTTGCCCTTGAGGATGCTGCTTCCTGGCGTCGCCCAGCTCCGTGCCCTCGGGAGGACAGAATAATGAGGCCCCAGGGTGGGGTGGGGGGCTGGCACAGGGCTGTACCGCTGAATTCCCCTCTAGGCCTGTTTCACCTGTGGGAAGACGGAATCCCAGAGAGGTTTAGGATTTATTCTCTTCATACTTAGGCCCTTCTTCTAGGAGACAGCTTTTCTTATGCCGTCATGCAGGTTCGCTAAAATTACGGCCTGACTCAGATAACCAGGACAGGATGTCTAGCACCTCCTCACCCGGGGACCCTTACATAGCAGAATCTAGAGGCTTAACTCCCAAACTGTCACTAAGATGACTTGGCCCGGGTGGAACCAGGTGGTACCCTTTAACAGGCCCTAAGGGGGCAGGTATGGCATCATCTTCCAGAAAGGGGGGCCTTAAAGAGCCAGATCTGAGGTGAGATCTGCTTCTTTTCCTGTCAAAATGCCCTTCGGCCTTCCATTCCTCTGTCCCCACTGTGAATGACCTGGCTACCGTATTGCTGCTCACCAGCTGAGTTAATTTCACTCTCACTTGTCAGTGTGCGAAGTGGATCTCTTCACCTTCCCAGAGGGGCTATGGTGATGTCAATACAGGGCAGAGGTCCTTCTTCTTCCCCCCTAAATCATGGAAAGATAATTTATTTTTTGTTGTTTGTTTGTTTTGAGACAGTTTCACCCTTGTTGCCCAGGCTGGAGTGCAACGGTGCGATCTTGGCTCACCGTAACCTCCGCCTCCCGGATTCAAGCGATTCTCCTGCCTCAGCCTCCTGAGTAGCTGGGATTACAGGCATGCATCACCATGCCCAGCTCATTTTGTATTTTTAGTAGAGACCGGGTTTCTCTATGTTGGTCAGCCTGGTCTCAAACTTCCGACCTCCAGTGATCTGCCCGCCTCGTCCTCCCAAAGTGTTGGGATTACAGATGTGAGCCACCGCACCTGGCCGATAATGTATTATTTTAACTCACAGCTGGAAACAGGCACTGCTTTTGCTGATAGAGCCATGAACTAATTTAAAGTCCTACTTTTGCAGAGTGAAGAGGGGATTTCTCAAGGTCACGTGCCAGTGAGGAAAGAACCAAGGTTCCTGGCCTGTGTGTGCACCTCCCACAGTACTCTGGACAGGGGCTAGGGAGAGTTGTCCTCTGGATCCTGTCTGCTCTGTGACTTAGAACAACTCTGGCGGCTGGGCGCGGTGGCTCAAGCCTGTAATCCCAGCACTTTGGGAGGCCGAGACGGGCGGATCACGAGGTCAGGAGATCGAGACCATCCTGGCTAACACGGTGAAACCCCGTCTCTAACTAAAAAATACAAAAACCGAGCCGGGCGAGGTGGCGGGCGCCTGTAGTCCCAGCTACTCGGGAGGCTGAGGCAGGAGAATGGCGTAAACCCAGGAGGCGGAGCTTGCAGTGAGCTGAGATCTGGCCACTGCACTCCAGCCCGGGCGACAGGGCGACAGAGCGAGACTCCGTCTCAAAAAAAAAAGAACAACTCTGCCCCCTCTCTGGGCCTCTTTCCTGAGTGCCTTCTTGAGTCAGGGCTTGGGAATGAGGTGAAGTGGGGAGGATGCTTCCTCGCACAGGAATCTGGGAGGGTCAGGTGCACTGCTCTGACAGGCCGAGGCTTGGGGCCCTTACCAGATCCTCCCTCATCAACCCTTCTCCCTGGATACCAAACTTTTTGGCTGGTTTCTCGGCTAACAGCCAGGCTTTCCTGAAGGCTTTCTTAGCTGGGGAAGGGAGGTTCAGGAGGGGGTCTCAGAGCCTCTGACAAAGCTAGGGAACCCCAGGGAAGTAGTGAAGGGGGCAGTGCCATCCTCTGGTCTTTCCAGACAGAGACACCTTCCAAAGCCACTTGGGTCATTTGGGGTCTAGAGGCTTAGAGAGGACAGCACTTCTTGGAAGGAGCTCAGCTCAGGTGCTGGGCTGCAGCCAGGACGGTTTGTTTTCTGGGTTGCATGGGAGGGGGCACTTGGTCCAGAGCAGCTTTTAGCTAATGGTGTAAAGTGCTTGGTGCCATCACCGTTTTGACTTTCTCCAGGATTTATTTGTAATCAGCTTGTCCCGATTTGGGGGTGGGGTGGGTGAGTAGAGAATTAGAGATGACACTGGCTAGTGTGTATGTGTGAGGTGGGGGGTAGTAAATGGAGATTGGTCCTGGTGTCACAGGCAGCTCTGCCCCCTCCCTCCACTTCCAGATGTCCTGCTGCTCCTCATCAAGCTTCCTGGCCGGGGCACACACAGGCAGACTTGAACCCCAGCTCCCAGTTAGTGCTATGTCCATTACTCCATAGCCAACTAACAAAAGGCACCTTCCCACCCTTGCCTGACCCTCCAGGGGCCCCTCTAGAAGCTTACCCATCTGGCTTTATTCAGGCTGGGTGCAGTGGCTCATGCCTGTAAGCCCAGCACTTTGGGAGGCCAACGAGGGCCAATCACTTGAGGTCAGGAGTTCAAGACCAGTCTGGCCAACATAATGAAACCCCATCTCTACTAAAAATAACAAAAATTAGCCAGGCGTGGTGGCGGGTGCCTGTAATCCCAGCTACTTGGGAGGCTGAGACAGGAGAATTGCTTGAAACCAGGAGGTGGAGGTTGCAGTGAGCCGAGATCGTGCCACCACACTCCAGCCTGGGCAACAGAGCAAGACTCTGTCTCAAAAAAAAAAAAAAAAGAAAGCTCACCCATCTGGCTCCATTTTCTTCTTAATCAGCAAATATTGATAGGGACTCAGAAAGCAGAGCCAAATCAGAGGGTCTCTACTTTTTTTTTTTTTTTTTTTGAGATGGAGTCTCGCTCTGTCGCCCAGGCTGGAGTGCAGCGGCCGGATCTCAGCTCTCTGCAAGCTCCGCCTCCCGGGTTTACGCCATTCTCCTGCCTCAGCCTCCCGAGTAGCTGGGACTACAGGCGCCAGCCACCTCGCCCGGCTAGCTTTTTGTATTTTTTAGTAGAGACGGGGTTTCACCGTGTTAGCCAGGATGGTCTCGAACTCCTGACCTCGTGATCCGCCCGTCTCGGCCTCCCAAAGTGCTGGGATTACAGGCTTGAGCCACTGCACCTGGCCGGGTCTCTACTTTTAAGGGCTTATGTCTGCTAGCCCTTTTTCCAGGCAGCCTTTCCTGGCTGTCACCATCCCAGGGGACCCCTTGGGGGCTGAGCAGTTTGTTGGAGGGCAGCTGTAGCTCTGGACAGAAGGCTGACTTTCAGAACACTTTCTTGGTGGCCCTCAGCTCTGGGGACAGGACTGAGTACAGGGATCTTGGGGGGCCTGTGCATGGAGGACACTGACGGCCACCAGTGAATGTATATCAGCAAAGGGAAATGAGGGGAACAGGAGCCTTTCTTCAGCCTGGTGCTTGGGGCTGGGTTCAAGGTTCTAATCTAGGTACCTGCTCCTCAACTGGATAACCATGTGGGCAGTGCCACCAGAGGGCAGTGTGGGGCTGCTTTCTCGAGACGAAGGAGGCGTGGCCTGGAGCAGGTTCAGTCTTTTATTTTTATTTATTTATTTTTTTTTTTTAAGACGGGGTCTGGCTCTGTCGCCCAGGCTGGAGGGGTTCAGACCTTTATTGTTCCCGCCCCCCAGTCATCCCTTTTCCCAGTAGTCTCGGGGCTTCATAGACATTGGGCTGTAGGGGTCTGGGAGAACTAGCAGGGTAGTCACGGTCGGCGCAGCCCTAGAGCGGGAGTGTAGTTCTGGGGATAGCTTCCTGGATGGAGTGGGACTGGAGGCCAGAGCTGTGCCTAGGGGCGGGAACCCTCTTTGAAAGGGGAGCAGAGGAAGTTCCTTTGGCTGGTCTGAACCTGGAACCCCAGGGAGAAGACCCATTAGGAAAGACTTCCAGGAAAGACAGGTAGCCCTTGTTGGGGGTCACTATCAGGATAAAAGACCAGAGTCATTTTGTATTCACAGATTTGTTACACTAATTGATCAGAACTCAGGGTCCCGCTGCCAGTGGCAGCCAGAGTTGCCTCTTAGAGATTAGGCTGGAGCCACAGAACATGGCCGAGGTGCTCCAAGCCTGTAGCCACTCCCCTTCCCTAAGCCTGTCCGCGGGTTCTTTGAGAACATCTTGGGTGCTCAGGCTTCTCAGAGCTGAAGGAGAGGCTTGCTGTGCAGGAGGAGGTATTTGGGAAAGCTTGGAGATCCCCAACCTACTTCTTCCCCCATTGGTCCTTGACTGCACCCTGGCCAGGGGCGATGGGGGAAGGGAACCTTTGGTTCTGGAATAATAACCACCTCTTCTATGCCAGGCCCCTGAGCACTTTACACCCATTAATCTGTTCCGGTCTTCCCAACCACTCTGCAAAGTAAGGGTTGTTATTCCCATTTCCACAGGTGAAGAAAGAGGGAGGGCAGGTGACTTGCCCAAAGACATAGGAGCTGTAAGTGGGGCATCCCTTAAACATTAGGCTATATGGTGATTCATTTATCAGGCTAAAGAGGGGTCCATTTAGGGGGATATCTGGGCTCCCACATTCAAGGCTGTGTATAGTGACCCCTGGTCCTTGGGTCTTGGAAGGGACATGAGATGCTGGAGGGGTGGCAGAAGGTGCCCCTCCCAGAGTCTAGGCACACCCCTAGACTGGTTGGGCCTTCGGGGGTGAGTCAGGCTGAGTCAGCACACCTGGCTTCTGACGGTGGGCCAAGGATGCTCAGGGCTCAAGCCTCCCAAGGGCTTGCTTTGGAGGGCTGCCTCCTCTCCCTGCAGATCTGGGCTGGAATATTTGGTGTCAAGGTGAGCAAAGAGCCTGGGATGGCAGAGGAGGAGGATGACAAGCTTCATGGTGGGGGCAAAAAGGGCTGCCGGTGGAACAAGACAGACCTGAGATTTAGTCCTGGCCTGGAACTCCTCAGCTGAGGGACCCTGAGCAATGCCTTCCCTTTTCTGAGCCAGTTTCTTATTTTTTGTTTTTGTATTTTTTCTTTTTTCTTTTTTTTTTTTTCAGATCCAGACCTAGAAATGTTTTTGTATTTTTGAGGGGAGCTAGGGAGTAGAAAACTTGAGTATTACCTGGGTGCAGTGGCTCATGCCTGTAATCCCAGCACTTTGGGAGGCCGAGGCGGGCAGATCACCTGAGGTCAGGAGATCGAGACCAGCCTGGCCAATGTGATGAAACCTCATCTCTACTAAAAATACAAAAATTAGCCGGGAGTGGTGGCATGCGCCTATAATCCCAGCTACTCGGGAGGCTGAGACAGGAGATCGCTTGAACTTGTGAGGCGGAGGTGGGCAACAGGAGCAAAACTTGGTCTCAAAAAAAAGAGGGAAAAAAGAAAACTTGAGTATTAAATGAGAAGTCATACTAAGTACCTGGCACATAGTAGAGATCCATAAATGATGGAACCAATTTGCCCAGCCCTGGAGAGGCTGCCAGGACAGATCCCCAGGCAGCGTGGGCCTCTGCTTCTCTAGAGCATCACCATATCAGGAATCCCTGGAATGGGCCCTGGGGAACTCCATAAGGGGAGAAGTGGAGGAGGGGCAGGCTTTTCATCCCAGGAACATTCCATTCTAACTGCTCAGGCTAGGGGATCCCAGCCAAGGACAAAGGCCCAAGGGAGCCTCTGCTTCCCCAGGAGCCCCATTCCATACTATTGCCTCCTGCATCTTCTCTCCACAGTGCCTGCTGTCCCCCCGCCCCACAACCTCAGGCAGATTTCAAGTTGAAGGGTTTGGGTGGGGCTGGGTGGCTGTGGGAAAGAGGCCATTAAAGCTCTTGGAATTATTCTTTCCAGCTCCTTCCAACTCCTCAGAGCCTCCACTCTATGGATCTGGACTCCTGGATTCGGCTTTCTCCCTGGGCACTTCTTTCAGGAAGACGTTGAGAATTGACCTTACACAATCCCAGCGCCCTCCTCACAGGAGCCTTTCACTTCACAGTGGCAAGGGGCTGGTTCTGGGGAACTGGCCGATGCTCTTAATTTCTTCATATACCCCACGTTTGACTTTGGCTTACACTGTACAACTGGAGATGTTGCTACAGGTCCCTGAGATGCAGTCAGATCAAGTGTAGCAAGCATTGCCAATGGGAAACTCAAAAGAATTTATTTTTTTTTCCCTTTCCCCTTACCCTATCCGCGGCCAAGAATTTCTTTTAAAGATACCGTCATCATTCTTATACAACACTCTTAACCCCCAGCTGGGGTCCCCATTTTAGTAGATGTCATTGCTTCAAGTCTAATGGCACCGGGAGGCCTGTTTGAGGGAAAACTTTAGTTTGAAAAATCCCTGTTTCCTTCATCCACTGCCCTTGTTCTCTCCACATGGGAGTATGCCTGTAGCCTCTCAGAAAGATAGTCTGCTAGCTTCTAGGGGTTGGGATGGGGGACACACCTTTTTCTCAGGAAGAAGTGGTGGCAATGTAAAACATCTAAGCAAAGTTTTAAATGAAAAAAAGGAAGCACATTTAAACATCCTGATAATGGAGGGAAGGGGGCACATTTACACACAGCCCAGAACTTGTAGAATTCTGCGAAGTGAATGTATATTAGTCTCCTGCCTTATACATTCAGGAAGAATAAATTTCCATAATGTAAGGCAAATGCATGGGGTTCTGAGGTTTACTTTGCAAGTGTCCTTGCTGCCTTTCCTCTGTGTCTATTATGGCTCTAAGTTGACAGTTCCTGGAGCAGCTTCTATTTAATTTCGTTTGGCAGTCTGGCCCTGTTGACTGACTTTGATTTGCAGACCAATTCTCCCTTGACCTGACTCACAGCCACCTGCTCTTACCCCCCTCCTCAGGAAGTCTTCCTCATTAAAGGATGTGATGAGGGAGCTCAGGGATGAGAATGCACATGTGAGACTGTGACACCGAGGGAGGTTGTGCGAATTGGTGACAACATGGCAGCACGATGGCCTGTGGGGGTTGTGCGACTGTGCTGGCGACCATATGGACCTGTTTATCAGTCAATGGGTAAGCAGGAGATGGCACATTCAAACTGGGAAGCGTTTTAAAAATAGGCTATTCTGGCCTGGTGTGGTGGCTCACACCTGTAATCCCAGCACTTTGGGAGGCTGAGGCAGGAGAGTTGTTTGAGCTCAAGAGTTCGAGATCATCCTGGGAGATCCCTTCTCTATAAAAATGAAAAAATTGGCCAGGTGGGGTGGCGCATGCCTGTGGTACCAGCTGCTTAGGAGGCTGAGGTGGGAGGATTGCTTGAGCCCAGGAGGTCAAGGCTGCACTAAGCTATGATCGTACAACTGTGCTCCAGCTTGGGCAACAGAGCAAGACCCTATCTCAAGAAATAAAACGAGACTATTTCCAAAGGCGTAGGCTGGGCTTAAGAAACTAACAAGGGGCTGGGTTTGGTGGCTCACACTTGCAATTCCAGCACTTTGTGAGGCTGAGGCGGGCAGATCACCTGAGGTCAGGAGTTTGAGACCAGCATGGCCAACATGGCGAAACTCTGTCCTATTAAAAATACAAAAATTAGCCAGGCGTCGTTGTGTGCACCTGTAGTCCAAGCTCCTTGGGAGGCTGAGGCATGAGAATCGCTTGAACCTGGGAGGCGGAGGTTGCAGTGAGCCAAGATCGTGTCACTGTACGCCAGCCTGGGCGAGTGCTATTCCCCCTGCCGAAAAAAAAAAGTAAGAAGGGATGGTGCAGCTCTCTGGGGCCAGCAACAGTGAGAAGCCTTTGCAACTCTTCAGTCTGAGGGTGAGGAGAGGTCACTGTGTGGAGTAGGGCTCCTGACAGGAACAGTGACCTTTGGTTGAGGGATGTGGGCAACCATGGCAGCCTGGTAGAGAGGGAACAAAGAGAATAAACATCTACTCCTCCCCTAAGTCTCCTTAAGACGCTGGGATGTGTCATTGGCAACCCAACAGGAAGCTGGGGAACAAGGGAGCCATTGACGCAGTCCACAGATGCCAGCCCCCAGGGCACAGAGCAGAAGTTTGGCAAGTGAAAGCGGAAGGGCAGCATATCATGTAACTGTCTGAGGCTATGCCTTGTTCGTCAAAGTCCACAGCAGTGCTCCTTCCCCATCAGCTCCTTCCCCATCTGGAGCTCCCATCACCCTCGGGTCTGAGTGGGTGGGTGGACTGTTGCTTGGAGAGCACGGTGAGGTTGGAAGGTAAAGGACAGGGCTTTCCCCTCTCAGCCTTTGCCTTGCTGGCTCTGAGTCCCAGTTCCTGATTCCTGCCTGTCCTGGTGTCTTAGGTAGCCGCAGGAATTGTCCACAGGAGGAACCATGTCAGCCACTGAGTTGGTGTTTTTCTCACACCCAGAAACACTGCACCACTCCCAAACATAACCGCAGGCATGCTGCTGCCATCATGAGCCCTGGATAGTCATCACAAGCCATAATTAGTGTCACATGTATACCAAGAAAACGTACATGTTGGCCATGTGCGATGGCTCACGCCCGTAATTCCAGCACTTTGGGAGGCTGAAGTGGGCAGATCACGAGGTCAGGAGTTCGAGACCAGCCTGACCAACATGGTGAAATCCCATCTCTAGTAGAAATACAAAAGTTAGCTGGGCGTGGTGGCGGGCACCTATAATCCCAGCTACTCACGAGGCTAAGGCAGGAGAATGGCTTGAACCCGGGAGGCGGAAGTTGCAGTGAGCCGAGATCGCGCCACTGCACTCCAGCCTCCTGGGTGACAGAGCAAGACTCTGTCTCAAAAAAAAAAAAAAAAAAAAAAGAAACGTACGTCTTGCCATACTGCTACACTGTGCCATAGTCACATATAAAATGATAAATGTCACAGTGATGTCAAATTATGCCCTGCTGTCACATATGTACAGGAGACAACTGTCACAATCCTGTGAAATCACAGTGCAGGAGCAGGATGGAACAGAAGTTAACAGCAATGGCTCTGGATCCAGACAAACCTCTTTGACCTCTCTGGCCTCAGTTTCTGTGTCTGCCAAATGGAAAGAATGCTTTCTTTCCCCTTGTGGAGTTGTTGCAAGGATGATATGGGAGATCATGATTGGGAAGACCTCAGCATAGTGCCTGCTGGAGTGAAGCCCACCAGGAATGGTGGCTGCTACTGTGGACACCTGTCTCACATGTCCCCACTGCCTCACACCCGTGCGTGTGTGCAGTACCAGCAGCTGGATGAGGCCAGCCAGACACCCTCAGGCGCATGTGCCAGAGCACGTGCACATTCACAGGCAAGCTCTCTGCCCGGAATGCTCTTTCTCTAAATATCTTCATGCTCACCTCCAACCACCTTTATGTCTTTGTTCAATCAAATGTCACCTTTCAATGAGTTGCACCCTGACTTCTTTTTTTTTTGAGATGGTATCTTGCTCTTTTGTCCAGGCTGGAGTGCAGTGGTATGATCTCAGCTCACTGCAACCTCCGCCTCCCAGGTTCAAGCGATTCTCCTGCCTCAGCCTCCTGAGCAGCTGGAATTACAGGTACACACCACCATACCCAGCTAATTTTTGTATTTTTAGTAGAGATGGGGTTTCACCATGTTGGCCAGGCTGATCTCAAACTCCTGACCTCGGGTGATCTGCCCACCTCAGCCTCCCAAACTGCTGAGATTACAGGCATGAGTCACTGCACCTGGCCCCTGACTTATTTTTCAATTTGCAAACCCGAGCATTTCCAGTCCCTTATCCTGTTATATTTTTACATATCACTGATCATGTAAGACCATACGGTTCAGTTTATTTTTTGTCTACTCCGTTAGAATGTAATCTTCACAAGGACAGGGATTTTTTTCTTTTATTTGCTGATGTATTCCCAGCACCCAGAATGGTGTCTGGCACATGGTGGCTGAATGTAATGTATACACACATGTACCACACAGGTTTCTGGCTTTTTCAGCCCTTAACACAAGCACATCCAGGTGAACTCCACCCCCCAGCCCAAAAAGGTAAGTCTGGAAGCCTCTCATGCCAAGGCTGAAATGGCCAACTCAGGAAGTGGGACAAACTTAGTCCTTCCCATGACCATAGTTGGGTGGTCACAGCTGGGATGGGGATGGGAGCTGGTTTTAGTCACCAAGCCAAGAAAGCCTTTCTGCTCACTTTCCAGCCATTTTGAGCTCAACAGCAGAAGGGACTCGGAGCAGGTGAGTTGGCTGGACTCACCCTGGTGACCTGGGGCCTTCCTCTGCAGCATTGTTTTTCCACCCTGGCTGGAACCATCAAAGTCACCACTTCAGAGGCCCCTAATGTGGCTGAATATGTTAAGGGCTTTGCAATCCCTGGATCAAAGAGGCTGGGCAAACAGCGGGCAGCGTCCAGGCCCATGATTGACTGGCTGATGCCCTGAGGGCGCAGCATGCTAGGAGCTTGTGGTTGACACTCCTGGACAGCCTGGCATGGCACCATCTGGGTTTGGGAAGGGGAGACTCTCCCCATCCAGGGGATCTGATTAGAGCGAGCCAGAGCACACCCATCAGTGCTTGGGGCAAGGGAAGGAGCTGGAGGACTGAGGGAGCCTCTCCCAAGTGGAGGACCTACCTGGACTGAGGCTTAGGGGGGACCCTAGCAGTTCCCCAGTCTCAGCCACCTTTACTGCAGGGGCCTCCAGTCCACATTCACCCAGCCTGTTCTCTAGCTGCTCCCTTGGAAGAGGTTGGGTAGACAGAGCTAGGTTCAAGTACCCCTGAGCACCAGAGTCTGAATCTAGGCCCAGAGCTATTTGGATTCCAGGTAGAAAACATAAAAATATTTATTCCTTAACAAGAGTCCTAGACCTGCGAAGGCAACATGCAGGTGCAGGTCACACATGTAGACAGCAGCTTTCAATATACAGCTGGTCGGGCTGGGGCTGGGGTTGGGAGGAGGGGCAGTCCTCCTGCCCCATAGGCCAGGCTTCAAACCCTGCTCCCCACAAACGCTCCCTTCCACAGTACAAGCCCGACTCCAACTAGGGGAGGCAGCTGCAGCCCCTATAGCTACAGAAGGTCCTTATTTCCCCAGAAACAGCATGGCACTAAGGTTCAGTGCAGACAGTTTTTATTATAAGGCAGGTGTTAAGAGTGCAAAACAGCAACAAATCCAGGGAAATGCCAAGGGGGTGGGAGTATGGCTCCCCTCCCCCACGTGAGAGCCCTGTAACCAAGCCAGTGGGGTGCGAACATGGACTTGACTGTGGCAAATTCAGGCTTAGCACCCTCCAAAGAACAAGCTCCCAGGCAGGAGGGCTCCTTGCAACAAGGGGGAAAGGAGTGGCACTGGAAGGGGCCTGGGCTGTGACCCACCCTGGGCTGCTTGGCTCCTGTATACTGCCCACCTCAACCCCTCAAGAGGAAGGCTTCACAGCTTGGGGTATGTATTTCAGAGAACCGGGCTAAATCCAGCCCTCCCCAAACCCATGTATCTGCCTCAGGCCTCAGTTTCCCTCCTCCCAGTGATTACCCAAGTTGGACCATCAGGCCCTGTAGTGGCCCAGCCTGACCAAAGTGACAAGTCCCCGTAACATACCGTAGATCAGTCAGTGTGTGGGCTGCAGGCCCTCCAAAGCTGCTGGGATCACCACAGGCTGGCCCCAGTCAAAAAGACCCTCTTAGGCCATGGGAATCAATCCGAGGTGCTGTGCATTAAGGCTACCACCCCAAATTTGTTTTGTCCCCTGAAGGCAATTGACTTCCAAGACAAATGGCTCCTGCTCCCCACCGTTATGTGGGTCCAAAAGTGTGATGCAATAACCAAAGGGTCCTCCTGCTGAGAGCCACAGGGGCCTCGTGCTCGGGGAAGTCCAGTCTGTTCAATCGAAGGCCCAACCCTGCAGTGCTGGGCCACCTGGCACAGGCTGCGTCTCTGGTCATGTCCTCCACACACTCTTGGAGGCCCCACTCCACCCCGTGAGGCCCAGTCCCTTCCCTTCTGGCCAGGGTCTGAGTCAGTTACAAGGCAGCCAGGTGGGATAGGCACGAGCCAGGAGAGGCTGCACAGGGGTCACGTAGTAATTGACAGTGGCTGGCACAACCCCGTCGGTGCCTGGAGGGCGCCAGGCCAGGGCGGCAGCGGCAGCCGGGCCCTGCTCAGCCAGTGCCTGCAGCGCCAGTGCGGCAATGAGGTCTAGCGTCTGGCGGCGCTCGTGGTTCATGAGGCACACGGTGCTCTCGTTGACCACCCGGTGCAGTGTCACCAGGCAGGCGTAACGGCGGGCTGCGTCAGCCCCACCAAAGTGGGCCTCCAGGTAGCGCTCTAGGGTGCGTCGCTGCTCCACCAGGTCTGGAAAGTCGATGAAGAAGCGGGAGCACATGTAGCGCTGCAGGGCGCGCACATCGGTGCTGGGCCGGGGCCGGAAGCCCCGCACCAGGAGGTGGCAGTACTTGAGGAGGCCACCCCCTCGGATCTCCTCGGGACTGCGAGTGGCGATGACACGGTGCCGCAGGTGCTCCAGGGCCTCGGCGAAGTCCCCATACAGGCTTTCACCTGTGACTGTCGGGTGGAAGGCCTCAGACATGGGAGTGGACGAGCACTGGCCAAAGAGCAACAGGGAGTCCAGGATGATCTGGAAGGAGTCTATGCTGAATTCAAACTGGCGTCTCACCGAGTCCACAAACTTGAGCTCCACGTTCTTGCCGCTCTTGTTGGACAGTGAGATGAGACTCCAGCGGTCCGAGTCTGTGCACACTTTCACCAGCTTCTGCACGTATGCCTCCTTGAGTGTCAGTGGCGTGATCTTAGCCCGGCTCACACCTGCCGGCAGGAAGTCTAGCAGGCAGGCCAGCACCACTGCCTTGGTCAGCTGGAAGGATGCCTCACTGCACAGGTCCACCCGGAACACCAGGTCCAGATCCTTGTAGCCCAGGCCACTCTCAGGGTGCAGCACGTGGCTGGCAGCGGAACCATGCAGCCGCACACTGTGCACGTGCAGGCCCTGCTCCTCCAGGCTGCTACGGACCACCTTCGAGGGGAGAGCAGGAAGGAGAGGTGTCAGGAGCGGGCCCCAGGGGTCCACCAAGGACTTCCATGTACTTATCCCAGTAACGTCAACCACTGTTGACCCCTAAGTCAACCACTGTTGGCCCCTAACCAGCTGTTATGCTTTTGGAAAATCATCTAACTTTTTATTTTATTTTTTTGGAACGTGGGAAGTCATTTAACTCTCTAAGCCTAATCTGAGAATGGACCATCTGGAGGAATGACCAGGAAGAATAGCAATGATAATAGCACAGAATGACCCATTCCTGGTCAGGAATGACCAGGAAGAATAGCATAGAATTTACTAAACAGCAGGTCACTTATCATTCCCACTTTACAGTGAGGTGGATACTATCATTCCCACTTTACAGAGGCAAAAATGGAAGTACAGAGGGGTCAAGTAACTAGCTCAAAGGCAAACAGCTGGTGAATGCAGAGCTGGGAATAAAACTCAGAGTCCAAAATCTTTTTATTTTTTTTTTGAGACGGAGTCTCACTTTGCCGCCAAGGCTGGAGTGCAGTGGCGTGATCTCGGCTCACTGCAACCTCCATCCCCCGAGTTCAAGTGATTCTTCTGCCTCAGCCTCCCGAGTAGTTGGGATTACAGGCGCCTGCCACTGTGCCTGGCTAATTTTTGTAGTTTTAGTAGAGATGGGGTTTCACCATCTTGGCCAGGCTGGTCTTGAACTCCTGACCTCGTGATCCACCCGCCTCCGCCTCCCAAAGTGCTGGGATTATAGGCGTGAGCCACTGCGCTCAGCAGTCCAAGTCTTAACCATGCTATTCTACCTCTCAAACTGCTAGTAAAACAGTTCTGTGCCAGGCACTGCGCTAACTGCTCAAACATGTTGGGAATATGGTTAGCATTTCACATTCATGTCCACATTAACACTCCCAATAATCCTACATTTGAGTATTATTTTGATTGATAGATGGAGGACCTCAGGCACAGAAAGGTTAAGAAACAAGTCAAGGTCATAGAGCGGTCAGGCTGAGACCAGAACCCAGGTTAGTTGGATTCTCAAGTTCATGTATGTCCTTTTGACTACAATGCACTCATCCTAATTCATACTTACAAGGACCCAGTGAGGCAAATATTATATACATTTTTTGCTCTCAGATGAGGAAACTGAGGCTTACGGTGGTGAAACAGCTAAGGGTCAGTGAAAACTCTCAGCCCTCAGACAGCCCCCAGGCCTGATGGCACAGGACAGATAAACCTATAAGTGGTCCCTCCCCTGAGGTACCAGGTAGGGAGAAGAGTGAAGCTGGGGGTTGGGGACATTCAGTTTTCTCAGTAACCCAAAGTTGCCCTGAAAGTGACTAGGCAGCATTCCTGTTCTGAGTGATTCTGCAACCCTGCTTTGCTGCCAAGTCAGCACCCAGCTCCAGACCAGGCTGTTCTCCTTGCCTCCCAGGGAATTACTACAAAGAAGGCACCTAAGTGCTGAGAAGGCAAGCTGTGGTGGGGCAATCCGAGGCGGGCGGCGCCCTCCAGGAAGACTTCCGGGAGGAGCACCTTTACCAGGGGAAGATATTGTCATGGCAATGGGGGGTAAACAACTGGCCATAAGGAACACGGAGAATGGGGCATAAGCAGCTGGCCATCAGGAACACAGAGGGTGGCGGAAGGAGGCCAGGCACCTAATGAGTGCCGAGCACTGGACCTTGTTGCCAGAACCTATGGGGACAGGTCTTTCGTTCGTTTTTTTTTTGGGGGGACGGAGTCTCTCTCTGTCATCCAGGCTGGAGTGCAGTGGTCAGCTCACTGCAACCTCTGCCTCCCAGGTTCAAGTGATTCTTCTCCCTCAGCCTCCCGAGTAGCTGGGATTACAGGTGCCCATCACCACGCTCAGATAACTTTTGTATTTTTAGTAGAGATAGGGTTTCACCTTGTTGGCCAGGCTGGTCTTGAACTCCTGACCTCAGGTGATCTACCTGCCTCAGCCTCCCAAAGTACTAGGATTACAGGCATGAGCTACCGTGCCAGGCCAAGTCTTTTTATTTGTTTTTAATATGGAATTTTTTTTTCTGCCTTTCCAACCAAACCCTTCTCTACCTTCCTTTCCTCCATCCTTTTTTTTTTTTTTTTTTTTTTGAGAAAGTCCTGATTTTGTAGTCCAGGCTGGAATGCAGTGAATGCAGTGGCACGATCTCAGCTCACTGCAACCTCTGCCTCCTGGGCTCAAGCAATCCTTCCACTTCAGCCTCCCAAGTAGGTGGGACTACAGGTGTATGCCACCATACCCAGCAATTTTTTATTGTTTGCAGTGATGGGACTCTGCCAGATTGCCCAGGCTGGTCTTGAACTCCTGGACTCAAGCTATTCTTCTGCTTCGGCCTCCCAAAGTGCTGGGATTACAGGCATGAGACACTGTGCCCAGCCCAGGACAGGTCTCCTGGGAAACTGAAGCTCACAGGAGTGATGCCACCTGCACAAGATCACGTGGAGATGCCTTCAAACCCAGGTATGGCTGACTCCAAAGCCTATCCTGTTTCTACCACATTACAGTCCCAGGGTTCAGAAGGAACAGGGACTAATTCGAATCCACCTTCTCTTTCTAAATTTCAAAGCAAAGGCAACCCTCAAGGTACTGAAGCCCAGAGCCAGAGTAGTTGGGGAACAGGAAGATGGGGTTGGGAGATGCCTTGGCCAGACAAGGCCAGTCGCTGCAGTCCAGCCTGTGGGACTTCTAACCCACACACTGTCAGCTGGCAGCTGTGCCTGCATGGGCCAAAGACCTTGGTCGAAGGACCCAACCAAACCTGCAGAGAAGACCAGCCCCTTCCTCAGATCCCATTAGGGCTGACTGAGCCTTACTCAGTGCCAGCTCCTGCTCCCAGGCCGGTGCCCACCCCAGGGCTTGGCATCCGGCCTAGTGAGTAGGTAGCAGTACTCGTTAAATCCCCTGCGTCAGGGCCATGGGGCCAGCTGTGTCAGCCAGCCAGTCGCTGTTGTCTCCTTCCCAGGTGTGACTACAGCCAGTTTGGCAGGCAGTCACCAGATACCACCACACCCAAGTACTGCAGGGCAGCTTGGTGCCTCCTGAATCAGACTTTCCAGCCATGGAGGGGGCAATGGCTGCACCCTCCTTTCTCCCATGCCAAGGCCCTCCCCACAACCACTCTGCTCCAGGCTGCTGCTGAGACCTGCAGGGAGACTGACAGATGCTGTCAGCCAGCAGGCTTACAAAACTCACATGCTGTGCCGCCTGATGCAGGCCCTCTGGCTGCAGCTGGAGAGATCAGATTGTCTAGTTCAATCCTCTGGGCCCAGAGAAGGCAAAGGACTTATCCAAGGTTACACAACCAATAAAAGGCCTCCCTGCCTGTAGCTCTGGGAAGCCTCCTTACGGTAGGGTGGGTCCCTTTAGCACAGGTACAAGCAAGAACAGCATCTCTACACTTGGATCGCCACTACAGGCAAAGCTTTGTAGGGGTGGAGAGGGAGAAAGCTTCCAATTTTTGAGCCATAGGACAACTCAGTAGCAGTGAAAAGCCCCAAGGCAACAACCACCACCACCCTCCCCCTCTCCCCTGCTGCCAACCCTGCACACATCCCAATAGCTTTAGAAGCTGCCAGCTGTGGATTCCTTCCAAGAAACTTTCTTTCCTGTGGAGGCAGCTGTACAGGTCAGGCGAAGGCACCTGGCCCCTTTGGAGTCTGGAACCAGAGAGGGTGTTGGAGAGCAGCAGCCTCATCCATCCATCCCAGTTGAACAGATGGGGACACTGAGCCCAGCAAAGAGAATTGACAACAAAGAGTCCAGGGCCTGAATCCAGAAGTCCAACTTCCCAGCCCAGCTCTGAAGTCTCTGCCGCCCTTCCTCACTGTCGCTGACAGCTCCCTGTTCTGTGCTATCTCTGACTCGGGTTTACAAGGACATGGCACCACCATTGCATTGTAAAGTTAGCTTCTATTGACCTGGAATCTCCCCCATCTGGCTAGGAGCACCTGAAGGGATGGAGGCTGAGTCCCAGTCATATCTGTGCCCTTGGTTTCCTAAACAGGGCTTGGCACAGAGCAGACACCAAAAGAGGCAATCTGAGCCATACTGACAGGGCAAGGACTTCCCCTCCTTCCAGGGTACCCCTTGTTCTTGCAGAGGGGGGCTGCCATACTGAGCTCCACCTTCCCCTCCCTGCCATGCCTGGGGCCACAGTCCTGGAGGTGCAGCAGCTGGGGCCCCAGGAATGACTTGACTGTCCTGGGGAGAAAAGCCTCAACTGGTTTCCTAATCACCCAGGTGACAGCGAGCAGCCGAGGAATGCCTCGGCGAACTCCACTGGGCCGCCTGTGAGTCAGCCCAGGAGAATCTGCCCCCACCCCCTCCAGTTCCTAGTTCCTTGGGAGGGTGGGGGAGGTAATCCCCCAGGAGGCACCCCTCCCCCTCTGTGGGAAGCCCAGGTAGTAGGAGGCAGGGGAAGGGCCCGCTTCATCCAAAGGAAACCATCAGCTGGCAGGAACGCACAGGAGTCCTTGCTGGGCTTCTTGGTTTGTTTTATCAGAGGACCCTCCCTAACACCTAGAAGTTGACCTTGGGAGCCCGGGAAGGGGTGGGAAAACATTGAACCTACTGTAATCTGCTCCTGGGAAGACCCAAGATTCCCCAGGTTTGATTTTCACCTCATGAAGTAATCTTGGGTGGCAAACTGACCCAGCTATAAAATGGGTACAATAATTACCACAGTCTGGTATTTCAGAACATGACAGCGTCTGGGCTGTACAGATGAAAAAGCAGTCTTGGGGTCGTTGAGGTTCAGATAAAGGGAAGAGTTGGAGGAGGGAGGGGCTGTCAGAATTCTTTTCTCCCTTTCCTCAGGAGAGAGCGGACGTGGGGCCTGAGGCCCGGGTTGGCCTTAATTTCCAGTCTTGGGAAGGAGAAGAAACACCTAAATTGGTCACTTAATGTTGCCCTTGGGGGTGGGGTATCAGGTCTGACCTTCGGCTTAATAAATCTTGGGCCACAACCCCAGCTGAGAGACAGGGAGTCCCTGACAAGTTTTCGTGGCTTTTCCACGGGGTGGAGGGGGAAGGGGCGGTTTCTCCAGCAGAGGGCTGTAGGAGCACAAGAGCAGAGTCTGCTCCTAGAACCTCCAGAGAGAAAAGGAGGGTGAGGTCCAGGGATGCCCAGATAGGGAAGGAAAAGCTATTTTGGACTCAAGCATGCACACTTACCCACCCAGGGCTGCCTGGCGTCTTTTGTCCTTGCAGGAAGGGACAAATTCTTTCCCCAGTGCCCTGGACATCCTCCTCCCCTCTCCCAGCCAGGCCCTGGGTGAGTGATCCGTGGGGAATCAGGGTTCTCTAGGAGTCGAGATGGAAAAGCCAGGTGGGGAAGGATTAGTAGATGCAGGGGAAGGGGAGGTCTGATCTACCATTCATAATGCTGTGCAATTGTTACAGCCATGTCTCCGTTCCTCAGTTTCCCTAGCTGTCTAGAAAGTCAAACAGACTACAAATGCCTTCCAGCCACGAAAGCCTCAGAAGGGATTCCCCCACATACCCCGCCCCGCGTCCTCTCACCTGCACGATCTGCCGGGGCTGCACACTCAGCGTGGGGAAGTTGCCGCGCCCGTGAATGGGAATCGGCTCGCTCAGGAGAGCGTCCAGTCGCTTCACCTGTGGCCAGCTCAGCCCGCTCAGGTGCCGTCCGGGGGAGGCCGACAAGGCCTCTGGGTCGGGGCCGCCGCCTGCCGGGGCTGCCGTGGCCACCGCCGTGGCCGCAGCCGTTCCCACCTGAACAGCTGCCCGGTCCTGGCGCTCAGCTCCGCTTTCCGACGGCATCATTCGCCCGGCTCCCGAGCCCCGACGGCAAAAACCGTGGGGGTGGTTAAGGGGAGGAGGACAGGGAGAGCCGCTGGGCAGGGGCCAAGGCGGGGGGGGCACGGAGGCAGAGACGGGGCAGCAGCAACGGCGAGACAATGCCAGGGCACACCTCGGACGGCGACGACTTACCGACCCTAGCGCCTGCAGCCCGAGGCCCAGCGGACTCTTATAGGCCGCGGGCGACATGCCCATTGGCCCGGGCCGCTGCCACACAGCGAGAGCCGCCCCGCCTCTTGACGCTCCGGACAGTGGTCTGCAGAGCTTTGCACTGTTCTCTAGGGAGATTCCGATTGGCTAGAGGGCACGCCCCTTCCCCGCCCTCCCTCTCAGGCTGAATTCCCTCCTTTGGTCCTTGAAGAACTTTTGTTCACTGTGATTGGCCCGGGCCTGGACTTAAAGGGACAGCGCCCACCCCGCCTCCGCAGGGTCAGGAGGGAGGGAAGTGACCTGCGGAGTTTGTAGCAGAGTCAGACCACTGAGAAATTCCAGGTTCTGTTTTTTGTTTTTTAGCGCTGAGAGAAATTGAGAAGTCACCTAGTCTTGTCCTCCTGGTCACCTACTATTTTCAGAAGCCCAAAGAGATTGCGCCACGTGATCAACTCTGCACAGCACTGCTCATGCTTTGGCAGTTTTCCAGAGCCTAGGAAAGGTATAATAATAAACTCTGTGCATACCAAGGTAAAGGCTTTTTTTGTTTTTTTTGAGACGGAGTCTCACTGAGTCACCCAGGCTGGAGTGTAGTGGCGCGATCTCGGCTTACTGTAACCTGCGCCTCCCGGGTTCAAGCAATTCTCCTGCCTCAGCCTCTCGATTAGCTGGGATTACAGGCATGCGCCACCAACTTTTTTGTGTTTTTAGTAGACACGGGGGTTTCACCATGTTGGCCAGGCTGGTCTCGAACTCCTGACCTTGTGCTTCACCCACCTCTACCTCCCAAAGTGCTGGGATTATAGGTTTGAGCCACCGCGCCGGGCCCTAAGGTAAAGGCTTTCTAAGGCACTCTGTTGATTGGCCTTGCAAACCACAGCATGATGAGAGTTGATGTACAGCATAGCCGATTTAGGGAAGGAGAGGTCTGCTCAGAGAGGGTTTGTGATTACCCCACTGTCACACAGCAAACTAGTCAGGCCCTGGTCCTGAACCAGGGCTATAGAATCTGTGGTGCATGTTTTTTCCACTGTACCTACCCAAACCCAGCACCTTTCTGTGGCTAGAGAATGAATAATGTGTTTACATGTTTTTCTGCAGGTCTAGACAAAATATAATTTTTTTTTTTTTTTTTTTGAGACGGAGTCTCGCTCTGTCGCCCGGGCTGGAGTGCAGTGGCCGGATCTCAGCTCACTGCAAGCTCCGCCTCCCGGGTTTACGCCATTCTCCTGCCTCAGCCTCCTGAGTAGCGGGGACTACAGGCGCCCGCCACCTCGCCCGGCTAGCTTTTTGTATTTTTTAGTAGAGACAGGGTTTCACCGTGTTAGCCAGGATGGTCTCGAACTCCTGACCTCGTGATCCACCCGTCTCAGCCTCCCAAAGTGCTGGGATTACAGGCTTGAGCCACCGCGCCCGGCCGACAAAATATAATTTTAAAAAATATATGTTTACATATTTTGCTCTCACACTTTACAGGACCTAGGGGATGAGGCTTATGATTGTTGTTACTTTTATTTTTTATTTGTATTTATTTATTTTCTTGAGACAGAGTCTCGCTGTCACCCAGGCTGGAGTGCAGTGGCACAATCTTGGCTCACTGCAAGCTCCGCCTTCCAGGTTCACAGCATTCTCCTGCCTCAGCTGCCCGAGTAGCTGGGACTACATGCTCCAGCCACCACGCTTGGCTAATTTTTTGTATTTTTAGTAGAGACAGAGTTTCACCATGTTAGCCAGGATGGTCTCGATATCCTGACCTCGTGATCTGCCCGCCTCGGCCTCCCAAAGTCCTGGATTACAGGCATGAGCCACTGCACCCGGCCTATTTATTTATTTTTTGAGACAGGGTCTCACTCTGTTGCCTGAACTGGAGTTGACTGGCATGATCATGGCTCACCACAGCCTCAACCACCCTAGCTCAAGCAATCCTCCCAATCCCAGCCTCCTGAGTAGCTGGGACTACAGGCACACTCCACAGCACCTGGCTAATTTTTCCATTTTTTTGTAGAGATAAGGGTCTGGCCATGTTGCCCAGGCTGCTCTTGAACTTCTGAGCTCAAGTGATCTGCTTACCTCAGCCTCCCAAAGTGCAGGGATTACAGGTGTCAACTATTGTGCCTGGTCTGTTGTTACTTTTATTTTTTTATTTTTCCCCAACCTCACCTGTTACTTTTAATTTTTTTTTTCTGATTTTAAACATTTGTGCTGTAGCAAAAATTCAGAAATTGAGTCTATCTGATTCATTGCTGCAATTTTTTTTTCTTAAATATTGTTCTCCCGGCCAGGCACAGTGGCTCACGCCTGTAATCCCAGCACTTTGGGAGGCTGAGGCGGGCGGATCACCTGAGGTCCGGAGTTCAAGACCCGTCTCGCTAACATGGTGAAACCCCGTTTCTACTAAAAATACAAAAAATTAGCTGGGCGTGGTGGTGGGCACCTGTAGCACCTGTATTCCCAGCTACTCAGGAGGCTGAGGCAGGAGAATCACTTGAACCTGGGAGGCGGAGGTTGCAGTGAGCAGAGATCCATGCCATTGTACTCTAACCTGGGCAACAAGAATGATACTCTGTCTCAAAAAAAATTTTTTTTCTAACAATATATTAAATTAAATTTCATTCTCGTAATATTCTCCCATTCGCCTGTCAGGCAGATTGGGGAGGAGTAATACACCAAATTTACAGGAGAAATCATGACCTAGAAACAGTAAACTACATCCCAATGCCATCAGGTTGACTCTGACAGACCTGGGACTAAACCCCAAGAGCCTGACTCTCACAACATAGCAGCTACTTCCTCTTTCTGGAGGCCAGCCCAGGTAAGAGGCTGCCCCTCTTGCTTCACTCCATCTTGTCTGCGATCAGGGGCTTCCTCTGGCCCTCAGGGAGGGGACCCACTACTTGTGCTACTGCTTGACTATGTGACCTTGGGGAAGTCCCTTTCATCATCCTCAAGGCAAGTGCTTGCTTTGTTTTACCTTTTCTTGAAAGAAAACAAATGGAGAGGCCCGGTGGTTCACGCCTGTAAGACCAGGGAGACCTCATCTCTATATAAAACATAGGGAGACCTCGATCAGGAGATTGAGACCATCCTGGCTAACACAGTGAAACCCCGTCTCTACTAAAAATACAAAAACTTAGCCGGGTGTGGTGGCGGACACCTGTAGTCCCAGCTACTTGGGAGGCTGAGGCAGGAGAATGATGTGAACCCGGGAGGCGGAGCTTGCAGTGAGCCAAGATGGTGGCACTGCACTCCAGCCTGGGTGACAGAGCAAGACTGTCTCAAAAACAACAACAACAACATAGGGAGACCTCATTTCTATATAAAATTTTAAAAAGGCCGGGTACAGTGGTTCACTCCTGTAATCCCAGCACTTTGGGAGGCCAAGGTGGGCGGATCATGAGGTCAGGAGTTCAAGACCAGCCTGACCAACATGGTGAAACCCCGTCTCTACTAAAAATACAAAACATTAGCCAGGAGTGGTCGCATATGCCTGTAATCCCAGCTACTCAGGAGGCTGAGGCAGGAGAATTGCTTGAACCCAGGAGATGGAAGTTGCAGTAAGCTGAGATCGCACCACTGCACTCCAGCCTGGGTGACAGAGTGAGACTCTGTCTCAAATAAATTTTAAAAATAAATAAATAAATAAAAAGAAGTAGCAGCCGGAAGTGGTGACTCATGCCTGTAATCCCAGCGCTTTGGGAGACTGAGGTGAGAAAGTCATCTGAGACCAGGAGTTTGAGACCAGTCTTCTTAGCCAGTCCTCATCTCTACAAAAATTAAAAGAAAGTAGCCTGGCATGGTGGCACGTGCCTGTGGTCCCAGCTAGTCGGGAGGCTGAAGTGGGAGAATCACTTGAGGTGGGGAGGTCAAAGCTGCAGTGAACCATGTTTACACCACTGCACTCCAGCCTGGGTGACAAAGAGGGACCCTGTCTCAGAAAAGAAAAGAAATAGATAGAAATCTCCTTTGGCTGAGTCCAGAGTCTCCAAACCCTTGAACTTGAGACAGAGAGCCTCAAGTCTCTCTGAGGCTACTGATGAAAGAGCTTGAGGCTCAGCCACAGCACTGTCTCTTACCCCCACCTCCATACCCCAGCAGAGGAAGGAGGGGTGGGGGAAAGGAAACTAACATTTACTGAACACCTACTATGCACTAGATTATTTTACATATATAATAAGCTCTAATTCCTAAAGATACACCGCAAGATGTGGGATCATTATCCCCAATTTACAGATGAAGACACCGAGGTTTAGAGAGGTTAAGTGATATGCCCAAGGTTATACGGTCACGAATTGGCAGTTTGGGACTCAAATCCAGGTCTCCTGACCCCAGAGCCCTATTGTTCAACTGCTCCTCTTTGAAGACTCAGCACAGATCAGTCATGCTTGGCACAGTCGTGGCACCACCCACAAGATCTATACATTCATTCATTCATCAGCCAACATACATTCTGAGCGCCTACCTGTGTACCAGGTGCTAGGCTAGGCCCTGAGAAATAATAGGCAAGGTCCCTGCCCTTCTAGAACTTCTTTTTTTTTTTTTTTTTTTGAGACAGAGTCTTACTCTGTTGCCAGGCTGGAGTGCAGTGGCACAATTTTGACTCAGTGCAACCTCCACCTCCCAGGTTCAAGTGAAGTACCTGGGAGCCTCAGCCTCCCAAGTACCTGGGATTACAGGCCCACACCTGACTAATTTTTGTATTTTTAGTAAAGAGTTTCACCATGTTGGCTAGGCTGGTTTCCAACTCCTGATCTCAAGAGATCTGCCCACCTTGGCCTCCCAAAGTGCTGGGATTACAGGCATAAGCCACCATGCCCGGCCCTTCTAGAACTTTCGCTCTTTCTCCCTTTTTTTGTTTTAGAGATTGGGTTTCACCATGTTGCCCCAGCTAGTCTAATTCCTGACCTCAAATGATCTGCCTGCCACAGTCTCCCAAAGTGCTAGGATTACAGGTGTGAGCCACCGCTCCCAGTCCTAGAACTTTCTAATGTCGAAAGACAACAGTCAAGTAAACAAATAAAGAATACATTTCTGATAGTGCTAAAAAAGAAAATAAAACAGGGTGATGGGGGAGAGAGCAACCGTGCATGTGTTGAGTGTGAGATAGAGATACAGCAAGAGCGAGAACGAGAGATATCATGAAATGGTGTGGTTATGGAAGTCCTCCATAGTGAGGTGACATTTCCATTGGATCTGTTGGATCCACTTCTGCCCCATCTCCCTGTGCCTGGACAGCCAGGGCAACAGAGGAGGTACCAGGACACATATTCCTAGAACCCTGAAGGCCCGAACTAGGAGGGCCTTTGTCAATCTTTTTTTTTTTTTTTTTTTGAGACAGAGTCTTGTTCTGTCCCCCAGGCTGGAGTGCAGTGGCACAGTCTCGGTTCACTGCAACCTCTGCTTCCTGGGTTCAAGCAATTCTCCTGCCTCAGCCTCCTGAGTAGCTGGGATTACAGGTGCCCGCCACCATGCCTGACTACTTTTTTTTTTGTATTTTTAGTAGAGGTTTCACCATGTTGGCCAGGTTGGTCTTGAACTCCTGAGCTCAGGCAATCCGCCCACCTCGGCCTCCCAAAGTGCTGGGATTACAGGCATTAGCCACAGTGCCCGGCCTGTTAATCTTCTCACTTTATAGATGTGGAAATGGTACAGAAAGCAAGAGGAGCAAGAGGGTTTTACCCCAGGGGGAGTAGCTATGCTGGAAACCAGGCAGGGGGCCGGGGGCCTTGCAGTGACTGACTGGTGCTATGCCCATCCTAAACACTTGAATCAAGTTTTCTTTTCTTTTTTTTGTTTTTGGAGACTGAGTCTCACTCTGTTGCCCAGGCTGGAGTACAGTGGCATGATCTTGGCTCACTGCAACTCCATCTCCCGGGTTCAAGCGATTATTCTGCCTCAGCCTTCTGAGTAGCTGGAACTACAGGCACGTGCCACCATGCCCAGCTAATTTTTGTATATTTTTTAGTAGAGACGGGGTTTCACCATATTGGCCAGGCTGGTCTCGAACTGCTGACCTCGTGATCCACATGCCTTGGCCTCCCAAAGTGCTGGGATTACAAGTGTGAGCCACCGTGCCTGGCCAAATCAAGTTTTCTAAGGAAGGAAACTCTGAGATCTTTTTCCTCTCTCTTCCCTCCCTCTTTCCTTCCATCTGAGCTAGAAAGAACAATTAGCAAATTCATGCTTTGTGAATCACCTTTCTGTTGACACTTTCATTCCCAAAGCTGATTGTTTCAATGTTTGCCCAACACTGAACAAGACCTGAACATCACTGTGATGGGGCTGGAGATAATGGGGGATGTAGGAAGCTGAGTGAGAAGGGGTATATCCAGTAGGATTTTTCATTTTCACCAAGACCAGCTTTTAATTGTTCCAGTGAATGGAGGGGAACGTTGACTGGGGTACATTCTGAAGAGTCCAGTTGGCTTTCAAATATTATATATGAGCCTTCCCTCTTCTTCCTACATAATTTTGCCATCTTAATTATTATTCCACCTGATTTTATTATTTTATTCCTATTATTTATTTTTCCGAGATGGAGTCTTGCTCTGTCGTCAGGCCGGGGTGCAGTGGTGTGATCTCGGCTCACTGCAGCCTCCGCCTCCTGGGTTCAATCAATTCTCCCACCTCAGCCTCCTGAGTAGCTGGGGTTACAGGTACCCACCACCATGCCCAGCTAATTTTTGTGTTTTTAGTAGAGACAGGGTTTTAAGATGTTGGTCAGGCTAGTCTCAAACTCCTGACCTTAGGTGATCTGTCCACCTCAGTCTCCCAAAGTGCTGGATTACAGGCGTGAGCCACCGCGCCTAGCCTATTCTTATTTTTTTAGAGACATGGTCTTGCTTCTCCTGTCACCCAGACTGGAATGCAGTGGCGTGATCATAGCTCAACCGCAGCCTCAAACATCTGGGCTCAAGTGATCCTTCCACCTCAGCCTCCTGAGTAGCTAGGACTATGCCAAGCTAACTTTTTAAATTTTTTTGCGGAAATGGGGTCTTACTATTTTACTCAGGGTGGTGTCTCCTCACCTCAAGTGATCCTCCTGTCTGTGCCTCTCAAAGCACTTCAATAATAGGCATGAGACCCTGCACCTGAATTCCGACTGATCCTTTTTTTTGAGACGGAGTCTCACTCTGTCGTCCAGGCTGGAGTGCAGTGGCATGATCTCGGCTCACTGCAACCTCTGCCTCCTGGGTTCAAGTGATTCTCCTGCCTTAGCCTCCCAAGTAGCTGGGACTACAGGCATGTACCACCATGCCTGGCTAATTTTTGTATTTTTAGTAGACACAAGGTTTCATCATGTTGGCCAGGCTAGTCTCGAACTCCTGACTTCAAGTGATCTGCCCTCCTCGGCCTCCCAAAGTACTAGTATTACAGGCGTGAGTCACCTCACCTGGCCAACTGATTCTTTTTGAGATGGGGTCTTGCTCTGTTGCCCAGGCTAAAATGCAGTAACTTGATCCTGGCTCGCTGCAGCCTTCAGCTTCCAGGCTCAAGTGATCCTCCCACCTTGGTCTTCACAGTAGCTGGGACCACAGGCATGCACTACCATGCTGGGCTAATTGTTTTATTTGTAGAGATTGAGTCTCACCATGTTGGTCAGGCCGGTCTCGAACTCCTGGGTTCAAACAATTCTCCCACCTAGGCCTCCCAAGGTGCTGGGATTAGAGGCTTGATCCACCATGCCAGGCCTCAATTTTAAAAGGAAACTTACTCTGTATGATAATTGAGTCTTAGTGATATAATCACTTTCCCTATCTGGACCTCAGTTTCCTATTCTGTAAAATGGGAGTGAAACAGGAGTCAGGCTCTTCCATGCATATCTTCTATGTTTGAGATGGTAGGAAGGGAGAAAGGGTCCTGGGGAGAATCTTGTTTCATACATTGGCCCCTCCCCAGCTTTGGGACCCCAGACAAAAGTATTCTGGGAAGTGCTGTGTAGCTATATTATCAGCCCCGGTTACTGAGTGCCCTCTGTGCCTGGAACTGCACTAGGTGTTTCCACACAGTCTTTCATTTATTTATTTTGTTTCTTTTTCTTTTTTGAATTGGAGTCTCACACTGTCGCCTGGGCTGGAATGCAATGGTGCAATCTCGGCTTACTACAACCTCCGCCTCCTGGGTTCAAATGATTCTCCTGCCTTAGCCTCCCAAATAGCTGGGATTACAGGTGCGTGCCACCGTGCCCGGCTAATAATTTGTATTTTTAGTAGAGACAGAGTTTCACTATGTTGGCCAGGCTGGTCTGGAATTCCTGACCTCGTGACCCACCCGGCTCAACCTTCCACTGTGCCCGGCCTTCTGTTTTTTTTTGAGACAGAGTCTTGCTCTGTCTCCCAGGCTGCAGTGCAATGGCACAACCTTGACTCACTGCAACCTCTGCCTCCCAGGTTCAAGCGATTCTCCCACCTCAGCCTCCCAAGTAGCTGGGATTACAGGCGTGCAGTACCATGCCCAGCAAATTTTTGTATTTTTGGGTAGAGACGGGGTTTCACCATGTTGCCCAGGCTGGTCTCGAACTCCTGACCTCAAGTGATCCGCGTGCGTCAGCCTCCCAAAAAGCTGGGATTACAGGCGTGAGTCACTGCACCTGGCCTCATTTAATTTGCAGAACATGATCTTATGAAAAGGTGCAAACTCTTACTTTGCAGAAGTGGAAACTGAAGCTCAGAGAGGCTAATTTGTTCAGGGCTCCACAGTTGGAAAGAGGGACTTTATAGCCAGCTCTGACTGAATCCCAGGTCTGTTCTCTATCCAGGGCTCTGCCTCTGAAGATGACCCAGTGAGTTCAGCTACACACCCTAAAATAAAGAGGATCACCTATCCCCTCCTTCTATGGTTTTTGTCCTCCACCCTACCTCAGGTCCTACCAAGGTAATGGACCTTGTCATTAACAATAATTGTACCCCTACCCCAGGTAATTTGAATACCAAGTATCCTATCCTCCTAACACCACCTCCTATCTTTCCAACTCACTCCTTGTACAGCTGGGAGTCCAGTAGTTCTTTGACCTGCCAGAACCTCCAGTCCACTGATACTGTTTTTAGTCACTATTCCTTGCCTCCCTCATGTCTTGACTTTCCTCTTTTACCAGCTAGACTCCATGGAACATTGCTATAATTACATCCTAGCAACCCCTTATAATTACTTCCCCCAACCCCCTTGCCCACTCTCATTAAACTGCATCCACCTGGCAAGGCCACACCCTGGTTAATTCCACACAGGTGACGGAGGCTAGTGAAAGACACAGCCCTGCCGACTGGTCTCCTTCGAACGTCATGCCCACTATCCTCCAGGGGCCCTTAGCACTCGCTGGCGGGCAATCCCACCACATGACCCAGGCTTTTCACTCTCCCGCAGTCCTGCAGGACAAGGACATAACTTCTCTCTCCTCTGTCCCCGACAGCTCCTCCCCCATTGTCCTCTCATCCGGTGTTTCTGCTTCCTACTTCACTAAGAAAACAGGCAATCAGAGTAAGAGGAATAGTATGGGTGGTCAGAGGAGAATAAAAATTCCAGACAGCAGTTTCACATGACTATAGGCGAGGGGCTAATAAGACTCTGAAGAACAGGATGTGGACCAAGCTGGCTGAGACTGACTGGACCCAACATGCTGCTGGATTTGACATAGGTTTTTCCCCGGACCTCATTATGATAGTTGCAGAAGGAAGATAAGGGGGAGGGTCCCCGGAGAATCTCCCACCAGGCTGCCCACTGGGAGGATGGGGTGGAGACTCAGGAAGTTCACACCATTTGCGAGGGGGAGGAGTGTGGCCTCTCCTGTTCCTGGGTGGGGACCTGGGATTCAATCTGTGAGGTGGGGGCCTGTAAGCAGGAACCCCTCTTGCTATGCTGAGTTTTTTTTTTCCCTTTTCACCCAATAAATTCTGTTCCCCCTCACCCTTCAAAGTGTCTGCGTGCCTAACTCTTCCTGGTCCTGTGAGAAGAACCCGTTTTTTCCTACAACAATTACATGCCCATTAACATACCAAAAATCACACACCCACCAGCACCACAGCAGTTCTGAGAACACCCATAATTGGTGTAAAAATGAGTGGCGCCACAGTTCCAAGAAATCGCCACCGTTGTCCAGGAGTTTTCATGAATATTCCACCACTGGCCGGGCACGGTGGCTCATGCCTGTAATCTTAGCACTTTGGGAGGCTGAGGCGGGTAGATCACCTGAGGTCAGGAGTTCGAGACCAGCCTGGCCAACATGGTGAAACCCCGTCTCTACGAAAAATACAAAAATCAGCTGGGTGTGGCGGTGCATGCCTGTAATCCCAGCTACTTGGGAGGCTGAGGAAGGAGAACTGCTTGAACCTGGAAGGTGGAGGTTGCAGTAAGCTAGTGTTGCACCACTGCAGCCCAGCCTGTGCGGTGGGAGCGAGACTCCATCTCA
>NC_045434.1:195690060-195696533 GCF_002776525.5 Piliocolobus tephrosceles | reverse complement strand
AAAAAAAAAAAAAAAAAAAAAAAAAAAGAAACCCATAAAGGTAAACCCAAACCCTCTTGTGTGACTCTCTGTTGAGTCTGCCCACACCCCTGTTCAGTGTGTACTTTTTGCTTTGCAATAAAGCTCGGTACTTTCACTACTTTCTGACTCATTCGGGAATTGCTTCTCGCAATGGCATCAAGAACCTGGACACTTGGCCGGGCGCGGTGGCTCACGCCTGTAATCCCAGCACTTTGGGAGGCTGAGGCGGGCGGATCACAAGGTCAGGAGATCGAGACCATCCTGGCTAAGACGGTGAAACCCCGTCTCTGCTAAAAATACAAAAAATTAGCCGGGCGCGTTGGCAGGCGCCTGTAGTCCCCACTACTCGGGAGGCTGAGACAGGAGAATGGCGTGAACCCGGGAGGCGGAGCTTGCAGTGAGCCGAGATCACGCCCCTGCCCCCCAACCCGGGGGAAGAGCAAGACCCCAACCCAAAAAAAAAAAAAAAAAAAAAAAAGAACCTGGACACTGGCTGGGTTGAGGTTCCGCTGGCTTTAGGGGACCTTCCCCAGCCCACCAGTATCAAGAAGACAATTTCCCTGGACTCAACACTTCTATCCGTTCACCTGGGTCTGTGCCTTGTCGTTTTCAGCCTCCACTCCTGCCCCTGAGAATGAACCCTGCTTGCTCCTCTCCAAGGCTTACACCTCCATTTGTATACCACACCCCATCCTTCTCACAAGCTCAAGGCCTTTGCTCCAGCAAGTGTCCCTCTGTCCCTGACTAGATCATTCCAATCATCATTAAAATATGATCTCTTGGGCCAGGAGTAGTGGCTCACACCTATATTCCTAGCACTTTGGGAGGCCTAGGCAGGAAGGATCACTTGAGGCCAGGAGTTCAAGACCAGCCTAGGCAACACAGCAAGACCCTGTCTCCAAAATAAAATAATGAAAAACAATAAGCCACGCGTGATGGCTCACGCTTGTAGTTCTAGTTACTTGGGAGGCTGAGGCAGAAGGATTACTTGAGCATGAGAGTTCAAGGCTGCCATGAGCTATGATTGCGCCACTGTACTCTAGCCTGGGCAAGGGTGAGATCCTGTCTCAAATAATAATAATAACTTCAGGCCGAGCGCGGTGGCTCACACCTATAATCCCAGCACTTTGGGAGGCCAAGATGGGAGGATCACCTGAGGTCAGGAGTTTGAGACCAGCCTGGCCAACATGGTGAAACACTGTCTCTACTAAAAGTACAAAAATTAGCCTGGCATGGTGGCGTGTGTCTGTAATCCCATCTACTCGGGAGGCTGAGGCAAGAGAATCGCTTGAAGCTGGGAGGCAGAGGTTGTAATAAGCTGAGATCGTGCCATTGCACTCCAGCCTGGGTGACAAGAGTAAGACTCTGTCTCAAAAAAAATAAATAAATAAAATAAATAATAATAATAATAATAATTTATTGGCCGGGCGCGGTGGCTCAAGCCTGTAATCCCAGCACTTTGGGAGGCCAAGACAGGCGGATCACGAGGTCAGGAGATCGAGACCATCCTGGCTAACACGGTGAAACCCCATCTCTACTAAAAAAATACAAAAAATTAGCCGGGCGAGGTGGGCGCCTGTAGTCCCAGCTACTTGGGAGGCTGAGGCAGGAGAATGGTGTAAACCCGGGAGGAGGAGCTTGCAGTGAGCTGAGATCCGGCCACTGTACTCCAGCCTGGGCGACAGAGCGAGACTCCGTCTCAAAAAAAGAAAAAAAAATTTATTGCATCTAAAAAAAAGAAAACCCACAACAAAACCAAGAGCCTCTCTTGACTCCAAACCTCCCTCCTCTTCTAGCCCACTTCTCTCTTTTTTTTTTTCTTTTTTTTAAGCCAGAGTCTCTCTGGCACCAAGCTGAAGTGCAGCGGCTCACTGCAAACTCCACCTCTCCCATTCAAGTGATTCTCCTGCCTCAGCCTCCCAAGTAGCTAGGATTACAGGTGCCCACCACTTTGCCTGGCTAATTTTTCTATTTTTAGTAGACACAGGGTTTCACATGTTAGCCAGGCTGGTCTCGAACTCCTGACCTCAGGTGATCTGCCCATCTTGGCCTCCCAAAGTGTTGGGATTACAGGCGTGAGCCAACATGCCCGGCCCCCATTTCTCTGTATAGCAAAACTCTTTGACAGCATCTACAATTGTTGCTGCTTTCAGGGTTCTCCTGTTCGCTCTTGCATACACTTCAGCCAGGCTTCTGTTGCCAGCACTCTACCCAAACTGCTTTTGTCAGAGTCGCCAGTGACCTTCACATTGCAAAATCTAATTAATTTTATTTATTTATTTATTTATTTATTTATTTATTTATTGAGACAGAGTTTCACTCTTGTTGCCCAGGCTGGAGTGCAGTGGTGCAATCTCAGCTCACTACAACCTTCACATCCCAGGCTCAAGTGATTCTCCTGCCTCAGCCTCCCATGTAGCTGGGATTACAGACATATGCCACCATGACTAACTAATTTTGTATTTTTAGTAACAACAAGGTTTCACCATGTTGGCCAGGCTGGTCTTGAACTCCTGACCTCAGGTGATCCGCCCACCTTGGCCTCCCAAAGTGCTGGGATTACAGGCGTGAGCCACTGTGCCCAGCCAATTACTTTTATAAAATAACAACTTCACTGAGATATAATTCATGTAACATATAATTC
This sequence comes from Piliocolobus tephrosceles, assembly GCF_002776525.5. NCBI lineage: Eukaryota > Metazoa > Chordata > Mammalia > Primates > Cercopithecidae > Piliocolobus > Piliocolobus tephrosceles. The sequence goes on along the minus strand of NC_045434.1, from coordinate 195,693,868 downwards.
ATCCATTTTTTAAAACTGTTTGTTTGTTTGTTTATTTATTTATTTATTTAGAGATGGAGTCTGGCTCTGTCACCAAGGCTGGAGTGCAATGGTGCAATCTTGGCTCATCGCAACCTCTGCCTCCTGGGTTCAAGTGATTCTCCTGCCTCAGCCTCCCAAGTAGCTGGGATTACAGGTGTGCACCACCACACCCGGCTAATTTTTGTATTTTTAGTAGAGATGGAGTTTTGTCATGTTGGTGAGACTGGTCTCAAACTCCTGACCTCAAGGGATCCACCTATCTCAAGCTCCCAAAGTGCTGGGATTACAGGCATGAGCCATTGCGCCTTAACCTATATGTTTTCATTTCTCTTCAGTATACATTCAGGAGTAGAAATATTGGTCGTAAGGTAATTTTTTTGTTTAACCATTTGAGGAACTGTCAGACTGTTTTCCAAAGCAGCTGCACCATTTTTCATTCTCACTAGCAGTGTTTGAGGACTCCAATTTCTCCACATCCTCACCAACACTTGTTGATTGCTGTCCTTTTTGACTATAGCCATCCTGATAGGTGTGAAATAGTGTCTCATTGTGGTTTTGATTGCGTTTTCCTGATGGCTAATGAGGTGAGTATGTTTTCATGTGCTTATCGGTCATCTGTATCTTTGGAGAAATGTCAATTCAGTTCCTTTGCCCATTTTTAAATTGTGCTATTTATTATCATTGAGTTGTAAGGGTTCTTTATTTATTCTAGATACAATCCCTTATATGATTTGCATAATTTTCTCCGATTTTAATTATTCTTAATCCTCATATTTTATTTAACCTCTAAATTGCCCAAGACACAGCTCATCATTCCTTCTTTGTAATTCTTTCTTTCTTTCTTTTCTTTCTTTCTCTCTCTCTTTCTCTCTCTTTCTTTATTTTCTTTCTTTCTTGATGGATTCTCACTTTGTCACCCAGGCTGCAGTGCAGCAGCACAATCTCTGCTCACTGCAACCTCTGCTTCCCAGGTTCACTCAGCCTCCCAAGTAGCTGGGATTACAGGTGCCCGCCACCACGCCTAGCTAATTATTGTATTTTTAGTAGAGACAGGGTTTCACCATGTTGACCAGGCTGGTCTCGAACTCCTGACCTCAGGTGATCTGCCTACCTCGGCCTTCCAAAGTTCTGGGATTACAGTCGTGAGCCAATGTGCCTGGCCCCTTTTAATACTTTCTTCCTTTGGCTTTTTTTTTTTTTTTTTTGAGACAGAGTCTTACTCTGTTGCCTGGACTGGAGTGTAGTGGTGTGATCTCTGCTCACTGCAACCTCTGCTTCTGAGATTCAAGTGATTCTGGTGCCTCAGCCTCTGGAATAGCTGGGACTACAGGCGCAGGCTACCATGCCCAGCTAATTTTTGTATTTTTTGGTAGAGAAGTGGGTTTCTCCATGTTGGCCAGGCTGGTCTCGAACTCTTGGCCTCAAGTGATCCACCCGCCCCAGCCTCCCGAACTGCTGGGATTACAGGTGTGAGCCACCATGCGCGGACCTTCCCTTGGCTTCTAAAATACCACAGTGTCCTAGTTTTCCTTCTGTTTCACTGACTGCTGTGGTTTCCTCCATATCCACTCAGCCTCTAAAGAATGAAATGCCCAGGACTTACTCCCTGGTCTTCTCTTTTCTGTCTACACTCATTCCCTTGGTGTCTCACCAGTCTCAAGCTTGAAATACCATCTCTGTGCTGGCAAATCCCAGATTGATTGATTGATTGATTGATTGATTGATTGATTTTTTGAGACAACATCTCACTCACTCTGTCACCCAGGCTGGAGTACAGTGGTGTGATCTCGGCTCACTGCAACCTCTCTCTCCCGAAATCCCAAATTTATATATTTCAGTCCAGGGCTCTGTCTGGCACCCCAGGCTCATTTATTTAATTTTGGTCAACATCTCTACTTTTATGTTTGCAGTCATCTCAAATTTTGCACGTTCAATGTTGACTTCTCGAACTGAAGTCCTAGCAAATGGCAAATTCCAGTTCTTGGCCCCAAGCCCTGAAGCCACTTTCCACTCCTTTTTCTCTCACACTGCACTTTTGATTTGTCAGCAACGCTGTCGGCTCTGCCTTCAGAACCCAGACAGGCCCCGACCACATCTCGGCCCCACCCCCAGCTTACTGCCACCTCTGTGGTCTAAGCCACGCCCCACTCTCCAGGATTTTTGGAGCCTTTCTGCCTTGTGCTTGTCGCCTACAGTGTTTTCAACCCAGCAAGCCAGTGTGATCCTTTTTAAACCCAAGTCAGATCATGTAATTTTAATGCCTCCTTCTCATTTGGAGTAAAAGCCACAATCTCCTCCCACACCCATTCCCTTATCGGGGGCAGCCACACTGGCCTCCCTGATGTTCCTCAACCATGCCAGGCACGTTCCCACCTTGGGGCCTTGCAACTGCTCTTCCATCTGCCTGGCATGATCTCCTTTGATCCCCACATGGCTGCTCCCTCAATTCCTCCAGGTCATTTTCTCCATGTCTGCTGTTCTCAGGGAGGCCTTCTCTGACTATCCAATTAGAATGGCACCTTTGCTCCCCAAACCTGCTAGCCCCTTCTGTATTTCCAAAGTACCTAACACCATCTACCATGCTGCGTATTTACCTATTTATTGCCCCATTTCCCGCCCTGGAACCAAAGCTCCAGGAGAGCAGGGATTTTGTTTTCTATGTAATCCAGCACCTGGAAACCTGTGTATGCTCAGTAAATATTCATGGTATGAGTGAAAGTGATACAGGACTAATATCGGTCGCAGAAGAATGGAAAATTCCAGGCAGCAGTTTCACATGACTAGCAAAAGGAAGCTGTTGAAATAACTGCAGAAGCTAAGGGTTCATAAAATCCTGAAAAATCAGAGCATGGGCCAAGCTAGCTGAGACCAACTGGACATAGCATGGCACTGGATTTGACCTAGGTTTCTCCTAGGACCTCATTATATGCTCATTAACATACTAAAAATCACACACCCACCAGCACCACAATAGTTCCCATATTTGGTGTAAAAATGGGTGGCACCACAGTTCCAAGAAATCTCCACCTTTTTCCAGTAACTTTCATAAATATTCCACCCCTTGGTTAAAGAAACCTATAAAAATAGAAACCATAGCGGGGAACGGTGGCTCACGTCTGTAATCCCAAAACTTTAGGAGGCCAAGGTGCGCAGATCACATGAGATCAGGAGTTTGAGACCAGCCTGGCCAACATGGTGAAATCCCGTTTCTACTAAAAATATAAAAAATTAGCTGGCCATGATGGCGCATGCCTGTAATCCCAGCTACTCAGGAAGCTGAGGCAGGAGAATCGCTTGAACCCGGGAGGTAGAGGCTGTAGTGAGCCAAGATCACGCCATTGCACTACTGCCTGGGCAACAAGAGCAAGACTTTGCCTCAAAAAAAAAAAACAAAAAACAAAAACACCGCAAAGCCCCTTGTGTGATTCTTTCTTGAGTACACCTGCACTCCCCTCTCGAGTGTGTGTACTTTTAAAACTTTAAAAAAAATTTTTTGAGACAGGGTCTCACTCTGTGGCCCAGGCTGGGAGTGCAGTGGCACAAACACAGCTCACTGCAGCCTCAACCTCCAGGGCTCAAGCCATCCTCCCACATCAGCCTCCTGAGTAGCTGGGACTACAGGCACTCGCCACCACACCCAGCTAATTTTTGTAATTTGTGTAGAGATGTTGCCCAAGCTGATCTTGAACTCCTAAGCTCAAGCAATCCAGGATTACATACATAAGCTACTATGCCCGGTCAAAGCTCCAGTTCTTCTTCTTCTTTTTTTTTTTTATTTTTTAGTAGA
>NC_045434.1:195687725-195689960 GCF_002776525.5 Piliocolobus tephrosceles | reverse complement strand
GGATTACAGGCCTGAGCCACCGCGCCCGGCTTTTTTTCGTTTTTTTTTGAGACACAGTTTCTCTCTTGTTGCCCAGGCTGGAGTGCAATGGTGTGATCTCGGCATACTGCAACCTCCGCCTCCAGGGTTCAAGAGATTCTCCTGCCTCAGCCTCCCAAGTAGCTGGGATTACAGGCATATGCCATCACGCCCGGCAATTTTGTATTTTTAGCAGAGATGGGGTTTCTCCATTTTGGTCAGGCTGGTCTTGAACTCCTGACCTCAGGTGATCCACCTGCCTTGACCTCCCAAAGTGCTGGGATTACAGGCGTGAGCCACCGCGCCCGGCCAAAGCTCCAGTTCTTGTCCCATCTTGGCCTCTTATTGGCTGGGTGACCTGGTGCAAACCCCTCCCCTTCACTGAGCCTCGATGTCCTCCTCTATTCATTAGGTCATAACCACCTACGTCTCAGGGCTGGCATGTAGTCAGTGTGTGAGCAGTGTCTGGCATGTAGTCAAGGCTGGCTTGCCCTCCTCAGAAACTACCAATTTGCTAATTTGGTACAAGCTTCAGACAGGTGTAGATCTCGGTGGTCCGGGGATCCAGGGGAGAGGAGAAGGAAGGTAGAAGAGAGAGGGACACCAGAGAAAGCAGAAGAGGCCCTGAGAGAGAATCTGCAGGGCCAGAGGCTGGACTCTGAAGGCCAGGACAGGCACAGAAGCCTGAGCTGTCCCTGGCGGGATGTGAGCAGGGCAGATGTTCCACTCTCCCTTCCCTCAGGTGTGGAGCTGCTCATGAAGCCCCTCCCTGTCTAGAAGCTGGTTCAGCCCATCTGATCCGACCCTGTAGGGAGGCAGGCAGAGATGAGTGGTGAGAAAACCCATTTCACAGGTGAAGAAACTGAGGCTCAGGAAGGTGGCGATTTGCGTCTCTGTCTCATCTCGCCTGCCAGGGTAGAAGCTCCTGGGATTCAAGCGCCATTTAGTTCCTGTTTCTGTTTTCTCAGGGCCAATGCTGCTGATTGAAAACCGAGTGAATGGGCGCGGTGGCTCATGCCTGTAATCCCAGCACTTTGGGAGGCCGAGGCAGGTGGATCACCTGAGGTCGGGAGTTCAAGACCAGCCTGACCAACATGGAGAAATCCTGTCTCTACTAAAAATACGTAGTGCATGCCTGTAATCCCAGCTACTTGGGAGGCTGAGGCAGGAGAATCGCTTGAACCCGGGAGGCGGAGTTTGCGGTGAGCCGAGATCATGCCATTGCACTCCAGCCTGGGCAACAAGAGCAAACCTCTGTCTCGAAAAAAATAAAAGAAAAAAGAAAAAAAGAGAACCGAGTGAGTGCTCCTCGGTGGGTTCCCAGCCCCACCAGAGCCCACGCCCCTTTTGTAAGGAGTATCAGTATCTTCCAATACCCCTTTCCTATAACAGAATACAATTCATAGATTATGTGATCTATTTATACACTACTAATATATTTATTTATTTATTTTTTGAGATGGAGTTTCACTCTTATTGTCCAGGCTGGAGTGCAATGGCATGATCTTGGCTCACTGCAACCCCCTCCTCCTGGGTTCAAGTGATTCTCCTGCCTGAGTCTCCCAAGTAGCTAGGATTGCAGGCGTGTGCCACCACACCTGGTTAATTTTGTATATTTAGTAGAGCTGGGGTTTCACCATGTTGGGCAGGCTGGTCTCGAACTCCTGACCTCAAGTGATCCACCCATCTCAGCCTCCCAAAGTGCTGGGATTACAGGTGTGAGCCACCATGCCTGGCCTTATACACTACTAATGTAGCAGGACAAGCCACAGACAAAACTCCTCAGACACCGGATTAAAGAAGGAAGAGGTTTTTTATTCGGCTGGGAGCGTCGGCACACTTGAGTCTTAAGAGCCGAGCTCCCCAAAAAAGAAATTCTTGGTCTTTTTAAAGGCTTACAACTGTAAGGGGTCCACGTGAAACGGTCGTGATAAATCGAGCAAGCATGGAAAACGTGACGGGGGGCTACATGCATTAGCTAACAGAACAAAAAGTTTTACAATGCTTTTTTCATACAGTGTCTGGAATTTACAGATAACACAAGTAGTTTAGGCCAGGGGTTGATGTTATTATTATTACTTTATTTAACTCCTAGGGCCAGGGGGTGGTGCCAAGGTTGTCTGGTTATTTATCTTACTTCTGTTTCTTTCTCTCTTTCCTCCTGTCTTGTGAACTAGGCAAGGTAGGGGGAGGAGGGCAGCAGTAGTAGTAGTGGTC